>NC_134356.1:667786944-668086944 GCF_048569485.1 Anomaloglossus baeobatrachus | reverse complement strand
ATAACTAGTGATGGATGAGCAGTACAATGCTTGGTTCTTGGTACTCAAAATGATGACTGAACACTACGATGAACAAATGCTCGTTATTTGAGTTGAGCAGGTCGAATGTTCTGATGGGTTCAACTCAAGTTACGAATAATATGGAAGTCAATGATTGGTCAGTTGGGTTTTCCGCCAGCATACAACCACCCAAAAACTGAGTATTAGTTTGGTTCTTTGCCCCCATACAGCCAGCCAAAACTGAGGATTTCTGGGGGAAAAAGGGCAGGTTTTTTTTGGGACACTACATATGTAGATGCAGTTTTTACTCCCGGTAAGAGTCATTCAGAGACAACAAGTGATTCTCAAAAGCGTGCCAGTTAATATCATTCACTGAAGCGAGCAAACCTTTTGTGTTCGATGTTTCACAAATTACATATCCAAGTGTCCGCGATACTCGGCAGAGCACCACCAGTAATCGAGCACCCGCTAGCCCATCATCAGACATAACTAATGATATGTTGTGCACGTATTCCCTTTTAAACCATCTGATAGGACCCATGTTGGTGATAAATCATGGTGGACAAGACACTGTAGAGCGTTGTCAAGCTCAATCAGCTACATGGCTTTTAATTCACCCCTTTACCACCCATGATCACTAAAGATACTGAAACGTAAACTTTTAATACTCCAGACAAACAGGGATGTTGGTATTGACTCATGTGTCCCCCTATGCCACAATGAATACTGAAATTCACCACTTCACCACCTCTGATGTCTAGGGATACTGAAACTTACCCTCTTCCCAATCGATTACTCTAAAGCGGGCGTCACAGGGGACGATAAATCGTGCGATCGCATAAGCGATCGCATCCGCCCCCGTCGTTTGTGCGTCACGGGCAATTAGTTGCCCGTGGCGCACAAAGTCGTTTAACCCCTGTCACACGCACTTACCTCTTGGGCGACGTTGCTGTGGGCGGCGAACATCCTCTTCCTGAAGGGGGAGGGACAATCGGCGTCACAGCAACGTCACACGGCAGCCGGCTAATAAAAGCGGAAGGGCGGAGATGAGCGGGACGTAAACATCCCGCCCACCTCCTTCTTTACGCATTGCCGGCGGGACGCAGGTAAGCTGCGGTTCATCATTCCCGGGGTGTCACACGGAGCGACGAGTGCTGCCACAGGAACGATGAACAACCGGAGCACAGAAGGAAGACCGACATTTTGAAAATGAATGACGTGTCAACGAGCAACGATAAGGTGAGTATTTTTGCTCATTCACAGTCGCTCTGTGGTGTCACATGGTACGATATCTCTGACGATGCCCGATGTGCGTCACTAACGACGTGACTCTGACGACATATCGCCTGATACAGTGCCTACAAGTAGTATTCAACCCCCTGCAGATTTAGCAGGTTTACACATTCGGAATTAACTTGGCATTGTGACATTTGGACTGTAGATCAGCCTGGAAGTGTGAAATACAGCAAAAAAGAATGTTATTTCTTTATTTGCTTTTTTTTTTTAAATGGTGAAAAGTTTATTCAGAGGGTCATTTATTATTCAAGCCCTCAAACCACCAGAATTCTGTTTGGTTCCCCTAAAGTATTAAGAAGTATTTCAGGCACAAAGAACAATGAGCGTCACATGTTTGGATTAATTATCTCTTTTTCCAGCCTTTTCTGACTAATTAAGACCCTCCCCAAACTTGTGAACAGCACTCATACTTGGTCAACATGGGAAAGACAAAGGAGCATTCCAAGGCCATCAGAGACAAGATCGTGGAGGGTCACAAGGCTGGCAAGGGGTACAAAACCCTTTCCAAGGAGTTGGGCCTACCTGTCTCCACTGTTGGGAGCATCATCCGGAAGTGGAAGGCTTATGGAACTACTGTTAGCCTTCCACGTCCTGGACAGCCTTTGAATGTTTCCACCCGTGCCGAGGCCAGGCTTGTCCGAAGAGTCAAGGCTAACCCAAGAACAACAAGGAAGGAGCTCCGGGAAGATCTCATGGCAGTGGGGACATTGGTTTCAGTCAATACCATAAGTAACGTACTCCACCGCAATGGTCTCCGTTCCAGACGAGCCCGTAAGGTACCTTTACTTTCAAAGCGTCATGTCAAGGCTCGTCTACAGTTTGCTCATGATCACTTGGAGGACTCTGAGACAGACTGGTTCAAGGTTCTCTGGTCTGATGAGACCAAGATAGAGATCTTTGGTGCCAACCACACACGTGACATTTGGAGACTGGATGGCACTGCATACGACCCCAAGAATAACATCCCTACAGTCAAGCATGGTGGTGGCAGCATCATGCTGTGGGGCTGTTTCTCAGCCAAGGGGCCTGGCCATCTGGTCCGCATCCATGGGAAGATGGATAGCACGGCCTACCTGGAGATTTTGGCCAAGAACCTCCGCTCCTCCATCAAGGATCTTAAGATGGGTCGTCATTTCATCTTTCAACAAGACAACGACCCAAAGCACACAGCCAAGAAAACCAAGGCCTGGTTCAAGAGGGAAAAAATCAAGGTGTTGCAGTGGCCTAGTCAGTCTCCTGACCTTAACCCAATTGAAAACTTGTGGAAGGAGCTCAAGATTAAAGTCCACATGAGACACCCAAAGAACCTAGATAACTTGGAGAAGATCTGCATGGAGGAGTGGGCCAAGATAACTCCAGAGACCTGTGCCGGCCTGATCAGGTCTTATAAAAGACGATTATTAGCTGTAATTGCAAACAAGGGTTATTCCACAAAATATTAAACCTAGGGGTTGAATAATAATTGACCCACACTTTTATGTTGCAAATTTATTAAAATGTAACTGAGCAACATAACTTGTTGGTTTGTAAGATTTATGCATCTGTTAATAAATCCTGCTCTTGTTTGAAGTTTGCAGGCTCTAACTTATTTGCATCTTATCAAACCTGCTAAATCTGCAGGGGGTTGAATACTACTTGTAGGCACTGTATATTGTACCGTGTGACGCCGGCATAACTCCTTCAATTTACTAGATCACCAAAGATGCTAGCATTAACCCCTCGACTACGTTAGACCATCAACATGCTTATGTTATCCATTTCAACACCCTTTGCCACCAAATAGTTCCTTCAGTACTTTGGATTTCCCTCCCGACTGTAGAGCATAAAGTTTGGTGACATAAACTCTTCCCCAAAAAAGGCCACTAAGACACCCTTGACTTCAAAGGATTTATCATTAACCCCTAAACTATCTCTTCCTGCCAGAAATACTCAATTTAAAGGGGTTTTCCACTTTAAGAAAAATGGTCCCCAAATGCTTCTATACACTTAAGAAAACAAACGCACATAGTGTTCAGAGAGGGACACAACCGGTGTAATGCTAGTCACAACTTACGGATCGTATAGATGGAAGGGTAGTCAGACAAGCAAGGGGTCAGGAAACAGGAGGACACGATAGGACACAGGGAGCAAGCAGAAACGCAGTCAAATCACAGGCCGAGGGTCAGAATTCCCCAAGAGTACATATTAGATTCAGGGACCAAGTAGAGACATGGTCAAGTAAACAGTGCGAGGTCAGAAGCCAGGAGATAATGACAAGAACAGGGAGCGAGCACAGAGGAGTCAATGAATGGGTCAACAAACTTAGATCAGAACAGACAGTACGACAGGCGAGGTTCTGGGAGAGCATGTGTGGCGCCCTGGGCAAGCCAGGACGTCACAAGAACAACACCAACACACCCCACACTCCCGGTCAGGCACACCGAAGTCAGACAAAAACCCTTGTTGCCTCCCTCCAGGGGCTGATGTCCACACCAGGGGGTGGGCCAGGCGGTTGGCCCCGCCCACCAAGGAGTTCACAGTCCTGGAGGCGGGAAAAGTAAGGCAGATTAGTTTTGGAAGTACAAGTGGAAGGAGGAAAGTGGCAGTAGAGAAGCCTGAAGTTGGTCCGGGTGTGTGGCCCGGACGGATCAGCAAGGTTGGCAGACGGTGGTGACCGTCTGCAGGAGTGGCCTATTGGAGCTCACCGTAAGGACCGTGGACGGGCGGTGGCCCGGCGGTACCGGACCGGTACGCAAAGAGAAGCCAGCACCATCCGGCAGGGGCTTACGGACCCCGGCAAGGCTAGGAGTCGAAGTGAATTTGCCAAATCCGATAGCGAAGGGAACCTCCTGGGTTTCCCAGCAGCCAAGTCCCGACAGAAGGCAACAGTCCAACCGAGAGAGGGAAACACAGTCACCGCCAAGGCTAAAGTTCCCAGGGCCAGAGCCTGCGGGCAAAAGGGGCTCCTTCAGCACCCATCCAAGCTGGGGAGCGGGTTACTGGTGGGATCCCATTGGAACCGTACACGTTACACAGGTGCAGGGAAAGGCAGTCACCATCAACCTGCCGGGAAGAGAAACACCGCAGCCGTCTGTGGGACCCGTCCATCCAGCCGTGTGTTTTACCGAGAACTGTGTCCTCATCATTGGCTGAGTGAGTACCACAGTGCCGTACGGCACAGTGCTGCCCCCACGACCCTGCACCTCACCAGGCCCCGTAACCCGCCTGCCTTCCATCCCTACCCCATCACCGGGCCCCGGGACAACCAACCCCCTACCCACGGAGGGGAGAACTAACATCCAGGCTGCTCCCTGTCATCGCTTCCGGGATCCCCCGTCCAGAGCAGCGGTGGTGTCACCAATCTCACCACAACCGTGGGTGGCGTCACGGACAATACCAAACCCCCACAATCAAATCCCCCTTTTCACTCACGGGCGAGGAACGCCGCTCGAGTCCCCGGGATCCGGCCCACCGCTCGAGCCACCACCGAGCATCAGCAGCAGCGGCCGGACCCGAGTAGTGGGAGAGCGCAGCGTCCCCTCCTCCGCCCGCGACACATGCTCAGTAATGAAGACCAGAAGGTGGAACACCTGAGTAATCAGCAACTCCCTGAACCTGCATGGAATCCTGTACTGTCAAACAGCCTGTCAACTAGTGCTCAAAGAAACACAACAGACCATCTCCAAATGCAAGATGCTCTGCACAAAGGAAACACGTCACTGCCGCCACTAATGTTCAGGAATGCGTGGCAGAGCATCACCAGTGTGCAAGATGCCCTGCACAGAGGAATTGTGACAACTAGTCCCTCAAAGCTTAGTGGCCACTACTGCTTCCTGTAGATCAACTCCTATTGTAATTAGTGATGGGCAGTCTGGCACTTTTTGGTGATCCAATTCCATGGCTCCACTCACGAAAAGAAACCGGTTCTTTCGGATCATTCATGGCTTCCTATTAAATATGTATTCACCACAGGTGGACACATATTTAAGCTTCTGTTAACGCCACCAAAACCATACCCACCGACGGCTAAATCTCACTCTCTCACAACGGGCCAATTAATTTACAAGGTGGGCAGGGTTTTGCCCACCAAATACCAATATTTTACGCCCAGTGACACCAGTTAAGAGAATTTAGTGGCTCTCACTGGGGACCGCCTCCTGTCAGTCACAGCAGGGAGCAGGATCTTTGTGTCGGGTCGTTCACGACTGACAAATCACTAATTGTAATAATAGATGCTGATCTGAAGTTATTGGCTGCAATAGCCTCTAAACGTGAGACAGAGCAGTGGTGTTCCTATATTTTGTTTGCCAGAGGGGCAGTTTACATTCTAGGCAAAAATCTGGTGATCAGAAATTCCAAAAATGATCTTTTTTGAAAACAGGTTTTTAAAAAACCTTGATGGAAGATACTCACTGTGCATTAATAGTCACCGAAAATGAGTTATCTTCTAGATACATGAAACTTTGCTCCGTCTTGATGGCAACCTCAAAGCTTGGTAGGACTGATGTTATGATGAAAAAAGAGAAGCCCTTCTAAATAAGTGGTGTCATTTAGCAAGTCCGGGACTCTGAAACCCTCCCGATAATTCTCTTACCGTATTCTTTCAGCTCAAAGTTAGTGGTGAAGTTCTCAGGTGAATCATCATACCTGGCGAAGAGGGTCCAGGTGCCAAGACTGAAGACAAAGCCATTAGTACATTAAATAGGCAAATATATTTCCAAACTTATCATTAAAGATGAGCGGTGTTCAAATTGAACTGTTCACCAATCTCAAATTTGACCTGTTTTTGGCGATGTTCGAGTCGTTCGACGAACGCGAACAATTAGCTTCAAGTTCAACAGTTCGAGGTTATGTTTGATAACGGTTCGATCACCAAAAGCGTAACTGGCTTTTCATAGTAATACTGTCATTCAATGTTAATACAGTGGAACCTTGGTTAACGAGAACAATCCGCTCTGAGACTGTGCTTGTTAACCAAGTTACTCGTTTAGCAAAGCAAGATTTCCCATAGGAAATCATTGCAATGCAGATAATTCCTTCCACAACTTGTTAAATCTCCCATCCTGGTCCCCTATTGTGTCATTCCACACATGCACAAACACGTACAGTACAGACCAAAAGTTTGGACACACCTTCTCATCTCTAGAACAACTGTTAAGAGGAGACTTTGTGCAGCAGCCTTCATGGTAAAATAGCTGCTAGGAATCCACTGCTAAGGACAGGCAACATAACAGAGAGAGGTAGTGGAACGGGGCTTTCAAAAACCGCGCCAAGGATCCCAGATGTAATCTTGAATCAATGTATTTTTATTTTGGCATAGGTCTACGCGTTTCAGGAGGCTCAGCTCCCTTCCTCAGGACCAGCAAGCACAAGATACATCAAATCTCTGTGATTGTGATTGTGATTTGATGTATCTTGTGCTTGCTGGCCCTGAGGAAGGGAGCTGAGCCTCCTGAAACGCGTAGACCTATGCCAAAATAAAAATACATTGATTCAAGATTACATCTGGGATCCTTGGCGCGGTTTTTGAAAGCCCCGTTCCACTACCTCTCTCTGTTATCTGCCGTTTGGGGTACTGCTGCCGTGATCCACATACATGCTGCTACAGGAGTTGTGCCTGTCACAACCCTGATTGGTGAGTAGGATTACTCTTCTTTACCCCCTGGTTATCAGGGTAAGACCCTATGCGCTTTCTTTTCCACAGGTCCTTTGCTTTAAGGACAGGCAACAAGCAGAAGAGACTTGTTTGGGCTAAAGAACACAAGGAATGGACATTAGACCAGTGGAAATCTGTGCTTTGGTCTGATGAGTCCAAATTTGAGATCTTTGGATCCAACCACCGTGTCTTTGTAGAAACGGTGAACGGATGGACTCTACATGGCTGGTTCCCACCAAGAAGCATGGAGGAGGAGGTGTGATGGTGTGCGGGTGCTTTACTGGTGACACTGTTGGGGATTTATTCAAAACTGAAGGCATACTGAACCAGCATGGCTACCACAGCATCTTGCAGCGGCGTGCTATTCCATCCGGTTTGCGTTTAGTTGGACCATCATTTATTTTTCAACAGGACAATGACCCCAAACTCACCTTCAGGCTGTGTAAGGGCTATTTGACTAAGAAGGAGAGTGATGGGGTGCTACGCCAGATGACCTGGCCTCCACAGTCACCAGACCTGAACCCAATCGCGATGGTTTGGGGTGAGCTGGACTGCAGAGTGAAGTCAAAAGGGCCAACAAGTGCTAAGCATCTCTGGGAACTCCTTCAAGACTGTTGGAAAACCATTTCCGGTGACTACCTCTTGAAGTTGATCAAGAGAATGCCAAGAGTGTGCAAAGTAGTAATCAAAGCAAAAGGTGGTTACTTTGAAGAACCTAGAATATAAGACATATTTTCAGTTGTTTCACACTTTAAGTATTTCATTTCACATGTTTTAATTCATAGTTTTGATGCCTTCAATGGTAATCTACAATTTTCAGAGTCCTGAAAATAAAGAAAACTCTTTGAATGAGAAGGTGTGTCCAAACTTTTGGTCTGTACTGTACAAACACGTACAAATATGCGCAAACATAAACGCACACACAGATATTATGCTCACATTACCTTCCGTTCCATCGCCGACCTCCTGGGACTTGCAGTTCGCCGGTACAAGATGTGTATCGGGTAACCATCGTGACCGATGACGGAACTTCAGCTGCCAGAGCGCTGACGTCAAAGGACATCGGGTAACCATCGCGATGAGGGAGGAACTTCCTCTGTCAGACGCTACTCAAAGGCAGTGTGCTGGCCAATCATAGGCAAGCGGCTCCTGCCTTTGACATCAGCGCTCTAACAGCGGAAGTTCTTGGCATCGGTCGCGATGGTTACCCGATACACATCTTGTACCTGCGAACTGCAAGTCCTAGGTGGCTGGCGATGGAACAGAAGGTCAGGTGAGCATAATATGTGTGTGTGAGTTCGTGTTTGTGCATGTTTGTATGTGTTTGTGTTTGCCTGCCATTGTTTTCAATGTTGTTCGAAGGTGTTCGAACGTTTGACAAACACACCCCAAGTTCGACGAACCAAACCAAACTCGAACATTATGGTGGTGGCTCATCTCTACTTATCATGGACCAAGAGTAGACTCCTCTTGAAGATATGGACAAGGCGTGGAGACCTAAATGTCTGAATCAGACTGTGATAGTTGGACTTTAGGGATGAGACATTGATTGAGATGCTGTAGTCAGAAGAGTGGGAATTTGAGAAAGTTGCTGTAATATAGGTCATGGTTTTTTACCCTTTGAGGCACTGTTATTTGGGTCTCAGTGCTTGCATCTTTAGGGACATGGCTTGAATGTCATGGGAGCTGAGACCCAATCCGAAGCTTGTATCCAGCCAGCAATGTACCATGTGCAATTCACAATGATCTTTTCTTATATAGCAGAGAGGACTTTGAGTTTACCAAACAGAGGCCAAGTAGACCTTGTTAAGGAGGCAACATGAGCATCACTCACACTCAGGATATGAGCTGGAGTATTGGGTCATTTCACAGGAAGGTTGAGAGGGCCAATTGTTTAGGCCAGAAACCAGTAAGCAATAGTAAGCAAGACGCCTATGCATGAGAACAATATATCCAAAAGCAGGGACCTTGTTGGGGAGTCTTTATCAGGACAGGTAGACCTGTCTAAATGTTCTTCTCACCTGGCCAGCTCTGACAAATCATTACTTTTTGAGACAAACCCATATGGATCAGGAGAAAAGACGTCACTTTTTACAATGATTCCTTGTGGATTCTAGACAAAAACAGGAGAATGATAAACTTTATAAGGTTGTCGACATTTTTTGTTTACAAATTCTTTCAGACAAGGGACATCAACAGTAATCCCATAACAGTGATATCCATAGTGCCTCCATAACAGTGATATCCATAGTGCCTCCATAACAGTGATATCCGTAGTGCCTCCATAACAGTGATAGCCATAGTGCCCCCATAATAACAGTGACATCGACAGTGCCCCTATAATAACAGATTTTTAATAAGAAGGCCTCATTCATAGGCGCAGAACAGAAGGCGTCTCAGCTCCTGGTCACCTCACACTTAAGGGTGCTTTACACGCTACGATATTGCTAATGATTTATCGTCGGGGTCACGTCGTTAGTGACGCACATCCGGCGTCCTTAGCGACATCGCAGCGTGTGATACGTACGAGCGATCTTAAACGATCGCAAAACAGGCAAAAATTTTTAGTTTTGGAGTGGTCATCCTAAAACCAAATATCGTTGCCTGTTTATTAGTAATCTTGTTCCTCGTTCCTGCGGCAGCACACATCGCTGTGTATGACACCTCAGGAACGACGAACATCTCCTTACCTGCCTCCACCGGCAATGAGGAAGGAAGGAGGTGGGCGGGATGTTACGGCCTCTCATCTCTGCCCCTCCTCTGCTATTGGACGGCTGCCGTGTGACGTCGTTGTGACGCCACACTACCTTCCCCCTTAGAAAGGAGGCGGATTGCCGGCCAAAGCGACGTCGCTGACCAGGTAGGTGCGTGTGACGCTGCCGTAGCCATAATGTTCTCTACTGCAGCGATCACACAATATTGCACACACAACGGGGGCGGGTGCTATCGCGCACAACATCGCTAGCAATTGCTAGCGATGTCGCAGCGTGTAAAGCCCACTTTAGGCTTCATTCAGACATCAGTTTATATCATGTGCAATAAAAACGTATCGAGTTTCATCAGAATTTGGTCAATTTCATCAGATTTTTGACTTATGAGAATTTTTTTTCTCCACCTTGTCCTTTAGCAGTGAAAAACTGACTTTTGTCACAAGCTCATCGAATGGCACTGCCAATTTAGAACAGATCATTGTTCTCATAAACGAAAAGAATGAATCCGTGGAGTCAGTGATGGGGACGTGTGTTACGAGGGGCTGTCTGATAATAACCTAAAGGAGTATCAGACAGTCAGGGTCCACCGTGCAAAGACTCTGCTGCAGACTATGGCAGAGTGCAATACCTCTGTTAACTCACAGAAGGATATAATAAGTAAGTAAAGCAATTCCTCCCTTACTTGGAGGGTGTGTGGAATGATCTCTGTTAATAATCACAGAGACAAAGGCAATGTGTGCGAAATGGCACCTACCTAGGTCCGCTCTTCTAGTGGTGCAAAAGAGACGAACAGCAGCGTAAGCCGCACAAAGCTCCTACCTGCGTTCGCTCCACTAGTGTGCGAGGACACGAACCACTAGATATGGCACCTGCCTAGGTCCGCTCTTCTAGTGGTGCAAAAGAGACGAACAGCAGCGTAAGCCGCACAAAGCTCCTACCTCTGTTCGCTCCCCTAGTGTGCGAGGATACGAACAACTGCCAGACGCAGTATAAGGAACGTTACCCTAGCGGCAACGTCCACCTACGAGTCGAATCACAAGGCCCAGCCGGACCATGTGCCTCAGGCACCTGCCTATGTCCGCTCCCCTAAGAGGTAAGGATACGGACAGCAGCCGAAGCTGTAAGGTATAAGAACGCTACCCTGCCGGTAGCGCTCACCTAGCATA
This sequence comes from Anomaloglossus baeobatrachus, assembly GCF_048569485.1. Lineage (NCBI taxonomy): Eukaryota > Metazoa > Chordata > Amphibia > Anura > Aromobatidae > Anomaloglossus > Anomaloglossus baeobatrachus. The sequence goes on along the minus strand of NC_134356.1, from coordinate 668,076,136 downwards.
GACAGAGGAATGCCTAGAGGAACGCGCACAGAGCGTCTACTCTTATGCATGAACCAAGAGGACTGAGCGCCATGCGGCGTGTGTCAGGGTCTTATATAGACTCTGTGCCTCATCCAAGATGGAGGACACCAGAGCCAATCCGCTGCCAGAACGACAGGAGTGACGTCATGCTGGCCTATCACCGAGCAAGGCGTCACAAGCACATGACCAGCGACCAATCGGCATAGAAGGTGTCAGAGACATGTGACCTCGTGTCAGCAATGATGTCACCCGCACATGTGCAATGGCTCCAAGATAGGACTTAGTCTCCGGCGCTCGCACATGTGCAGTAGCAAGAAATCTGGACTTAGTCTCCAGCGCTCGCACATGTGCAGTAGCAAGAAATCTGGACTTAGTCTCCAGTGCTCGCAGCAACCGTAACAACGTGCTCACATCTCTTTCATCAGAAGGATGTGGCCATTATACTGTATAGTCAGGTTTGATATCAGTCCTAATGATGTTGGGGGTGATTGTGACCCTCCTTGCTTATCTGTAGCAGAATTGGCTTCTCCTTGGACCCCTACTTCCCCCTCCCATGCTCAACTTTTGTCCTGCCCTCATTTAAAGGGAACCTTTCAGGTGCAATATGTACCCGGTACCCCAAGCAGTTCTGGGTGTATATTGCTAATCCCTGCCTGGTCGTTTAAAGGGATCTTTAGAAAAGGGATTTCTAAATATATCTGGGTGCTTATTGAACCTGATAGGTTCCCTTTAAGAAATAAGTCTTACCTGAAATTCCACTATCACAGTAGATTTTTTTGGCTGCAGTTTGTAATTCACTGGAAGGATCCTGTATAGAACTGGAAGACAAGAAATGTCGATATTCTGTGACTAAAAACAATCAACTTGTCAATATCATAGTAAGGAGATAAAGCAACATTCAACTATTATTAAACTTTTATTTTAGGATTTGTGCGATAATAGAGAGGAGATACTACTTCTGTCCACTTGATAGTGCCACTGCTGTCCATTAATGTGAATGAGGCTGCAGTACCAAACACTGCCTGTGATTAAAGGTCGGCGCTACATGACACTAAGTAGATCCATGTATAATATAATACAATGAGATATACGAGGGGCTGCTGATAAGCCTTTGGCTTTATGATTTTTTTTTTGTTTCCATTGTAACTAGTGTTACATCACATGAAAGTCTTATGTGTCTAATATATGTTTTCAAAATGTTGTGTTTGTTGCTTATGGCAACAGTGTTCTACACACGCGCGTCTAATACGATATTCACAGCAACTGAGAGCAGAGGAGTGATAAAATTCTTCTTTCTGCAAGGAAAGTCCGTGAAGGATATTCATGGTGATATGTCGCAGGCATTGGGGGATCAATGCCCTTCATATTTCACAGTTAAGAACTGGGTTGTCAAATTTAAAACTGGCCACTTCCACACCAATGATGAGAAACGTCCTGGACGTGGTTGCTGTTCCGGAGATCGTCGATGCTGTGCACAACCTCATACTGGAGAATACACGAATTTCAGGTAAAGCAATAGCAGACATCATGGGGATTTCCCTTGAACGTGTTTGTGCCATTATCCATGAACATTTGGACATGAGGAAGTGATCTGCAAGTGGTCCCCAAATGTGTGACAACAGATCAGAGAAGTATGCGAGTGAAAACTTCCCGATCTATTTGTCAGCGTTTCCAGACTGATAAGAATTTCCTGGATCGACTGGTCATTATGGATGAGACCTGGATTTATTTGTATGACCCTGAAAACAAAGAGCAGTCAAAAGAGTGGATACACAGTGGTTCTCCTCATCCAAAGAAGTTCAGGGTGCAAACATCAGCCACTAAGGTGATGGCGGCTGTGTTCTGGGATAAGGAGGGCGTGCTGCTAGTGGACTACCTTCAAAAGGGTTCCGCCATCAATGCAAGGTATTACATTGAACTTCTGGACCAATTGAAGACAGCTCTGAAGGCCAAAAGGCGCGGCAAGCTGTCCAAAGGAATCTTGTTCCTGCAAGAAAACGCCTCCGCTCACACTGCACAAGAGACCACGGCAAAACTGGCAGAGCTGGTCCTCCAGCTGGTTGACCACCCACCTTATTCACCAGATCTAGCTCCCTCCAACTATCATCTGTTTCCAAACCTGAAGAAACACCTCAAGGTACCAAATGTCACACCATTTCTGATGCCATACCTGCTAGGGATGCCTGGTTTGAGGCACAACCGAAATCCTTCTTTTTGCTAGGCTTACAGAACTAGGAATATCGATGTAAGAAGTGTGTTCACATCAGTGGAGAATATGTGGAAAAAATGTAAAGTTTCATCATCCTATTTCTGGGTAAAGCCAAAGACTTATCAGCAGCCCCTCGAAGAATCATATGTATGTTATATATTCTGTTCTTACGTTTAGATCCTGGGGTATAGATGGGTTTGTCAGTCTGGATGAAGATGTAGCCATTGTGGAAGGACAAAAGGACGTGTTTCTCCAATGAACATCCCGAAGTTGTTGCTTTGATAGTGACAAATTGTTTCTTCATCGCAGTTCTCATAAAAGTCTGAGATGGAATCTAAAATAATAGAATATTTATCATAAAGTATATAAAGTAAACATTAAAAAAGTAACAACTAAAAATAAGAAAGAAAGAAGGAAGGAAAGAAAGAAGGGTAGAGAGAAGGGGCAACACAAAGGAAAAATAGGAAAGAGTGAGAGAAAAAGAAAGAAAGAAGAGAGAAAAGAGAGAAAGAGAGAAAGAAAGTAAGAAAGGTTAAGGAAGGAGAGAAAGAAAGAAAAATTACGGAAGGAAAGAAAGAAAGAAAGAAAGAAAGAAAGAAAGAGAAAGAAAGAAAGAAAGAAAGAAAGAAAGAAAGAAAGAAAAACTAAGGAAGGAAAGAAAAAGCAATGAAAATAACCAAATAAAGAAAGCACAAAAATAAGGAAAGTTATTAAATGAAATAATTGAAGAAATCAAGATAGAAGGAAAGGTAAAGAAAGGAATTGGAATAAAAAGCTGAGAAAGTGAGTAATTGAAATGAAGGAGAAAAGGATGGAGGAAAGAGTGCAAATGAATGGGTAATTGTTGTAAAAATAAAGAAATAAAGATTGGAGGAAGGAACACTGGTCCACAGTCACAGTGACAGCAGACAGGACCGGCGGTGTTGCTTCTGCCACTGCACACACAGCTAACTTACATAGCATGCAAATTAGCCATGTGTACTGGAGGCAGGGTGAGTGAGGCAGAGCAGGGCTCAGCGTGCAGCAGTGTGATGAGTTTATCATTTATCATTCTCATCACACTACTGCAGGAAAGCAGAGCCATGGATGTTGCAAGGACTCGGCAGCCGGTGGGGTCATGTAACTGCTCTGTGAGCTGAATACAGGAGCGGGACAATGGCCGGGGGTAGTGGAGGGACCTACTGACTCCAGCCCCTGCCTTGCTTCAGCTGCATGCGCGTCAGAAGGCACATATCCAGCTAAAATGTATCGCGGCTCAGAGAAAACGCTGCACAATGTGGGAGTCAGGCAGGGTGAGTAAAATGTTGTTTTTTTTTTTTCTTTTTGTGGTAAGTATGCCAGGAGGAGCCCAGCAAGGGGACATATATGCCAGGAGAAGGACATATTTACCATATATACAAAAATGTGACCTAGGGGGATATATTTACCAGGAGAACCCCAGGATGGGCCATTTATACCAGGATGGGGACATATATACCAGAGAATTTGGCCCTGAGAGGGGACATATATACCAGGAGGAGGATATATATGTTAGGAAGGGGACAAATAAACCAGAATAGGCACAGGAGGGGGACATATACCAGGAGGGGGACATACATACCAGGATGGGGACATATAAACCAGGAGGATGACATATATACCAGGAGGATATTACAGAGGCAGTATGTGTGTGGGAGGGGATGGTATACAGAAGGGTAATGTTTGAGGGGGTGATATACAGAGGGGCAGTGTATGGGGGAGGATATTATAAAGAGAGGCAGTGTGTGTGGGTGGATATTATACTGAGGGGCGGGGTAGAAGGTGTGCTATGGAGACGGCCGGTGGGGAAAGTCTATTATGGAGAGAGGCAGTATAGAATATGTGTTATGGAAAGGGGCAGTGTAGAAGGGGTATTATGGATAGGTGCAGTGGGGAAGGTGTATTATGGAGAGACAGTGTAAAGGGTGTATTACAGAAAAATATGGTGTAGAGAGTGTATTATGGAAAGAGGCAGTGTTAGAGGTGTGCTATGGAGAGGGGCAGTGTAGAGGGTGTATTATGCATAGAGGCGGTGTAGAAGGTGTGCTATGGAGAGGGGCAGTGTAGAAAGTGTATTATGGAAAGGTGCAGTGGGGAAGGTGTATTATGGAGAGGGGCGGTGTACAAGGTGTGTTATGAAGAGGGGTGGTGTAGAGGGTGTATTATGGAGAGGGGTGGTGTAGAAGGTGTGTTATGGGTGGGGAGGTGTACAAGGTGTATTATGGAGAGAGGCGGTGTGAGAGTATATTATGGAAAGAGGCGGTGTAGAAGGTGTGTTATGGAAAGGTGCAATGGGAAAGTTGTATTATGGAGAGGGACAGTGTAGAGGGTGTATTACGGAAAAAGACGATGTAGAGAGTGTATTATGGAAAAAAGCAGTGTAAGAGGTGTACTATGGAGAGGGACAGTGTAGAGGGTGTATTATGCAGAGAGGAGGTGTAGAAGGTGTGTATGGAGAGGGGCAGTGTAGAAAGTGTATTATGGAGAGGTGCAGTGGGGAAGGTGTATTAAGGAGAGGGGCAGTTTTTATGGTATATTATGGAAAAAGACGGTGTATAGGGTGTATTATAGAAAGCAGCAGTGTAGAAGGTGTGTTATGGAGAGGGACGGTATAGAGGGTGTATTATGAAAAGAGGAAGTGTAGAAGGTGTTTTATGGAGAGGGGCAATGTAGAGGGTGTATTATGGAGAGGGGCGGTGGGGAATGTGTATTATGGAGCGGGGTAGTGTAAAAGGTGTATTATGGAGAGAAGCAATGTAGAAGGTGTATTATGGAGAGAGACGGCGTAGAGGGTGTGCTATGGAGAGGGCGGGTGGGAAAGTGTATTATGGTGAAAGGCGGTGTAGAAGGTGTATTATGGAGAGGTGCAGTGGTAAAGGTGTATTATGTAGAGGTGCAGTGTAGAAGATGTGTTATGGAGGGGGCCAGTGGGAAAAGTCTATTATGGAGAGAGACAGTGTAGAGGGTGTATTATGAAAAGAGGCAGTGTAGAAGGTGTGTTACAGAGAGGGGTGGTGTAGAGTGCCTATTATGGAGAAGGGCAGTGGGGAAGGTGTGTTATCGAAAGGGGTAGAGTAGAAGGTGTATTTTGTAGAGAAGTAATGTAGACAGTGTAGAAGGTGTGATATGGAGAGGGCTGGTGGGGAAAGTGTATTACAGAAAGAGGCGGTATAGAAGGTGTGTTAAGGAGAGGGGCAGTGTAGAAGGTGTATTATAGAGAGGTGCAGTGGGGAAGGTGTATTATGGAGAGGGATAGTGTAGAAGGTGCATTATGGAGAGGTGGAGTGGGGAAGGTGTATTATGGAGAGGGACAGTGTAGAGGGTGTATTACGGAAAAAGATGATGTAGAGAGTGTATTATGGAAAAAGGCAGTGTTAGAGGTGTGTTATGGTGAGGGGTGGTGTAGAAGGAGTATTAAGCAGAGAGGCAGTGTAGAAGGTATGTTATGGAGAGCGGCAGTGTAGTGGGTGCATTATGGAGAGGGGCAGTGTAGAGGGTGCATTATGGAGAGGGGCAGCGTAGGGGGTGTATTAGTATATTATATATGTTTGTGTGTGTTTTTACAAGAGTGGCAGCGGACTGTGGAAGGTTTGCGGGGTGGAGGCGGAGCAGGGGTGGAGACTAGGTGAAGTCTCAAGGGAACCCAGAAATGTTGACAGTGTGGGGCCCTGAAATTTCTAGTGGCGGCCCTTTGAATGAAATAAAAAGGACGTTACGTAGGAAAGAAATTAAAAAAAAAGAAGTAAAGAAAGAGTACTGAAAAAGCAAATTAAATAAAGGGAAATGGAGGAAGGAAGAGGAGGAATGGAATGAAAGAAAGATAGAAAGAGAGAAACAAAGAACGAAAGAAAGAAAAAAGAAAAACAGAAAATGAAAGGACAAAAGAAAGGAAAGAAAAAGAGAAAATGAAAGAAAGAAAGAGGGAAGAGAGATGAAAGAGAGAAATGAAAGATAATCGGTAGGAAAGAAAAAGAAGAAAGAGAGAAAGAAAGATGGAATGAAGGAAGGACAGAAAGAAAGAAGAAAATGGAAAGGAAGAAATCAAGAGGAGGAAAGAAAATAAGAAAACAAGAAGGAAAGAAAAAAGTAAAGAAAGGTTGAAGAAAAATAAAGAGAAAAAGAAAGAAAAGGAAAGAAATAGAAAGAGCAAAAGAAGTAAAGATAGAATAGAGTAAGGAATGAAGGAAGAAAGAAAGAGTGAAATAAAGAAATTAGGAAGAAGAAAAGAAAAAAGGAAGGAAATAAAGAAAATAGGAAGGAAGAAAGAAAAGAAAGAAATAAAATGTATTTAGATGAAGGTGTACATAATAATAAAAAATACTAAATAAATTCTAATAAGAAAGGTAGGAAGGTGAATGGAATGGGAAGGGGTAAAATAAGTTGAAGGTGAGGAAAGAAATAAGGGAGTTACATTGGTAATTTGTATTGGGGAAAGGAAAAAAGTAAAGAAGGATATTGTCACGCTCCCCGGGTCCCCTGCCCTGCTCCCCGGCTCACCTGCCACGCTTCCCGGCGTCTCTGCTTCTCTCCCCGGTCCCCAGCCTCCGTTGCCCGCGGTCTTCAGGCGTCCCGGTCCCCGCTCCCGGCGTCCGTCGGTTACACAGCCCCAGCCCGGCTCTCCTGCTTCTTCCTCACCGCTCCCTGCCCTGGCTTCTGGCACCCGGGCCGCGCGCATGCGCATTAGGGCGCGCGCGCGGTCATTGACCCTTTCTTAAAGGGCCAGCGTCCACCAACAGGAAATTAAGCACACAGGTACAGGGTATAAAGGGGATTAGTGTCCAAGTGGGCGGGGCCTGTTCTTCGTGTTTCCCAAGCTAGGAGTCAGGTCTCCTTGTGTTCCTGTGAGATACTCACCTCTCTCTCTTCTAGAGCCGTTCCTGCCTCGCCATCCGGTCCAGCCGATTCCCGAACCCCGAACGCTGACTATCTGCCATCCTGTCAGTCCGTACCACCTCTGATCCCTGCGGTGACCCGTCCTCTCGCTCCATCGGTTCCGGACTCCGCCTGACAACATCTCGGCCTCCGAACCTGAGCTCCGTCACCCGGACTACCATCTCTGACTCCGTGGTCCCAGGGACTTCACCGTTCTACTCTTGTACACGGACTGTCCTGCTACCCGTAGTGCTCCGGCTACCGGACCCCTTGCCTTCATCAAGGAGTTCGGCCCAGTGGATCCACCTCCTGGGTCTGCCCGTCCACCTGGCCCTAACAGATATAAATAACAAAGGAGGAAATGTGTATGGAATAAGTGGAAAGGAAGAAGGAAAGTTAAAGGTACTGAGTCAAAAGGAAGGAAGGTACTGTAATCGGAATACGGGGAAGAAAAGAACATGTGTAGGTGGATAGGCCAGGAAAGGAAAGGAAAGGCAGTAGGGTGGTGAGAAGGAAAGAAGAATTCAAAGAAGAAAAAGGAGAATCAGTAGAAGGTCGTTATGTTTTGCACATCAATCATCTGAGCACATTTCTGCATTCTCATGTTCCTACTTTACTTTTATTGTTGCTTTTCCTAGGAAGTAATTGTCTTTATTTCCAGAAATCACACTCTGAGCCAGCAGAAATCTCTTCTCTGGGAAATCCTGGATGGTGATGTCGATAGACGAGACCGGTCGTCCTTCTACGGAGACCATGATGGTTTCTTCGGTGTCCACATGGAGCATGCTGGGTGTGATCAGTACACATCTGCGGAGAAGGATCCCATTACTTCACCATTACGTTTTATGTCTGAATTTACAATATGAATCAGACATTGCAGTAGGAGATGCCCGGATGAACGTTGCATGGGGAACAAAATAAAACAAAAAATAAAGAAATGGAAAAAAATAATTGAGGGAAATATTCTCATTCACATAGTTTATGGCCAACCATGCCAAATCCTGAGAAGGGTCACATAGGAGTACCGACCAAACAAGAGGAGACTCCAGGACCAGCAGACTAAGCATTTTATTCAAATGAGTGTAAGTTCCAATTATTTTGCAACATTAAGAACTATTTTATAGAATCAACATGCTTTTATTTTGCTCCAATTATGTTGGAAACGTAAAGGTATTTCCCAAAGTTGGAAACATGGCCACACCTATTCTTGACTCTCCATGGAGAGGAGGCCATGTATACATTGGCATTTTCCAATAACACATATAGAAGCAATGATAAAGAGATTGTCCACTTTTGGACAAACCTGAATTAATGGAAGAGTCTGTTGACGATAAGCAGTTTGACCTCACTGATAAGTAACCTGAAGTCTATGAGAAGCTTTTGGAATCTAAGTTTTAGAAAATATCTATTCCAGTCAGGACAAGATGTCCAAATTGAGAACCTGTCCAGTGTACTTGGTTGATGGATGTCCATTGTAACTCAAGAGTTGACAAGACCAAGGAGAGAACCACCCTCAATATTACTCAAAAGTTTCCACAATGAGATAGTCTCACTGGATAGCAAATGATAACAGAAGACCGGGCTCCTAAACTGGCCCTCAGTCTAGGAGGGCCCTAGCTGTCCCTCATCCCAGAGATACATCTAATGGTGAGGATGTCTGAGCCATCTTTCTGCCCCTGCTTATTACCAGCCCAGATCTACTACCTCTTCCCTCCCTGCCACAGAAGTTTGGGACAGAAGCATGTGTGGCGCCCTGGACAAGCCAGGTCATCACAGGCACTACACCAACACACCCCACACCCCGGCTAGGCACACTGAAGCCAAACACAAAATCCTTGTTGCCTTCCTCCAGGGGCTGATGTCCACACCAGGGGGTGGGCCAGGTGGTTGGCCCCGCCCACCGAGGAGTTCACAGTCCTGGAGGCGGGAAAAGGAGGCAGATGAGTTTTGGAGAGGAGTTGAGGAGGAGTGGAATAAAGTGGTAGCAGAGCAGACTGAAGGCGTCCAGGTGTGTGGCCCGGACGGAACAGCAAGGTTGGCAGACGGTGGTGACCGTCTGCAGGAGAGGCTGATTAGAGTGAACCGTAAGGACCGTGGACGGGCGGTGGCCCGGTGGTACCGGAACGGAGAGCAAAGAGAAGCCAGCACCATCCGGCAGGGCCTACGGACCCCGACCAGGCTAGGAGTCGCCGTAAAACCGGTCAAATCCGTTAGCGAAGGGAACCTCCGGGGTTTCCCAGCAGTCAAGACCCGATTGAAGGCAACAGCTCACACCGTACAGGGAAACACAGACACCGCCAAGGCTACAGTTCCCAAGGCCAGAGCCTGCGGGCAAAAGGGGCTCCTTCAGCACCCATCCAAGCTGGGGAGCAGGTTACCGGTGGGAAGCCATTGGAACCGTACACACAACACAGGTGCAGGGAAAGGCAGTCACCATCAACCTGCCGGGAGGAGAAACACCGCAGCCGTCTGTGGGACCCGTCCATCCAGCCGTTTGTTTGACCAGAGACTCCGACTGAATTACTGGCTGAGTGAGTACCACCGTGCCGTGCGGCACAGCGCTGCCCCCGCGACCCTGCACCTCACCAGGCCCCGTAACCCGCCTGCAACCATCCCTACCCCATCACCGGGCCCCGGGACAACCAACCCCCCTACCCACGGAGGGGAGAACCAACATCCAAGCTGCTCTCTGTCACCGCTCCCGGGATCCCCGTCCAGAGCAGCGGTGGTGTCACCAACTTCACCACAACCGTGGGTGGCGTCACGGACAATATCCCTAAACCAAACCACCCCCTTTCACTCACGGGCGAGGAACGCCGCTCGAGTCCCCGGGATCCGGCCCACCGCTTGAGCCACCACCGAGCAGCAGCCGGACCCGAGCAGTGGGTGAGCGCAGCGTGCCCCTCCTCCGCCCGTGACAACTTGGCGTCACAAACAGAATCTTACCGCTCTGCCGTCTGGTAGAGGTGCGCCTTGTGACCGCCGGAGGTGTCCGGCTGAAAATCTTGAGAAGCTGCCATTCTGGGCGCGAAAAGTCCCCGCTCGAGCGTCCCCTCGAGCAGTGGAGGCGCGAAAGCCGAAACCCCGCCCCTGTAGAGGAGCTACCGGAAAAAGACTAAGGGGGACGGATGGCGTCTGGCCGCATGTAGTCCGCGGTTATAGGAGCAGGGACGCCAGGACCATGCGGCCATCTTTTTGTTCCTGGAAGAGGCCACCACAGCAATGTATCAGCCATCCCGCAGCACCGTATCCCCGCGCCTGGAACCGCGGTGTGGGTGGAGGTCTGGACCTCCCAGCTCCAACAGCGGCTTTCAGATTCGGATGCAACTCCTCTTGGAGGAGTGGGAGGCCGACATGGCGGAGGTGGTGGCGGCCATATGGAGACGTGAGGTAGAGGGAGTCTTGGAGGAGAGGGTAAGTGACCCACGCCCCTGTACCCCTAGTGGGTCGGTCATCGCGGCCGAGGGGCCCGGTCTACGCCTGCTCGCCCTGCTACCTCCCCCGCTACCCGTGTTGGCTGCTGCTGTCCTGCCACTAGGCCCACTACCAACCCCACCGGTAGCGGTACCCTGCCAATCTGCCCAGGCGGACCGACCTGCAGCCGGGGCCCGTCACCGCTCGGAGACGCTCCCGTGGAAGGTGCCGAAGTCCGAGGCTATCGGAAGAAAGATACCGGAGGCACCCGTGGAGAGTTCCCCCGAACCGGTGCCGGCCGACCACTCCGTGCAGGAGGTCCAGCGGGAGACGACCCCTGTGCCCATCCCCCACACCTCGGCTGAGGCCGCGCAAGGGTTGTCGCTGCAGGGCAGCACCCCAGGCCATGACACCGCGGGACCTTCCCCCCAGAATGCCAGTCCTGGGCAGTGTGAAGGAGGTCTCGCGGGGCCCGATCCGTGCGCCGGGGCCCGCAGTAGCCCCTTACTGAGACAGAGGACAGACCCCGCTGGGCCAGGAGATTGCGGAAAGGGAGCGAAGGAAGGCGGAGCTGGTGGCCCGCACGATCCGAGAGAAGGAAAGCCTCCGCCAAGCCACCTTCCGTGTCCGGGGCCCGCTCTATGAAGGGCAAGTGAGGAGATTTGACGTCCGTCGGGGCTATGGTTTTATATACGAGCCGGGCCTGGAGGCCGAAGTTTTTGCGGCTCGACGGGACGTCAATGCCCATCTGCCGGAAGACCACCTGGGCCGCAACCTGATGCCGGGAGATTTTGTGCAGTACACCAGGCACTGCGGGGAGAGGGATTGGTTCGCGCTGGATGCAAAGCTGAGGGGCAGTCAAGAGGCCCGAGTATCTGCCCAGCCCCCTCCCCTGGCCGACACCGTGGATCTGGAGTGAGTCAGCGGTCCACTGTTGTTAGTTGTCCCCGTTGGGACCACCATCTGTTATGATCCGGAACCATGGAAGACCACCACAAATCATTGGCAAAAGGTGACAAGAGCATTGGCAACTAATCTGGCCGCCATCCCCTTACTAACCATCACAACTAGAAGTAGCCGAGGGGTGAACTAACATCCTGTGCACCGCGAACTCAGCCGGAGAACTAACTATCCTAAAGGTAGGAAAGATGAATAACGCTCTGCCTCAGAAAATAGACAAGAATAGCTAGCCCCCCACATTCAAAGACTGCGGTGATATAGGAAAAACACAATACACAGGTAGATGACAGGATTAGCAAAAGGTGAGGCCCCCGCTGACTAAAATAGGAAAGGACAGGAAAGGGACTGATGGTGGCCAGAGAAAAACCCTGCAAAATACCAACTTCCTGATAGTACAAAAAGGCCCTCAGATCGCACGATCTGAACTCCGTCCTACACCAGGTGCCTTTGTCATACCAATGAACAGAAAACAAGAATTATAACAAATCCAACAAGCCACAAACACATGGACCCAAAGGAGCTATACTCCACACAGAACTGCAGGGAGTTCCTCAACAATCCCCTAAGGGGGAAAATCCCTGCAAGCAAATAAACTGAAACCAACCACAGCAAATGACAAACCCAGATAAACAAAAGAACCAGACAATAAATAAAGAGCAAGCACTTATCTGGAATAGATGTGGTGTAGAGCAGGATGAAGCAGGCTGGAGATACAAAGAACAACTGACATCCGGCAACAGCCTGCAATCAGACCAGGATTTAAATAAGCAGAGAGTTAGCAAAGTAAACACCCACTGCACAACACACCTGGTCCAAGTCCAAACCATTCCTGGCCACCAGAGGGAGCCTCCCAGCAGCCAAAACATAACTAACATTCACAACAACCACCAGTTTGAAAGTTTTGAAATGATAAGCAAATCAACCGAAGAAGTTTTACCTGATTGAACCATGATTAAACCGGCCGTTGCCGGCAACTGTTGTCCCCGTAGGGACTGGCTTTGATCCTTGCGTAAGGAACTGCTTACGGACAAGCCCGAGAACTTGCTGGGCAACCACAAACTGAGTGGAATGTAAATAAAAATGTTTGATGGCTTGAACAGTCACCGCCTCCGGAGAGGCTGATTTGGGAGGATGAGCCTGGAGGAAAGAGATGGCCCAGGCCCGCCACTACCGTAACCGGTGGCGATCCTCCGGGGGTTCAGGGATCCCCATGGACGTGGGTCCCCTGAAAGGGACAGTACCCGCTCGGGCAGCTTGGTTCTGGACTGGGGTCAAGGGGTGCTGCCCACTTCTTAGGGGCAGCATCAGGGCCAGGTTGTTTGGGTGGGAGAAGAGCGGAAGCCATTCCGTTGTGAAATATTGTGATGATTTTACATGTTTTACCGTTTTTCTATCTTTGCAGTTAAACAAAAAAAAATAAAACCGGTGATGGACGGGCAGCCCGCGGACGGTCTGCATTTTACTAAGGGGGAATGTGGCGCCCTGGACAAGCCAGGTCGTCACAGGCACTACACCAACACACCCCACACCCCGGCTAGGCACACCGAAGCCAAACGCAAAATCCTTGTTGCCTTCCTCCAGGGGCTGATGTCCACACCAGTGGGTGGGCCAGGCGGGTGGCCCCGCCCACCGAGGAGTTCACAGTCCTGGAGGCGGTAAAAGGAGGCAGATGAGTTTTGGAGAGGAGTTGAGGAGGAGTGGAGTAAAGTGGTAGCAGAGCAGACTGAAGGCGTCCGGGTGTGTGGCCTGGACTGAACAGCAAGGTTGGCAGACGGTGGTGACCGTCTGCAGGAGAGGCTGATTAGAGTGAACCGTAAAGACCGTGGACGAGCGGTGGACCGGCGGTACCGGATCGGAGAGTAAAGAGAAGCCAGCACCATTCGGCAGGGCCTATGGACCCCGACCAGGCTAGGAGTCGCCGTAAAACCGGTCAAATCCGTTAGTGAATGGAACCTCTGGGGTTTCCCAGCAGTCAAGACCCGATTGAAGGCAACAGCTCACACCGTACAGGGAAACACAGTCACCGCCAAGGCTACAGTTCTCAGGGCCAGAGCCTGCGGGCAAAAGGGGCTCCTTCAGCACCCATCCAATCTGGGGAGTGGGTTACTGGTGGGAAGCCATTGGAACCGTACACACAACACAGGTGCAGGGAAAGGCAGTCACCATCAACCTGCCGGGAGAACAACCGCAGCAGTCTGTGGGACCCGTCCATCCAGCCGTTTGCTTGAACAGAGACTCCGACTGAATTACTGGCTGAGTGAGTACCACCGTGCTGTGTGGCACAGTGCTGCCCCCGTGACCCTGCACCTCACCAGGCCCCGTAACCCGCCTGCAACCATCCCTACCCCATCACCGGGCCCCGGGACAACCAACCCCCCTACCCACGGAGGGGAGAACCAACATCCAAGCTGCTCCCTGTCACCGCTCCCGGGATCCCCGTCCAGAGCAGCGGTGGTGTCACCAACCTCACCACAACCGTGGGTGGCGTCACGGACAATATCCCTAAACCAAACCACCCCCTTTCACTCACGGGCGAGGAACGCCGCTCGAGTCCCCGGGATCCGGCCTACCGCTCGAGCCACCACCGAGCAGCAGCCGGACCCGAGCAGTGGGTGAGCGCAGCGTCCCCTCCTCCGCCCGCGACACATGTTAATGCCAACAGTAATAGACAAACAGGGAAAACCAAAACTCTATCACATACCACGCTCACACAGAGTATTCAGGCAAATGATAAGGAGGAAAACTTAAGCAGGGAGGAAATATCCAGATGACAGTAGGTAATCCACAGCACACCAAGCAACATGCAGTAAATCACCAGATCGGAAAACAACAGCACACGGACCAGTGTTGCAGAAAGCTATAGTCGGCGTAGAAAGTCAAATTCCTCCATCTTAAAAAGGCATGGGGAGTACCTGAAATAGGTCTCCTGCAACATGACAACATAAAGGTAGGCAGCAGGCTAGCAGAAATTAACTCCTACTAGTCTGATCAGAAATGAGCATGAAGGGGGAAGTCAGGTGATGGCCGGCAATGCTCCAGTCCCTTTCTCACTCCAGTGTTGTGCATGTGTTGTGCCCCAGCTGGGGGGGTGCGTCACTTACTTGTGCCTTCAATGGCTCAACCACCACCCTGTTGCCAGTCACAATCATAGAAACTTTAGCTTCTTTATTCAGCATACAAACTTTCTGGGAGACATCTTCATAATTGTTTCAATCTTCATAATAACATTCCTAGGGTGGACATACATCTTTCACCTATGTTACCATTCTGCTGCCGCTCCTCAATGGATTAACCTTCTGTCCAGCACTTGCCCTGGGCAGCCGAGCCAGACTTCTATGGTCCCTGTTTCTTGCAGCTGTGACAGGAGGGATCCTCCTGTGTGTAGGACACAATGGAGGATCCCTCCTGAGGCCTGAGCAAACTTTGGAACAGAGCTCAAGATCCCAAGACCTGTTTTGCAGCACTTTCTATCAACTCAACTAAGGCACCGCTCACATCAGCGGTATTTTGTCGCAAATCCGTTACAAATGCATTTCAGTTCCATTAATTTCCAATGGAATCGCTGCAAGATGCGGTCACAAGCGGTTGCGTGCGTCATACACAACCGCATGTGACCGCATCTTGCCGTGATTCCATTGAAAAAGAATGGAACTGAAACGCATTTGTAACTAATCTGGCTTTGCGGCAAAATACCGCTGATGTGAGCGGCGCCTAAACTAAACTGATCGCCTTTCCTTGCTCTGTCTGCAATTACCAACCTTTACTCCACCCACTGTACTCTATCTCCCCGGTTATCATTGTATCAATATCAATATCTGGCTGGTCTGCTAACACCTTTCACATCCTATTGCTAGCACTCTATAAGCACTCTATCTACCACTGTGACATCCTCCTGTCCTCTTGGTCCCTAAGTTGCATTTACACTATCTACCACTGTGACGTCCTCCTGCCCTCTCGGTCCCTAAGTTGCATTTACACTATCTACCACTGTGGCGTCCTCCTGCCCTCTCGGTCCCTAAGTTGAATTTACACTATCTACCACTGTGACGTCCTCCTGCCCTCTCGGTCCCTAAGTTGCATTTACACTAAAACATTCTATCTTAATATTCCTACACCTGTTACATACTACCGTTTACTCCATATTATCCTACTTAACATTTCTATACTTTACACATCAATAATTCCAGATTTATTTAAGTTTATATGTACACTATAACTTATCGGCCACTAGATGGCACCAATTGCTGTGCTGCTCTGGCTCTGCTACATCGCTGCACCAATATACATTTAACATCAAGTGCAATTATATCACAGTACTGTACATTGGGGAAAAAAACTGTATAGTGGGAGGGGGAGCGAATCGACCAGTGAGCAGTGTCAAAAGTCTGTAGTTCGAACAACGTATGATGACGCTGTGACACCCTGGACTAGTCAGGTCGTCCCAGGTAGTCACACACAACACCACACCCCCTCCCGATTAGGTGACATCAGTCAAACTAAAAACCTTGTCACCACCCTCCAGGTTTGATGTCCACACCAGGGGGGCGGAGCCAGGTGGTTGGCTCCACCCACAGAGGAGTTCACAAGCCTGGAGGCGGGAAAACACAGACACAAGTTCAAGTTGACAGCAGAGTAGTTTTGACAGTGGAGGAGAGAGGTTGAGTCCAAGGGCAGACCTGCGCCCAGGCCTGCCATAGACTACTCCGGTGGCTTGGTCGGAGCCCAGTCACCTTTGGCAAGGAGGCAGACGGTGGTGGCCGCCTGCAGGAGCTGGGATTACAGCCGGTGGAACCGTAGGGACCGGGCTCGGGCGGTGGCCCGTCGGTACCGAATCGGGGAACCGATTGGAAACCGGTGCACCAGGAGGGGTACTCAGACCCAGTGCAAAGCCCTGAACCGACAGGGCTGAGTCAAATCAACTGATTGTGGACTGGACTTTAGGACCTATACCACACAAGACCCGTTAGAAGCCCAACCATACAGGGTAAAGCCACCGCCAAGGCATAGAGACCAAAAGAGCCAGCATCTGCGGGCAAACAGGCTCCTACGGCATATACAAGTCGGGGAGCGGACAACCAGTGTCTAGGCATAGGAGTCAAACATTTACACACAGAGGTGCAGGAGAAAGGCGGAAACCACCAACCTATACCGGGAGAAGCTGCAGCCGGCTGCGGGCCCCGTTCATCACTCCGTTTGGTTTACCAGAGACTCCAGTGTCTTGTGTCAGAGTGAGTACACCAGTGCCTTCGGGCTGCGCACCGCGCCGCACTGCACCAGCGTCCAGCATGCATTACCCGCTCCCCCGCCTCAGCACCTCCCTCGGACCCCCGGGACCATCACTCCCCTACCCACGGAGGGTCAACACCAAGCTGCGCAACACCGTCCCCGGGAGGCCTAGTTAATGGCAGCAGTGGTGTCCATCCATTCACCACAACCCGTGGGTGGCGTCACGAACTTACAATCCAAACCAAACAACTGCGGCCCCGGCCATGGAGCTCCTCACCCAAGTCCCCGCGTGTAACGCCAACTCCCTTGCAGAGCGACGTGACCCTCGGGTCCGTGAGAGGCTCGAGCCACCATCCGCAGTACGAGCACGGATCCGAGCGGCTCGGCGGTCGCAGCCGAGCCCGCGGGGCGGTACAATGCCATAACACTTGGCAAGTTTAGTGCAACACACCATGTGACAGGTGTCTTTTCTTTTCCTGGGAAATCTAAAAAATTAGTGGATAAACCCTTTAAGAAATTTGGGAGGACAAAGAATGTTACCCACTAAATGAAAGTTTATATTTATTTATCATTTTTAACTGAAAGAGAATGTTCAGGTTTGGAAAAGCATAGCTGATTTCTTTCAAAACCGTGCCCTGGCCTATCCCAGAAAAACATACAGGCGCATCTCAATAAATTTAAATATCATTAACAAGTCAATTTATTTTAGTAATTCAATACAAAAAAGGAAACACATACATTATATAGAGTCATTACACCCAGAGGGATCTATTCCTATATATTATATAGAGTCATTACACCCAGAGGGATCTATTCCTATATATTATATAGAGTCATTACACACAGAGGGATTTATTCCTATATATTATATAGAGTCATTACACCCAGAGGGATCTATTCCTATATATTATGTAGAGTCATTACACCCAGAGGGATCTATTCCTATATATTATATAGAGTCATTACACCCAGAGGGATCTATTCCTATATATTATATAGAGTCATTACACCCAGAGGGATCTATTCCTATATATTATATAGAGTCATTACACCCAGAGGGATCTATTCCTATATATTATATAGAGTCATTACACCCAGAGGGATCTATTCATATATATTATATAGAGCTGTGATGGGCTCCAGCCAATCCCGAATAGTTCGGAGGTCAGAATCAGTGTGTCTTTCAGTGAGTCCTTCCTCCCTGTGCTGTGTAGTGTGAGTCCCTCTGGCTTGAAGCTATGCTGGAACCAAGTCCTGGGAATGGTTCTTTTGTCATCCCGTACAGCAGGCAGCGCGAGTCCGTTGCTGGTGCCACCCGTTGGTTATGACTCCTGGCTCTATATGCTACTTTGTGCCAGGATCTATGTGTGGGCGGGACTTGAAGTGCCCACCAGCCTAGGGCTCTGCACCCTGTTCTGTGTGCGCTCGGTCCTGAGGGAGCTATCCCCTCAGCGACTGTGTACTTCTGCGTCTCACTTGTTTCCTGGTGGTTGCTGTTCTATCTGAATGTCAGTGTCTCACTTTCCCCAACTTCTGGTCCTGGGACAAATTCTTACAGCCGCCCATCCCCAGGACCTCTCTCCTGAAGCTTTGCTTCTTCCTTGTCTCCCCTCAGACTGTCTCTTCCTTTCCCTTTTGAGAAACTGGCTGACTGGCTGTGTGTGTGTCACCTTACTCCCCAGGTGTCGTTCCTCCCCCCCAGGGTTGCTGAACTAGTGGGTGGGAAGCCCCTTACATTGTGGTACCCATCCTAAATGACCCTACCCTAACCCACCCCTGGTGAGAGGGCAACTAACTAATGTGTGTTGGTGGATTGTGGTGGTTTACCGGCAATGATCTCCTCCTTACCCGAGATGAATACTGTACGTGTGGTGCCCCTGTGGCGACTGAAGCCTCAAGGGCACCACACTTACTTCTACCCCTAGCTCTACAAAAATTATTCTGGATATATGCAGCGTATGACTCAAAAAATATTGTTTAAAAAAACCCAATGCTCCAGTTTATCCCAGAAGGATCACTATCTGTATACTGAATGTAGATCCTCAGATTTCTAACAGGGGGTTGCGGAGGTCTCCACAACTCATTGGATGCTTATTTCTACCCCTAGTGTGACGCCCTGGCAAAACCAGGTAGTCACAGATCCATCTAATCCTCCTTGGTAATCTGATCCCACACTGGTACAGTTCTACAGACACACCCCTCCCCCCAGTGTAAGAGCTAAACTGAGCAGGAGGGGAGGGGCTGGTGCAGAGTGTGAGAGCAGAGGGAGCAGAGCAGACCGGGGTTTGGAAGCTCCCGGCTGCTGTGGAGTGTGGAGCGAGCTCCAGGAGTGCGGGAAGGAGCCAAGGTGGCCGGGGCAGGGTAGTAATCAGGCTCCGGATTGTCGCTGGGGAGTGGGCTCCCCGTTCCAAGCTGAGGAGTTGAGGAGGCTTCCTATCGTAATGGACAGAGAGAGAAAGGGCCCTGCTGTACTGGGTGTGGGATCCGAACACCCTCCGTACCAAAGGCTATGGACACCGGCAATTTCTGGTTAATCCCTGACTCTGTGTGAGTTTTCTTGCAAAGCGCACTGTGAGTATCAACATCCCCCGGTCCAACCGGGCACGCAGCTCTCAGACGGCCGCCCATCTCCCTGCACTACAAAGCCCAACGGCTCCCGGGGCCACCATGCCTACCCACGGAGGGGTTAACATCTCGCTGCATCACCATCGGCCCCCGGATACCCCCATAACCGCAGCGGTGGTGTCCATCTTCACCACAACCCGTGGGTGGCGTCACGGAACATAGACTACCAAAATCTCCCCTGTATATAATTACCCTTTTGTTGTGGTGCCTGGGATAACAGACCGGGTCACGCCACTGTGATACCCTCAGAACTGACCTCTTGGCCGGGATCTGAGTACCCACTATCCCTGGGCGACACACTAGCTGTACAAGAATTAGTATGGATATTTGGAATGAATGACTCAAAAAATATTAATTCAAAAAACAGTGGCCCAACTGTCCTCAGGTTTCACTTGGTTTCGCAACTCATCCCAAAGTATCTGATCTAAGGACAGATGCAACGCTGTGAAAAAGCAGTAGTTTCTCCAATCTTATAAAGCCCATGTAAAGGAACTATAAAACTATAATAAAATGAGTGTTTCTTCTTATTCATGGGTTTAAACAGTAAAATATTCAAAGAAAATTCAGGAAACTCACTGTGGTTGTCCATAGGACTCCTCCAGAAAACACAGCAGGATCAGACAGAGTATTCTCCACCCCATGGTGCTCGCTCTGCTGTGGTTCCCTGATGTCGGGAGGGTTATGTAGTGAGGCTTCTCGATGGCCTCCATCCAATATAAATAGTCTTTATTGTACTGATTAAGTAGGGGGTTTAGCTGCCAAGGCAAAATATGCAAATAGTGTTGGTCTGCTTCCCATCACCAGGGTTTAGCATATAACCATTACACATCAACAAGGAAATAGAAAAGGATAAAGATGGATGGAGGACCTCGCCAGGGTCAAAAGTCTTGTTTGATTACTACTACAGAAGTATGAAGCTATGCCAATACTATGGATGTCTATCTGGATCGTTTTGTTGGAGAGGACCCTAAACAAAATGCTGACAGTGGTGCATCCATATGATCAGCAGTTCTGAGGTTTGGTGAGAAGATGGCACCACACCGGTGTATCAGATGGGAGATACGTGCCATTATTGTTATGCCAAAGGGCATTGTGGTTTTACTTTGTCTCAGGGAGCAGAGTGGACAAACCTCAATACAGGGAGCACAGGGATTACGTGTTAAATTCAAAGTGCTCAGTGGTTTCAATTAATATTCAGGAGGGGCACATTACAGTGCAGTTTTTATTCAGGGGCAGATTGTGGGGTACACGTAAGTATTTGGGGCACAGTTCCGGTAACCTTCTTTGTGAAATATCAACTCTCGGCATTTTGCTGTTATTGTATAAGATATCATTTCACTTGGTAAAAACAAAGCAGGTATATATACAGGTCTTTCAAAGTCTAAGGGGTACTTTGCACACTACAACATCGCAAGCCGATGCTTGCGATGCCGAGCGCGATAGTCTCCGCCCCCGTCGCAGCAGCGATATCTTGTGATTGCTGCCGTAGCGAACATTATCGCTACGGCAGCTTCACATGCACTCACCTGCTCTGCGACGTAGCTCTGTCCGGCGAACCGCCTCCTTCCTAAGGGGGCGGGTCGTGCGGCGTCACAGCGACGTCACATGGCAGGCGGCCAATAGAAGCAGGGGGGCGGAGATGAACGGGACGTAAACATCCCGCCCACCTTCTTCCTTCCGCATTGCAGCCGGGACGCAGGTAAGGCGATGTCCCTCGCTCCTGTGGCTTCTCACACAGCGATGTGTGCTGCCTGCTGGAACGAGGAACAACATCGTACTGTCGCTGCTGCGAAATTATGGAAATGTCGGACCCTACACCAATCATACGATAACGACACTTTTGCGCTTATTAATTGTATGTAAAAGGATTCACATACTGCGATGTCGACAGCGACGCCGGATGTGCGTCATTTTCGATTTGACCCCACCGACATCGCACCTGCGATGTCGTAGTGTGCAAAGTACCCCTAAGGGCGGCGTCACACGCTACGATATATCGGGCGATATGTCGTCGGGGTCACGGATTCCGTGACACACATCCGGCATCGTTAGACATATCATAGCGTGTGACAGCTACGAACGACTGTTAACGAGCAAAAATACTCACTTTATCGTTGCTCGTTGACACATCGTTCATTTTCAAAATGTCGGTCCTTCTTCTGTGCTCCATTTGTTCATCGTTCCCAAGGCAGCACACATCGCTCCGTGTGACACCCCGGGAACGACGAACAACAGCTTACCTGCATCCCGCCGGCAATGCGGAAGGAAGGAGGTGGGCAGGATGTTACGTCCCGCTCATCTCCGCTCCTCCGCTTCTATTGGTCGGCCGCTGTGTGACGTCATTGTGACGCCGAACGTCCCTCCCCCTTCAGGAAGTGGATGTTCGCCGCCCACAGCGACGTCGTCCGGGAAGTAAGTGCGTGTGATGGGGGTAAAAGACTTTGTGTGCCACGGGCAACTAATTGCCCGTGACGCACAAATGACGGGGGCGGGTACGATCGCTCGTGCGATGGCACGACAGATCGTACCGTGTGACGCCACCCTTAGGTTGTTACGTCCCTTTTCTCCCTCATGCTGAACCTCTACATACGCTTTTATATACAGGAGCTTCACTTAGTATGCACAGGGCATACTTTATAACACACAGTGCCCTCCCTTATTATTTACAAGTCATTCTTTATTGCATTCAGTGACCTTATTATTATGTACAAGTCATCATTTAGTACATGCAGTGCCTTCCCTTATTGAGTATATTAAGTATATAGCATCCTTTATTACATGCACTGCTTTCCCTTATTATGTACAGGCCATCCTTTATTATACCCAGTGCCCTCCCTTATAATATACAGGTCATCCTTTAGTACATGCAGTGTGCTCCTTTATTATGTACAGGTCATCTTTTATTACAGTGCTCTCCCTTATTATGTACAGGTCATCATTTTTACATGCAGTGCCCTCCCTTATTAAGTATATGGCACCCTTTATTACATGCAGTCCTTTATCTTATTATGTACAGGTCATCCTTTATTACATGCAGTGCTTTCACTTGTAATGTACAGGTCATCCTTTATTTTACGCAGTGCCTTCCCTTATTATTTAAGGTCATCCTTTATTTTACGCAGTACGCATTTTTATTAGTTACATGCCATCCTTTATTTAATACAGTGCTCTCCCTTGTTATGTACAGGTCATCCTTTATTTCATGCAGTGCCCTCCCTTATTATCTACAAGTCACAGTTTATTACATTCAGTGCCCCCTGACCAGATTATAACATACAGCTCTACCACTGTGCGTAATTTGTAATAATTTAGGGGATCTTGGACAAAGTAAGTGTAGCGCCCCTAAAGCCATCAGGGAGCTACCAGGTACTGCATCCCCACCAGGATGCAGGGCATACCCCCAGGGACCGAGAAGACCAGTGCCAGTGCCAGCAAAACATTCCAGTTAATCCCTGTTTTTCCTAAAATTCCCCAATGACTGGTGACAAACTAGGGTAGGACCCAGTGGATGGCCACCTAGAGGTGGAGCCAATCCAGTCCACTAGACGACCAGATGGTAGGGGAAGACAATGGATAGTAGTCAGTCATGAGTCAGTAGGGAGAGTGGAAGCACTGACAGGAGTGTACCAGTGACCTGAGGGCCCAGGCATTTGGTTGCCAGCGAAGTACGGTGGAGTACTCCCGGAACCATAGCACCAACGGGGTACAGAATCCTAGGTCAGGCAAACGCTCCAGGCAGACCTGATAAAATCTGCACAGTGAGGGGACCATCAAGGACCTCACTGACCTTGAAGTACGGGAAACATTAGCAACGGGAGAACTGGGGAACAGGGCCAGAGACTCCAACCCTACAGGGCTCACGCTACTGTCATACAGACTACATAATAATAATAATAATCTTTATTTCTATAGCGCCAACATATTCCGCAGCGCTTTACAATTCAGGAGGAACATATACATATCATATACATAAACATATACAAACAAGTAACAATTATAGAGGATACAATATTTAAAAGGAAAAATGGCAACCCTGCTCGTGAGAGCTTACAATCTACAATGAGATGTGGGGAGGGGCAAGGTACAAGTGTTTATTTAAAATGACAATCCAGCCAGCTCAGGGGGATAGATGATGGCTTCCTGGACCAGTTGGCCAGAGCCTTGAGATGCATTTGGGTGCCATGGAGTTTGACGTGGGGTTATGTTCTGAGAAGTTGTAGAGGGATTAGGTGAAATTAGTTTGGCTAGGGAGTGTGATAGGCCGCCCTAAAAAGATGCGTTTTTAGGGAGCATCTGAAGCTGAGTAAGTTGTGATTTGTCCTAACTTCTTGGGGTAGAGCGTTCCAGAGGTTTGGTGCAGCTTGGAAGAAGTCTTGGATTTGGGAGTGGGAGGTTCAAATTAGTGTGGATGTTAGTCGAAAGTCATTTGCAGAGCGTAGAGAACGGGTGGGGTGATAGATAGATAGGAGGGTGGAGATGTAGGGGGTGCCGCACTGTGGAGAGCTTTGTGGGTGAGAACAAGCAGTTTGAATTGGATCCTGTGATATATGGGCAGCCAGTGCAATGACTGGAAAAGAGCAGAGGCATCCGAGTAGCGGTTAGCCAGATAGGTGACCCTGGCTGCTGCATTAAGGATGGACTGTAGAGGGGAGAGTCTAGTTAGGGGGAGACCAATTAATAGAGAGTTACAGTAGTCAAGGCGAGAGTGGATCAGGGCCACGGTGAGGGTTTTTGTCGTTTCCATTGTGAGAAAGGGGCGGATTCTAGCGATGTTCTTTAGGTGCAAGCGGCAGGTGCGGGCAAGAGATTGTATATAGGAGGTGAATGAGAGATCAGTGTCAAGTAAAACCCCCAGGCAGCGGGCTTTCGGCCTAGGACTTATCATTGTGTCACACACAGAGAGGGAGATGTCAGGTTTAGGAAGGTTGGGAGATGGAGGGAAAAGCAGAAGTTCAGTTTTGGAAAGGTTAAGTTTCAGATAGAGAGCAGACATGATGTTGCAAACTGCAGTCAGGCAGTCACTTGTGTTCTGTAATACAGCGGGGGTGAGGTGTATAGCTGTGTGTCATCAGCATAAAGATGGTACTGGAAGCCAAATCTGCTGATGGTCATTCCAATTGGGGCAGTGTAGAGGGAGAACAGAAGAGGGCCAAGGACTGAACCTTGAGGGACCCCAACAGTGAGAGGGAGAGGAGAAGATGTGGAGCCAGCAAATGATACACTGAACGAGCGGCCAGAAAGATAGGAAGAGAACCAGGAAAGAACAGTGTCCTTTAGGCCAATAGAATGGAGCAAAGAGAGAAGGAGATGGTGGTCAACAGTGTCGAAGGCTGCAGAAAGGTCAAGAAGAATAAGCAGAGAGTGGTCACCGTTACGTTTTGCTGTCAATAGGTCATTGGTCACTTTGACAAGGGCAGTTTCTGTTGAGTGTAAAGGGCGGAAGCCAGACTGTAAAGGATCTAGAAGAGAGTGAGAGGAGAGGTAGCGGGTGA
Source organism: Anomaloglossus baeobatrachus (assembly GCF_048569485.1). NCBI lineage: Eukaryota > Metazoa > Chordata > Amphibia > Anura > Aromobatidae > Anomaloglossus > Anomaloglossus baeobatrachus. The sequence goes on along the minus strand of NC_134356.1, from coordinate 668,051,299 downwards.
GACGAGAGTAGACCAGGCGCTCCAAGAGTTTAGAGATGAAGGAGAGATTGGAGACTGGTCTGTAGTTGCTTGTGCAGGACGGATCAAGGGAAGGTTTTTTTTAATAATGGAGTAATAATACAGTGTTTGAGGGAGGAAGGGAAGATACCAGAAGAGAGAGAGAGATTGGAGATTTTAGTTAGGTGAGTGGTGACAACCGGAGAGAGTGTCTGGAGAAGATGTGAGGGGAAGGGATCAGTAGGGCAAGTGGTAGGATGAGAAGAAGAGAGGAGCCTGGAGACTTCCTCCTCTGTGACTGGGTCAAATGTGGAGAGTGAGCTGGATGGGATTCACAAAGCTTGGTGACTGGGAGCTGATCTCTTGGCGGATGCTTTCTATTTTCTCTGTGAAATACGAGGCCAGGTCATCAGCATGAAGGTCTGTGATAGGGGTCTGTGCTTTGGGACTGAGGAGGGAGTGAAAGGTGTCAAAGAGCTTTTTTGGATTGTTGGCTAGTGAGGAGATAAGGGTGGTGAAGTAGGTCTGTTTGGCGAGGTGAAGGGAAGAGTTGTAGGTCCTTAACATGAACTTGTAGTGGATGAAGTTTTCTGGTGTGCGGGATTTCCTCCATAGGCGCTCGGCACTCCTAGAGCATCGCTGGAGAAATCGAGTTTGTGATGTGAGCCAAGGTTGTTTTACTCGGTGTTTGGAGGTTCTGAGGGTGAGGGGTGCTACTTGGTCCAGGGTGCTTCTGAGTGTGTCATTGTAGTGCTTTACAGCCAGATTAGGGCATGAAAGTGAGGAGATAGGGGATAGTGATAAGTGTAGAGAGTCTGTAAGCGTTTGAGAGTCAATGGCCTGTAGGTTTCTGAATGTGTGATAGGTGGGAGTGTGCTGGGGAAGACGAGGGTTTGTGAGCTTGAAGGAGAGGAGAGAGACTACAGTTGAGAGACTACCAGGAGGGGACCCCCAGATGCTTCAAGCCACGGGGACCCACCAAACAAAGACAGATGCAGTGGAAAGAAGCCACCAGGTCACTAAACCGGCACTGGGACTGAGGGGACCTGCAGTCAAGACCAGCCTTCCTTGGGTGACCAGTTTCCATCTCACTGTGAGTAAAGGAACCAGTTACACTGCAACCTCGTGTGTGGCCTACCTTCGTTCCGTGCCAATGAACATCATCTACCCCCTGGGACCCGGCCCTACTTGCGGAGGGCCGAACCTCCAGGCTACCACTAACACCAGCCCCAGTAGTGAGAACTATGCAGCGGTAGCTCTACTAACTAGCCGCAACCTGCAAGTAGCATCACGATATAAACTTTCACCTAATTTCTCCTGTAAATATAAACCTTTTAAAAAGCGTCCCCAGGGGCACGGAACCAAGTGACATCTTCCCAGCGGTACACCGCCCGGGACCGAGTACCCCATAACCCTGGGCGACACATAAGCATTAATTTTGGGATGTGATGAATTTTAATGTGATATGTACTTATTGTGAATGAATTGCCATAGGTTGCATAGTGCATAATTGAGTAAAAAAAGAATGTTTTTGATTTTTCTTATCCTTTCTAGAATCCCTCTCCAAAAATGATATGTATTGTACATTACTTGCTGGTTTATTGTGGAAAAACATGACATGTAAACAGTGCAATAATTGCATTGCTCCTATCACTTATGATTGCACATGAAAATAGCCTAAGACGGACTTTGCACGTTGCGACATCGCAAGCCGATGCTGCGATGTCGCACGCAATAGTCCCCGCCCCGTTGCAGATACGATATCTTGTGATAGCTGGCGTAGCGAAAATTATCGCTACGCCAGCTTCACATGCACTCACCTGCCCTGCGACCGTCGCTCTGGCCGGTGACCTGCCTCCTTCCTAAGGGGGCGGGTCGTGCGGCGTCATAGCGACGTCACACGGCAGGCGGCCAATAGAAGCGGAGGGGTGGAGATGAGCAGGATGTAAACATCCCGCCCACCTCCTTCCTTCCGTAGAGCCGCCGGCGGCAGGTAAGGAGATGTTCCTCGCTCCTGCGGCTTTGCACTCAGCAATGTGTGCTGCCACAGGAACGAGGAACAGCATCGTACCTGCCGCGGCAGCGTAATTATGAAAAAGTCGGAGCCTGCACCGATGATACGATAACGACGCTTTTGCGCTCGTTAATCGTATCATCTAGGATTTACACACAACAATGTCAAAAGTGACGCCGGATGTGCGTCACTTTCGATTTGACCCCACCGACATCGCACGTGCGATGTTGCAACGTGCAAAGCCGCCCTAAAACATGAGATGGCACAGATTTTTGTTACGAACTCTTGAACCCTCAACTCCTTCCATATTACATTTTTGGGTCTTCATCCAATTGGTAATATCTATGCACATTTGAATGCTAAAAAGATGCCTTCAGAACTCAGAAAGCAATGTGTGCCTTTCTTTATATCAAAGTAATAAAAACGTCTCCTCGGGCGTTGTCCCATCATAGAGTTCAAACAAAGCATTAATCAATAAGCAATTTCTACTTTATAGTCCTGTATGTAGTTTTTGAGACAGATCACCCAGATGGCAGATCACAATATTGTTGCAGAAAATTAAGTATTTCCCCCCAGGAAATGTTTGCCCTTACACATGATTTGTTATACACAGCACAAAAAAAATGAAAAAAAACAAAAACAAAAACAAACTGCAAATACAACATAATTTCAGACAAAACTCTAAAACTGGGCTGGTCAAAATTGTTCCCACCTTTCTAAAATTGTGGGTAAACAACTTTTTTTCATGCATATGATGCTTGTACAAGCTCACCTGTGCTACGTAACAGGTGTGGGCAATATGAAAATCACACCTGAAACCAGATAAAAAGGGGAGAAGTTGACTCAATCTTTACATTGTGCATCTATGTGTGCCACACTAAGCATGGAAAACAGAAAGAAAGAACAGAACTTTCTGAGAACTTGAGAACCAAAATTGATGAAAAATATCAACAATCTCGAGACTTCAAATCCATCTCCAGAGATCTTGATCTCATTTTGTCCATGGTCCGCAACATAAACACAAAGTTTACAACCCATGGCACTGTAGCTATTCTTCCTGGACGTGGACAACAGAAAAATATTGATGAAAGGTTGCAATGCAGCATAGTCTGGATGGTGGATAAGCCCCAATCATGTTCCAAAGAAATTCAAGCGGTCTTCCAGGCTCAGGGTGCATCAGTGTCAGTGCATACTAGCCGTCCACATTTGAATGAAATGAAATGATATGGAGGAGACACAGGAGGACCCCATTGCTGACACAGAGATATAAAAAAGAAAGACAGCAGGTTGACAAAATGTACATGGGTAAGCCAAAATCCATTTGGAGAAATGTCTTGTGGAGAGATGAGACCAAGATAGAGCTTTTTGAAAAAACACACTATTCTACTGTTTACCAAAAACATAATGAAGCCAACAATGAAAAGAAAACAGTACCTACAGTCAAGCATGGTGGAGGGTCAGAGATATTTTGGGGTTGTTTTGCTGCCTCTAGCACTGGGTGCCATGACTGTGTGCAATTTATCATAAAATCTGAACATTACCAGAGGATTTTAGGTCGCAATGTAGTGCGCAGTGTCTAAAATTTGGGTTTGCATCCTAAGTCATGGGTCTTCCAGCAGCATAATAACCCCAAAAATATTTCAAGAAAACCCCAGATATGGATGGAAACCAAATGCTGCAGAGTAGGGATGAGCAAACCGTACACCAGGTGTCCCTGTCCCAGACCCAAACACAGACGTTTAGCTGAATGTCCAGTTCCTGTTCAGGTTTGTCATTTGAATAAAGCTCGTTGAAAGGGTGCGGCGTAGCCAGTCAGTAAGCTTTACCAGTGTTGGCACTTCTGGCCCCATCACAGCCATGTCAAGCATTAGCACTGGGGTTGCCTAGACAGGGCCTTTTTTGAAAACACAAAGGATGACACAACTTTCATTATCTGCCAAAAAGGGAAACAACGACTCAGTAGAGGCAAAAATTCAAATAATTTGACTACTACATGCATGAACTGGCACATGCACAACCAACATGCATTACTGTGGGAATCTTCCTGTGCTAAAATGCAGACTACCGGGCCTGCCCAACCACCGGCCAATAATTGAACTGAGTCTGGTCCTTCTTCCTCCTCCTGCATCACCATCAAAACAATTCTCACACAGGTCTCCGACCACAGAACCTCCACTTGTTTATCTTCTACAGTCGGGTTGAGTAAGAGCCTGTCAGCTGTTACATAAGTGACCACACTTGTTTTTTTAACCCTTGTGAGACACCGAGGCCACATCCTGTGTGTTTCATAGACCATACCTCACTGCTGTGTAAAGACACTATGGGGAATGGTGAAGAGCAGCAATTGATGCCACTGTCCTGCTGTCCGCCTGAAATGTTTTTTAAATATCAAGACTTCAAGATGGGTCTCCCAACTGTGTCTTGTCTGTACTGGCAGGGGTGTGGGAGCAAGAGGCCTAATCCTGTCACTCAGCCCTTTTTTATTTTTAAAATTGAAATGCCTGGCCACATCCTGTGTGTTGCATGGACCATACCTCCCTGATCTGCAAAGCCACTATGGGGAAATGGAGCGGATTGATGCCATTGTCCTGCTGTCAGCCTGAAATTTTTTTAAATCTCAAGACTTCAAGATAGGTCTGCAAGCTGTGTCTTGTCTGTACTGGCAGGGGAGTGGAAGCAAGATTTTTAAAATTGAAATGCCAGGCCACATCCTTTGTGTAAATCAACGCAATCAGGCAGTCCTGAAATTAATATGCATTGGAGAATGCAGTCACACAGCTGCAGAGTTGTGGATCAGTATCCAGGCTGAGTTTGATCAATGGCTGTCTCCACCAAACCTGGAGCCAGCGAAGGCTGTGTGCAATAATGCCGAAAACCTGATGGTGGTATTAAACCTGGGTAACATCAAATATGTGCTGTGAGCTCACAGGAAAAGCCAGGCCATATCCTGTGTGTTGCAAAGACCATACCTCACTGCTGTGCAAGGACACTATGGGAAAATGGGAGCGGGGTGCAATTGATGCCACTGTCCTGCTGTATGCCTGAAATGTTTTTAAATCTCAAGACTCCAAGATGGGTCTCCAAGTTGTGTCTTGTTTGTACTGGCAGGGGGGGGGGGGTGGAATCAAGAAGCCTAGACCTATCACTCAAGCAACTCTTGATTTTTAAAATTGAAATGCCAGGCCACATCCTATGTCAAAGTCAACGCATCAAGCAATGCTGAAATTAATATGCATTGTAGAAAGAAGTCGCACAGCTGCAGAGTTTTGGACAACTATCCAGGCTAAATTTGATCAATGGTTGTCTCCACTAAGCCACGGAAGGCTGTCTGCAGAAGCAGTGTAAACCTGGTGGTGGCACTATGCCTGAGCGACATCACACATGTGCCTGGCATTGCACACGTCCTCAAGCAGGTTGTACAGAAATATCTAAGCCACTATTCCATCTTGGGTGCGCTGCTGCAGAAGGCATGGTCGGTGTGTGCTCACTTTTAAAAATGGAAATGTCAGGCCACATCCTGTGTGTTACATGAACCATTCCTCACTGCTGTACAATGACACTATGAAGATACAGGGGGCGACGGGGGGGGGGGAGAGGAGGATTCATGTCACTGTCCTACTGTCTGCCTGAAATGTTTTTAAATATCAAGACTCAAAGTTGTGTCTTGTCTGTATTGACCGGGGTGTGGGAGCACCAGTCCTACACCTGTCTCTCATGTACCTCAATATTTCTTATGTTTATAGTCTACAAAATTAATGGCTATGCCAAAACAGTAGTGCTGCACTCTAAAACGTATCTTTGCTGTTTTGGAAGCTTTTCAACCCTATTAAAGGTGTTTTCTCTGCCTTAGGTTTGGCCTCCCATTGAATCTAATGGGGTTTCACAAGGTTCGTCGTTCGGTTCGGTGAATAGTTCGGTGAACCGAACTTTGAAAGGTTCGCTCATCTCTAGGTAAAAGGATTTGGTGACAAACTCCAATTGTACTGGGATAGTCAAAAAATTATAAATTCGGGAAAAAAACAAATCCCTATAAAATTACTCTTTATTTATTCAATATTAAAAATTACCCAGGTGATTCACCTTCACACACTGTTAGTACAGGGAAGTACAAATATATTCGAGGGATAATAAATACCAATCTTACTCGATGTTATTCATTTTTTTGTATATACATATATATATATATATATATATATATATATATATATATATTTAACAACAGAGGTCAGAAAATTTAAGAATTTTTTTTTCTCAAAAATTATGGATAACAATGACCCTAGAATATATCTACAACTGACCCCTACCTGCCAACGGAGGGTATGACACCATAACGTAGCTGGGTGCTCTCGTTCCTCGTCTACTATCCCTCACTTCCCCTTCTGCTATCCCTCACTTCCCCTTCACTTATCCTACCATATGAGGACAACATTTGTGCTACTGATGAGATTACACACATACACACATATATGTATATATATATATATATATATATATATATACAGTTAGGTCCAGAAATATTTGGACAGTGACACAATTTTGGCGAGTTGGGCTCTGCATGCCACCACATTGGATTTGAAATGAAACTTCTACAACAGAATTCAAGTGCAGATTGTAACGTTTAATTTGAAGGTTTGAACAAAAATATCTGATAGAAATTGTAGGAATTGTCACATTTCTTTACAAACACTCCACATTTTAGGAGGTCAAAAGTAATTGGACAAATAAACCAAACCCAAAAAAAATTTTTTTATTTTCAATATTTTGTTGCGAATCCTTTGGCGGCAATCACTGCCTTAAGTCTGGAACCCATGGACATCACCAAACGCTGGGTTTCCTCCTTCTTAATGCTTTGCCAGGCCTTTACAGCCGCAGCCTTCAGGTCTTGCTTGTTTGTGGGTCTTTCCGTCTTAAGTCTGGATTTGAGCAAGTGAAATGCATGCTCAATTGGGTTAAGATCTGGTGATTAACAAATAAGGAATAACGTTTGGAACACCATTCTAAGTCTGAACTGGGTGCAAAAACCTAAAAAACATCACTATGGGGAGATAAGGTATGCACACCAGTGACTATGTAAGGGGAATACATGAAATAGCAGAAACTGCTGTGTGAATACTGACTTGAAAAATCCAATAGCTATATGTAAGAGTGAAAATGTGAAAAATAGAATCTGCATTACTGCCATGAACATATGAATCAAGAGAAATTTAGCTACTGAATTGATCAATGCAATAGAGCCCCAACACTACGCCAAAGTATTTCTCTACGTTGGGGTCCCTAGCTTGTGTGTGTCCTCTCATGCAGTTAAAAAAACTTACCGTGTATGGGAAGCTGAGACCCAGGCTATTTATGCGTATGATATGGATTGGCAATAGGTGTGGTTGGGGAGGGTTCACAAACGAAAAACTACTAACAAATAAGGAATAACGTTTGGAACACCATTCTAAGTCTGAACTGGGTGCAAAAACCTAAAAAACATCACTATGGGGAGATAAGGTATGCACACCAGTGACTATGTAAGGGGAATACATGAAATAGCAGAAACTGCTGTGTGAATACTGACTTGAAAAATCCAATAGCTATATGTAAGAGTGAAAATGTGAAAAATGGAATCTGCATTACTGCCATGAACATATGAATCAAGAGAAATTTAGCTACTGAATTGATCAATGCAACCCTTCTTTTCGTTTGTGAACCCTCCCCAACCAACTGCATGAGAGGACACACACAAGCTAGGGACCCCAACGTAGAGAAATACTTTGGCGTAGTGTTGGGGCTCTATTGCATTGATCAATTCAGTAGCTAAATTTCTCTTGATTCATATGTTCATGGCAGTAATGCAGATTCCATTTTTCACATTTTCACTCTTACATATAGCTATTGGATTTTTCAAGCCAGTATTCACACAGCAGTTTCTGCTATTTCATGTGTTCCCCTTACATAGTCACTGGTGTGCATACCTTATCTCCCCATAAGATCTGGTGATTGACTTGGCCATTGCAGAATGTTCCACTTTTTTGCACTCATGAACTCCTGGGTAGCTTTGGCTGTATGCTTGGGGTCATTGTCCATCTGTACTATGAAGCGCCGTCCGATCAACTTTGCGGCATTTGGCTGAATCTGGGCTGAAAGTATATCCCGGTACACTTCAGAATTCATCCGGCTACTCTTGTCTGCTGTTATGTCATCAATAAACACAAGTGACCCAGTGCCATTGAAAGCTATGCATGCCCATGCCATCACGTTGCCTCCACCATGTTTTACAGAGGATGTGGTGTGCCTTGGATCATGTGCTGTTCCCTTTCTTCTCCAAACTTTTTTCTTCCCATCATTCTGGTACAGGTTGATCTTTGTCTCATCTGTCCATAGAATACTTTTCCAGAACTGAGCTGGCTTCATGAGGTGTTTTTCAGTAAATGTAACTCTGGCCTGTCTATTTTTGGAATTGATGAATGGTTTGCATCTAGATGTGAACCCTTTGTATTTACTTTCATGGAGTCTTCTCTTTACTGTTGACTTAGAGACAGATACACCTACTTCACTGAGAGTGTTCTGGACTTCAGTTGATGTTGTGAACGGGTTCTTCTTCACCAAAGAAAGTATGCGGCGATCATCCACCACTGTTGTCATCCGTGGACGCCCAGGCCTTTTTGAGTTCCCAAGCTCACCAGTCAATTCCTTTTTTCTCAGAATGTACCCGACTGTTGATTTTGCTACTCCAAGCATGTCTGCTATCTCTCTGATGGATTTTTTCTTTTTTTTCAGCCTCAGGATGTTCTGCTTCACCTCAATTGAGCGTTCCTTAGACCGCATGTTGTCTGGTCACAGCAACAGCTTCCAAATGCAAAACCACACACCTGTAATCAACTCCAGACCTTTTAACTACTTAATTGAATACAGGTTAACGAGGGAGACACCTTCAGAGTTAATTGCAGCCCTTAGAGTCCCTTGTCCAATTACTTTTGGTCCCTTGAAAAAGAGGAGGCTATGCATTACAGAGCTATGATTCCTAAACCCTTTCTCCGATTTGGATGTGAAAACTCTCATATTGCAGCTGGGAGTGTGCACTTTCAGCCCATATTATATATATAATTGTATTTCTGAACATGTTTTTGTAAACAGCTAAAATAACAAAACTTGTGTCACTGTCCAAATATTTCTGGACCTAACTATATATATATATATATATATATATATATATATATATATATATATATATACATACAATAATATTACTAGGGTCATTGCTATCCATAATTTTTGGAGAAAAAAAAAATCTTTAATTTTCTGACCTCTATTGTTAAATATATACAATATTTATATACAGACAAAAATGAATAACATCGAGTAAGATTGGTATTTATTATCCCTCGAATATATTTGTACTTCCCTGTACTAACAGTGTGTGCGGCTGAATCACCTGGGTAATTTTTAATATTGAATAAATAAAGAATAATTTTATAGGGATTTGTTTTTTTGTTTTCTCACAAATTTATAAATTTGGTGCCAATAGGAGATTCCAAATAGTTCGGATGCTCTTCATGAATCTGGATCACCTTGTACAAGCAAGCATTTTTTTTTCAATAAACGGCAATGATGAATGAGTCACTACCTTTGTGTTTTGAAATGGTTAAGGGATTGTTTCATCCTCTGAGTGTTGTAACATTTAAACCTATTAGATTTCTAAAAGAAACAGCAAACAGGATTTCCCTGTCTTTACTCAGTTTGCACTGTGCAGATGTTACGCCCGGGTGGTGGATCCTCTGGACCGTGCCCCTGTCACCTCCGGTGAAGCAGCTAGAGCTACCCCAAGACTGGGATAGTCCTGCAAGTCTATCAGAGGGACCAGGGATACGGTTGCCGAAGCAGAAGGCGGGGCAAGGGCAGAGTCCTTCTAGAAGCAGGAATGAGGAAGTCCTTGAGGACACAGAGTTCCTGGTGCCAGGTAAGATGCCGATGCCCAGGTACTGGTGCCAGGTAGAGTCGGCAGACGAGAGCAGAGTCCAACCAGAAGGAGGTAGGGGTCACCGGATGAAGCTGAGGGTAGGAAGCGGGTTCAGGCTGGAGAAGATGGTGGAGTCTCAGCTGACAGTCCCCGTAGGACCACTCGGACAGTTTGTGGCCCAGGCCAGGATAGCTTGGCAGGACAGTCCCCGCAGGACCTCTCGGACAGGTTGTGGACAGGACCGGGTTAACTTGGTAGAACTGGTTCTGTGGAAGACACAGTGTTAATGCAAGACACAGCAAGCGGGACCTGGACTCCTAGCTATAGAACTCGTAGAACAGGCGACGCCCTCCATGCAGGAATCTCCTAATATACCTGACCCTGACTGATGCAATATCCTGTTAGGGAGTGCTGGGCCTTTAAGAGGAGGTCAGTGATCGCGCGCGCGCCCTAATGTGCATGCACGACGCCCGGGTGCTGGAAGCCAGAGCAGGGAGCGGTGCCGAGGAGGACGTGTGGCTGGAGGCAGGGGACCTGGGGACCGGAGCGGTGAGTGAGGAACATCTGCGTGACAGCAGATTGTCCCATGAACCTTTTGTAGCTAGACTCTGTGTGGTGCCAAATTAAAGCATTAAATTCACCAAGCCTCCAAGCCTTGTATATATGGCTGTATACCACTCAAGTATGACAATGGATGAAATAAACAATAAAAAAAATAAATAAAAATAATATTGGCATTATCGCTAACACGCAAGAAAGGTATAAAGTTGCATAGTTAAGTAATTTAAAAAAAAATACACAGGTGCATCAAGTTCACACTTTCTCTACCTGCTCTACATTCCCTATAGCTACAATATTTATAACGCACAATGCCATTTGTTGTAAGACCTTTTATAAAAGCTGTTATAATGTCTTCCATTACTACCCCCTGTGGTCAGCCATTTTGACTTCCTAACTGTAAAGAACCCTTTCCTGTTTAGCTGCCGGAATCGCTTTTCTTCCACTCGCAGTGAGTGCCCCCTGGTCCTTAGTATTGTCTTTGGAAGGAATAAGTCATGTCCAGTCCTCTGTATTGACCACTTATGTATTTATACATATATATACGGTGTGTGTATATATATATATATATATATATACACGGTATATATGAAATTTCCTTTGAGGCGTCTTTTTTAAAGGCTAAACAAATCCAACTTTTTCCGCTTCTCATTGTAGGACCATTCATCTCATGTAATAATTTATTTGGCAGCTTAGAATTGATTCTAACTTTCAAGTATCCCTTTTACAGTTTGGAGTATAAAACTGGTACCCATATTCTAGATGTGGCCTTACAAGTGATTTATAGAGGCGTAACATTATATTGGGATCACCGGATTTTATTTCTCCTTATGTTCATAAATCTTTAGCAGCTGCTGCCTGACATTGAGAGCTGCTGCTCACCCTACATGTGACAGAATCTCCCGATCTTTCTCCTGTTCTGTAGTCCTGAGCTTACTTCCATTTAAGGTATATGTACCAATAGGATTACTCCCTTCTAGGTGCATTTCTTTGCATTTAATACCGTTAAACCTCAATTGCCAAGTTCTTGCTCATACAGACAGCTTATCCAGATTGTTTTGTAATTTTAAGGTTTTGATCAGTATTTATTATGCTACATAGTTTGGTGTTGTCACCAATACTGATACTTTACTCTCAATGCCATCCACAAGGTCATTAATAAAGATAATAAAAATAATCGGTCCTAGTACAGATCCTTGTGGTCCCCACTAGACCCAGTACAGATCCTTGTGGTCCCCACTGATGTCACACAACATTCAGCTCTAAACTCACCAGGTGTCATAGCGTCTTCTGACCCTGTTCAGACTGCAGAGTGTGACATGTAACCTGTCTGTGAATTTCTTCTAGGGTCAAGGGTTTCTGGAGAACTATCATGGCCGCCTCTGCCCTATAAAAGATGATAGAATCTTCTCCTTACCAATTCCGATCTATGTGCATGGTGAGCCAGGTTCTTGTGAACTGCTCTATGCTGTCCTGGTGTTGTGGAAATACTATTGTCATCGATTATTTCCGTCCTTTCCTTTATTTCCTCCTGAGTATGTTTTCTCTATACTCCTGTGAGTGATTGCTGTGAGTTTGTGTTTGGTTTCCTTCCATCTTTCTTTATGTGTGGGATTTACCACTCCAGACCCAACCATCTCCTGCTTTGAGGGTGAGTAAGTATTAGACCTAGGGCTGATCAGGAGTCGGGGCTATGCTGGTGGTCCAGACCTCTTCACCTTCAGAAGTACCTCTAGGATAAGGGACAGTTAGGACTCCCTAGCCTAAAGGCCAGTTTAGGAGCCCATATTCCCTGTTACTACATTATCTTCATGACAACTGAATCAGGTATAGATGAATGTAGTCCCAATACTACACGTATAGATTCTTGTGGCCCCCACTGCTCCCGGTACAGATTTTTTGTGTCTCCCACTGCTCCCAATACAGATCCTTGTGGCCCCCACTTCTCCCGGTACAGATCCTTGTGTCTCCCACTGCTCCCAGTACAGATCCTTTTGCTCCCACTTCTCCCGGAACAGATCCTTGTGTCTCCCACTGCTCCAAGTACAGATCCTTTTGGCCCCCACTTCTCCCGGTACAGATACTTGTGCTCCCCACTGCTCCCAATACAGATCCTTGTGGCCCCCACTTCTCCCGGTACAGATCCTTGTGTCTCCCACTGCTCCCAGTACAGATCCTTTTGCCCCCACTTCTCCCGGAACAGATCCTTGTGTCTCCCACTGCTCCAAGTACAGATCCTTTTGGCCCCCACTTCTCCCGGTACAGATACTTGTGCTCCCCACTGCTCCCAATACAGATCCTTGTGGCCCCCACTTCTCCCGGTACAGATCCTTGTGTCTCCCACTGCTTCCAGTACAGATCCTTTTGGCCCCCACTTCTCTCGGTACAGATCCTTGTTGCCCCCACTGCTCCCAGTACACTTCCTTGTGCTCCCCTCCCATTTAGAGAATAAAACATTTACAACATTTCTTTCTTTCCTGTCCCTTAACCAGTTTTTTTTCCCAGACCTGTAGATCTGATATTGTATCTGATCTATTTGACAGGACCAGATCCAGAGAATTATCTCCCCTGGTCGGATTCATCTACCATCTGAGAGAGGAAATTGTCTTGAATAGTAGATAAGAACCTACAGCTTTTAGCAGAACCAGAAGATTCTATGTCCCACTGTATGTCTGGATAGTTGAAATCCCCCATAATAAGAACCCGATTATTATTATTAGCTGCCTTTTCAATTTGTTCCAGCATTTCACCCTCTATTTGTTCAGGTATGTTAGGAGGCTTATAGCAAACTCCAATTAGCATTTTTCCATTATTCCCCTCCCCATGTACATTTACCCATACTGACTCCACATTGTTGCAGCTCCCCCAATGTCGTCCTTGGGCTCGGGTCTTAAGTTAGATTTGATAAATATACACACCCCACCACCTTTTTTTGTCTTTCCTGTCCCTTTGGAATGTAGTATAACACTCTACATTTGTCACCCAGTCATTGCTTTTGTCCAGCCAGGTTTCCGTAATGCCCACCACATCATAATCCATGATTGACATAAGACTCTCCAAAACTCTCCAATTCATTCATTTTATTTTGCAAGTCGTCTTGAATTTGCCAGCAGATATTTATTTCCAATTATGGGGGAATATATGTGCACTTGCACCTAATGATGGTTGTTAATATGTCTTCCCCCATTTGTCTTATGAATATTTTTTTCATCTGTATTGTTTCTGTGTTATTCACAGTGCTATATTCAGGAATTATGGATTTCAGAGCGCGAGATAACACCTGGCGCTCACACATAAATGAGACCTTCAAGGAGGATCTCAATGGTGGTCTTAATAATAAGCATAACGATCACCAGGCAGACATGCTGAAGCTGAAACAGCTATTGCAAAAACGTACGAAACTATGGTGGAACAAGGGTTATCTTGAACAGTATATTTCTAAGGGTTTAATCCCTCGTGGTCTTAGGATCCAGGTGTTCCCCTCGTTCCCTATTCAGGAAGAATGGTTTGTAAATGCCTGGGAAGGGTGTGCCAATGCCTGCTCTAAACAATTCATGGAGTTATTGATCAAACTGAACGAAACAAATGTAAATGACCTGGAAATTGAAATTGAAAACATTCAAGAAAAACTCAAAAAAGAACTCACTGAGAAACATTGGCTAAATTTAATAGAGAGGTAGAAAGCGATTTTTCCAAATGGGAGAGTGAGATTAGGGCCACTAAAACCAAACAACTAATCAGAGATAAAAATGATTTTCAGAGCAAGCATATAGGTGGAGAAAAGGTCGTTTTAATAGTTACAGATCTAGATCTATATCCCTATCCTCTCGTACTTCTGGTGAAAGTGTGGATATGGAGGAAAGAGATGACAACCACCCACATTCCAGTAGAAAAACCACAGAGGGTTAAAGAAACAACCGGGGACCAACTCAAGGGAAGAGGAAGGGGATATCCCCCACTAAACTACAGGATCAACAGAAGACCAAAAAAAAGCCAACTGGAGGTAATTAATTTATCCTCACATAAACTGACTGAGACACAGGTGCAGGTCTTACAGTTGGGCTTATCTTTTGTGCCCACTGGAACATTTGATTTATTTACAGCTTCTAAAGACCTGCACCTGTTTGCTCGTAAATTAGTTTTACATAAATTACATACCAAGGCAGAGGGGGGTAAAGATGCACTGGATGTGAAAGAACAGGAAGCCATTGCAGCCTTGGAGGACCTTGAGATGGAAAATAATATGGGGACCTCGGGGGTTTTCCCAAAGGAGATTTTTCCCAGATCAACGATGTTTCCTCCCTTGTCAATCTGCCCACAGGCAGAGATCTTTGTTAGATTGGTCATGAAAGAGCTGAAAAAGATCCCTAGATACAGCTCAAAGGACAATCTGACGAGACAGCAAAGGGCGGCAATTCAAGAACTCCGTCAGATGACGGATGTCGTTATCAAAAATGCAGATAAGGGAGGAAATGTCGTAATATGGCCAACATCGAAATACGAAAGAGAGGCTTTTCGCCAGCTTAATGATGGTGAGACCTATAGTAGACTTCCCACAAACCCTCTGGCTGAGTATAAAACTGCACTAATGATGATCCTGGATGAAGTATTGGTGGAGGGGACTATCACTCCCAAAGTGAGAGAGGGTCTGTTGGTTAAATCCCCTAAATTACCAACCTTTTACCTTTTTCCAAAGGTTCACAAAGATGCCGTCAATCCCCCAGGACGTCCCATCGTCTCGGGGATTGGCGGCCTTTGTGAACCTATATGTACCTTTGTAGATTTCTACCTTAGGCCATTGGTACGTAATTTACCTTCATATCTTCAAGATACCAATGACCTATTGAAGAAACTTGACGGAATACAAATTGAACCTGATATGTGGCTTGTTACCGCGGCTGTCGAGGCCTTATATACATGTATATCGCACACGCAGGGCTTAGAGGCTGTAAGATATTTCTTGGCGGCGAGTGTATGGGATGCCCCCTTGTGTGGCCTGATTGTGGACCTTTTGGACTTTATCCTCCACCACATCATCTTCACCTTTAAATATCGGTTCTTTTTGCAGAGACGGGGTACCGCCATGGGAGCGGCATGTGTGCCATCTTATGCGAGGCTGTTTCTGGGCAGGTGGGAGCAGTCTATATTTCATGAACTGCCCCTTGCCCAGAATATAGTCTGCTGGTATCGTTATATTGACGATGTGCTGCTCCTCTGGCAAGGTACCCGGTCTCTGCTAGACCAATTTATGTCTGAATTGAATCAGAATGACTTTAATATAAAGCTGACATATAAGGTGGATAAGAGAAGGGTGGATTTCTTGGATGTTGTGGTGGAGGTGGGTGAGGGCGGAACGATTGAGACTGATTTATATCGCAAGACCACTTCGGTCAATGCGTTGTTGCACGCATCCTCAGCCCATGTAAGGTCCACGATCAGAGCCATACCTACGGGGCAGTTTATTAGAGCAAAAAGAATCTGCTCCACACCGCAGAGATTTGAAAAACAAGCCGAAGACCTGTGTGTTCGATTCAGGGAGTGTGGCTATGGCATCCGTGGTATCAAAAATGGATACCAAAGAGCAAAGACCACATCAAGGGACCAATTATTATATCAATCCCATCTGAATAGACAAAGGGAGGGGAGTGGTGAAATACAGTTCATTTCAACTTTTAATGGCCAATGGGGGAGGATAAGAGAGGCCCTCTCAAAACACTGGTCTGTCTTACAGACGGATACAGTGTTGGAGAATAGATTGTCTGAGACTCCACTTATGACCTCACGTAGAGGTAGGAGTCTTAGAGATCTATTAGTCGATAGCCACTATGTGGTAAAGCACTCAACAGGGTTTTTGGGTACCGGCCCTCCAACAGTCGGGTGCTTTACGTGTGGTGACTGTGTATCATGTAGATCTGGTAATATTGTAAGGGGGAAGGAGTTTTACTCAGTTGATAAAAAACAAAGTTTTAAAATAAAAAAATATATCTCTTGCAGTAGTACACATGTTATATACTATGCCACTTGCCCGTGTGATCGCATATATATAGGTCTGACATCCAGACAATTACGGATATGAACAAACACGTGCGGGATATTCTGAAGACACCATCTGTCACGGACCCGTCGCTGCTAAGGACTCTCCCAAGACACTTTAAACTACATCACAACTGTGACCCAAGGGGCCTAAGAGTGATGGGGATTGACCAGATCAACAGCGGGATCCGTGGTGGTGACCTAAAGAATATATTGGCTAGACTAGAATGCAAGTGGATTTTCACACTGGGCACGTCCTCCCCTGTAGGCCTGAACGAGCAATTTAGCTTTGCTCCGTATCTCCACATTTGAGACACCATGAATTTATTGTCAATTCTGATGATATGTAGGTATAAACCTTGTGTTGTTCCGCCAACTCGTACTATTGTATATAATGATGAGCGCCACATGTTTGGAACCTTTCTGGTGCTCCTATGCTTATTTTTTAATTCTTTATGTGATTTTAATTATATGTTGTCTGTCTTTTTTTGTAGCAATGTAAATCTGATGGGTGATAATTACCTTATGCAGCTTCCTTTTAACCGAGTGGGCCATTCGTTTGAGTTGGTGTGGTGATGGATCATACCACTGGGATTGATGAAATAGAAGAAAAAACAGAGAAAAAAAGAGAAAAAATGAGAAAATGAAGCAATTAATGTCTCACTACTATTGTAACAATGTACATTTGTGTGATTTGATATTTATGTTATCGGTGATGTTATTCTAATCATCATTGTTATTGATGTTATGTCTATATTTCACGCTGATGTCTAAATATGTGGTCATCTGTGCACGGATACATATCCCATTATATGTTATTGTAGGGTGGAGAATTTGTGTTTATGTTTCTGTGCAGGAATGATTTATTGTAGCGTTTTACTTTGTGAATCTAGACGTGACAGCGTTTTCTTTATAACAATCTTTTTTGCGATACCCCGGTACTGACTTGATGTGTGTGGCAGTCTTCTTTGCTGCTAGTTTTGCTGCTTGTGTCCTCCTCATGGTTGGTTGAGTGGTCGTGTTGTATGCGCTGGGCAGATGGGACTTCCGGGTGCATACACCCGGCGGTGTCAAAATATCAGACCGCGCATGCATTAAGTGACGTCTGGGGTGATTTCCCCACGCATGCGCATAGGTCCAATGACGACCGCCGGGTGGATGGTAAACAACTTCCGGGTCCCGCTGGCGGCGCATGCGCAAATAGTGATCCACTTAGCGTTTCCGTGGTGGGAACTTAGATAAATATGAGCCCCTCGGGTGCAATTAGACAACATGTGGTGGCCCTTGAAAAAGGATCACGAAACGCGCGTCGGGCCTCTGACCAGTAACTGCTTGATTCCACCTGGATATCGGGAAGGCTGCTAGATACCACTCTGTGCGTCCCTAAGGTAAATACTACTGGTGCGATTTTTCTTGTGGGATATGTGATAGGGACCCACAGTACTTCAAGTAGATAGCCACTGTATATCAGGGAGGATTTATGGGATGTTTGGTCTGCGGGAGGCGGATTTACAGGAATATATATTTTACTTTTAGTATATTGCCCGCGTTCCTCCAGACTTTCCTTAAATATGGAAATTATGGCAGTTATCTGGTCCCCACCTTTTTGAGATTTATTACCTCCTTGTCAGTCGTCTCTTTTTCTATTTTGTCTAAATTATATAGAGTTTTGTCTCTTGGTAATCTTAAATAATTGCTCAATAAATTAAGTGGATTTCTAAAACTCCATTGTGGGGTTTCCACATTTTTTGTATATTATGTAGGAGTAGATCCTTTACTATTTCCAATTATGGGGGAATATATGTGCACTTGCACCTAATGATGGTTGTTAATATGTCTTCCCCCATTTGTCTTATGAATATTTTTTTCACAGATATTTAGAGGGGTTTTCCATTACTTTTTCACCCCTTTGCCATATACCATAGCTCTTCTAAATAATACCTTTTGTAATATACTTTTATTGGATATATAGCATCTATGAGCACATCTCAGCAGGGATCACATAGTACTAGATTGCTATGCAGCTGCTTCTTCCTCCCCTGGTATGTCTGATAGTTCCTTTTCCGGCACAGAAATCAGACCAAATTAAAGGAAGTTGTCACTAGGCTCCTGATGGTGGGTGTAGATGTTTTGGAGGGAATCACAATTAGTCTGCCTCACTGTCTAACACAAATTGAGCTGACAGGTTACCGTATTTTTCGGACTATAAGACGCATAGGACCATAATACGCACCCTGGTTTTAGAGGAGGAAAATAGGAAAATAAAATTTTAAGCAAAAAATGTGGTCATGACACACTGTTATGGGGCGAGGATCTGCTGCTGACACTGTTATGGGGGTAATGTCCCCAAATTCTCTACTAAGGTACTCCATCCTGGTAATGATCCTCCTGCCTTGTATATACAGTATATGTCCCCACATCCTGCTATATACCGTCATCCTGGCATATGGCCCCATCCTGCTATATACCCCCATCATGCTATATGCCCTCATCCTGCTATATGCCCTCATCCTGCTATATGCCCTTATCCTGCTATATGCCCTCCTGCTATATATCCCCACCCTGCTAATATACCCCCATCCTGCTCATATGCCCCCATCCTGCTCATAATATACCCCCATCCTGCTCATAATATACCCCCATCCTGCTCATAATATACCCCCATCCTGCTATATGCCCTCATCCTGCTATATGCCCTCATCCTGCTATATAGCCCCATCCTGCTATATACCCCTATCCTGCTATATACCCCTATCCTGCTATATATTACTATCCTGGTGTCTGGCCGCATCCTGTGGCACATAAAAAAAATAAACGTTCATACTCACCTTACCTCACTCCCTGCAGCATCGCTCCTCCTCCCATCTGTGCCAGCAGTAGCGCCGCTGACCTGTGTGGAGCCGGCCACGATCCCTGCAGCATCGCTCGTCCTCCTGTCTGCCGGCCGCGGCTGCGTGTGGACACATGCATACAGCGATGACGTCATCGCTTTGCGCACTGCTAGTCTCCACACAACCGCCGCCGCCGGCACAGACAGTAGGATATCGCGGTGCTGCAGGGATCGTGGCCAGTGAGTATACTGATTCACTGCACTCTGCTCTGATGATGATGTGCGGGGAACAGTGAATACAGCCGCACATGATCACTCCAGGCTGTAGTTGCCAGTGAGGATCGCGCGGGCCGGCTGTTTATCCCTCGCCCATCACCTGGCTTCAGTGCTGAGAGATGATGGGCGGGATGATGGGCGTGCATATTAAATGAGCGGGTCCACGTGGTCACGGCAGGCGCTGCTACAGCTTGTTCGTGCCGCCGATAACCCGCTCCACCGCAGCCCCCTCTTTCCCCGCAGCTCTATATTCAGACTATAAGACGCACCCCCCCACTTTCCCCCAACATTTGGGGGGGGAAAAGTGCGTCTTATAGTCAGAAAAATACAGTAATTAGGCCATAATAGCAGGGACTGATACCTAGTGCACTGCTGCAATCTACATTTCATAAGCAAAGGGTTTAGGTAATCCAATCACTGACATCTGGCAATTGTCAGATTGACATTACAGCCCTGTCACTGTGTTTGTTATGCAAATTTCAGCACTTTTCAGCTGTCCATGTGTGCTGGTACTTACCCTGGGCTGCTCTGACACTTGGTATCTCCCAATATCTTCAGCAGCACAGGGTGGTGAAGGGAAGGTGCAACGTAAGTGCTGTTTTACAGACTACAGCAATGCATGATGGACTTTGTAGTAATAGCATACAGTAAATCTGTGGAAGAGAAGAGATCAATGGAAACATCAGAACTGCTGCTGCAGGCACCTTGTTATGCTCTCTGCATGATAAAAGGTTTATATTACTATAATAAGACTATGTGGCACATACAGTAAGAGCATGAATGATCAATAAAAAATTAAATTAATTAGGGTAGTGGATAACTTTGTTAGCACTATTAGCATTTTTGTTACTCTTACTTTCCTCTCTACGTTCCTTGCACATTCCAGCCCCCCTAAATTCACATTGACCCATACTGTCTTACTCCCCCTGTCTACTCTATCTATTCCCTTATTTGCACAAGCTTCTCCATCCATCTTACCATTTTTTCCTCCAGCACAATTACTCCCTCCTCATTGGGATGTAGCCAGTCCCTACTATAGAAACACATCAGAAAGTTAAGACAATAAATCCATTACAATTTTTATTTAGAAGTGTTGATATGCGCTCTTCAGCAATGGGATATCTTTCTGCATTGTGATATTTTTTTAACCCCTTCACCCTGAGCATGTCTTCCCTTTGCTGACCAGGCCAATTTTTACAATTCTGACCAGTGTCACGACTGCTGAGACCCCAACAAGCCCATAACTAAGTACCCCATGTAATGAAAAACCAGACTTGTGTATATAAACCAGGACTCTATTTGGAGATATAATAACAAAATCTCATCTTTTAGTGAATGGTGGTCGGTCACAGCATAAAATATTACGATAGAACCACAGAAAACCAGTACAAAGTGTCATGCCACCGCCGGACTCCCAGTGCAGGTATCTTTTGTACAAAAAACATCAACGCTGTTAAATTGACCACTGCTGTTACGTAATACAACAACTCTGAAAGATACCTGTGAAATACATAGGGGGAGGGTGAGACAGAAAGTCTCCAGGTCCCACGAAGTAAGGAGAGACAGGAAGAGGCAGGGAATAGGTTTATAAAGGGGGGAAGCAGTGGGAAGAGACAGGAAGAGGCAGGGAATAGGTTTATAAAGGGGGGAAGCAGTGGGAAGAGACAGGAAGAGGCAGGGAATAGGTTTATAAAGGGGAGAAGAAGGAGGAGTAGAGACCGGAAGAGGCAGGGAATAGTTTTATAAAGGGGGGAAGCAGTGGGAAGAGAGACAGGAAGAGGCAGGGAATAGGTTTATAAAGGGGGGAAACAGGAGGAGGAGGAGAGACAGGAAGAGAAAGGGAATAGGTTTATAAAGAGGGGAAGCAGGAGGAGGAGAGACAGGAAGAGGCAGGGAATAGCTTTATAAAGGGGAGAAGCAGGAGGAGGAGAGACAGGAAGAGGCAGGGAATAGCTTTATAAAGGGGAGAAGCAGGAGGAGGAGAGACAGGAAGAGGCAGGGAATAGGTTTATAAAGGGGAAAAGCAGGAGGAGGAGAGACAGGAAGAGGCAGGGATTAGGTTTATAAAGGGGGGAAGCAGTGGGAAGAGACAGGAAGAGGCAGGGAATAGGTTTATAAAGGGGAGAAGCAGTGGGAAGAAACAGGAAGAGGCAGGGAATAGGTTTATAAATGGGAGAAGCAGGAGGAGGAGAGACAGGAAGAGGCAGGGATTAGGTTTATAAAGGGGGGAAGCAGTGGGAAGAGACAGAAAGAGGCAGGGAATAGGTTTATAAAGGGGGGAAGCAGGAGGAGGAGAGACAGGAAGAGGCAGGGAATAGGTTTATAAAGGGGAGAAGCAGTGGGAAGAGACAGGAAGATGGAGGGAATAGGTTTATAAAGGGGAGAGGTAGTGGGAAGAGACAGGAAGAGGCAGGGAATAGGTTTATAAAGGGGGGAAGCAGTGGGAAGAGACAGGAAGAGGCAGGGAATAGGTTTATAAAGGGCAGAAGCAGAAGGAGGAGAGACAGGAAGAGGCAGGGGATAGGTTTATAAAGGGTAGAAGCAGGAGGAGGAGAGACAGGAAGAGGCAGGGAATAGGTTTATAAAGGGGGGAAGCAGGAGGAGGAGAGACAGGAAGAGGCAAGGAATAGGTTTATAAAGGGGGGAAGCAGGAGGAGGAGAGACAGGAAGAGGCAGGGAATAGGTTTATAAAGGGGAGAAGCAGGAGGAGGAGAGACAGGAAGAGGCAGGGAATAGGTTTATAAAGGGGGGAAGCAGGAGGAGGAGAGACAGGAAGAGGCAGGGAATAGGTTTATAAAGGGGAGAAGCAGGAGGAGGAGAGACAGGAAGAGGCAGGGAATAGGTTTATAAAGGGGGGAAGCAGGAGGAGGAGAGACAGGAAGAGGCAGGGAATAGGTGTATAAAGGGGGGAAGCAGGAGGAGGAGAGACAGGAAGAGGCAGGGAATAGGTTTATAAAGGGGGAAAGCAGTGGGAAGAGACAGGAAGAGGCAGGGAATAGGCGCAGGCGCACTACAATACTTTGATCTCCTCTGCACAGGACCTCAATGCCGGCTAGTGTGGATGATGCATGACGCGTCATGCACCCAGGCTTCAGAAGGAGGACAAAGATGGTCGAAAGAGGAGGCACCAGCAGCCGGAGAATGAAGACACCCATCCGACCAGTCTGCACCGCTCCGCCCCTCAGGTGAGTATTATAAAGTGATTTTTACATTCTACACAGCGGCCTGGGCTCTTATATACAGCATGTTAGAATGATGTATATAAGAGCCCAATGATGGGCTTATAGTCATCAAATCTGGTGACAAGTTCCCTTTAAATTGACCACCAAGGAAAAGCAAAGTAGCAAACTACGCTCTGACCCTCACCCATAAAATAAGGCATGCTCGATACAAACCTGCAAACCAAAGAAATATATCCACTCTAATTTCTGTTAAATGTATACCATCGGGAAACAAGATGTGAATCATCTGCCTCAAAGCAAATAAAATGTGACACTTTAGCAATAAAGGGAACCAACCAACAGGATTTTCAGATGCAAAGTAAAGCCAGTGCTATACTGGTGTTAGGATGCTGAAGCTAAGCTTACCTTTAGGTGTGAAATAGGATGTTTTATTTCAGAAATGTGTAAGTAAAGTTCCAGCAATGCACTGATATTTGATTGACAGGTGCAACAGGAAGGGAATATGTGGGTGGAAATTTGCTATCTATTCCCATCCGTCTGTCTGCCTGAGCCGGAACTAACATTCATGATGGCTACAGGGATAGGAACGCCAGGCAGGTAGACAGGGATGGGAATAGATAGCAGAACTCGACCCAGATATTCCTTTCCTCTTGCACCTGTCAATCAAATAGCAGTGCATTGCTGGAACTTTACTTATACCTATTTCTGAAATAAAACATCCAATCTCTGACACATTGGAGGTGTTGGCCTGCCCTACTACTAGCATTCTCAACTGCTCCAGCTCACAGCAGCTGTGTTTAAAGTCAATTGAAATGTTCCTTTTATTACGATATATTCCTATGTACAGCTGCTCACCCAAACAATGATATACAGTCCTTGTTTTCTTCTTTTTTGTATCCTCCTCCTCATTCACACCTTGTAGTGACTATGCAATAGATGGTCAAGAACGTTCCTAGACCGACGAATAGTGATATTGGGCCTCCCTGAGATGATTTTGGCCAATAGAAGATCAGCACATAGTATAGGCCATGCTTTCTCCCGCCATTGTCTCATCTCCTTAAACTTGGAATGATAGCTGTTTTCAAAACTGATCTGATCGGCAGATACAGGGGTGCCAGCAGAGTACAGAGTAGCGAAGCGAATTGTGTGAGGAATGTGTGGCAGGATGGTAGGCCCATTTTACCATTCTTCTACAGTAGCCACGCTTCCTGAATCTGGATTAAACAGAATATATAAACCCGCTTGTTCCTACACAAAGCCACGCCTCCTGACAAAGGTTTATACTGCCGAAACATGCGTCGGGCACAGGATGCCAGGATTGTTCTCCAGTTCACCCACCAATGTAGTGATAGCCACAGGTAATCCCACAGTATGATCTTTAGTTTTTCTTTATTTCTCCATTATTCTTTTAGTGTATCTTGACAATCTATAAATCTATCTTACATATTTATTGCAATTCATGGTGCATTACATTTCTTACCATTGTTTATGTGGGCAATGTGCAGTCTGATGCAACTTATATGTTACATTTATTTAGATGATGTTTTTGGTTGTACCAACATATGTTAGTTGTAATCTTTGATCCCACAATGTCTGTCTGCTATTTCATCCTTTTTTCTCTGCTCGATACCTAAAACTGAACATGGACAACACACAGTTCATTGTGTTTCCTCCTCCTCACTCTACCCCCCACCTGACATATCCCTCAATGTCAATGGCTGCTCACTTTCCCCAGTCCATGCGCTCGCTGCCTGGGAGTAACTCTAGACTCTGATCTCTCTTTCAAGCCACACATACAAGCCCTCTTCACCTCCTGCCGCCTCCAACTCAAAAATATTTCCCGGATCCGTACATTCCTTTCCCAAGAAGCTGCAAAAACCCTAGTACATGCTCTTATTATCTCCCTCCTGGATTATTGCAAACTTCTGCTCTGTGGCCTCCCTTCTAACAGTCTCGCACCCCTACAATCTATTCTACACTATGCTGCCCCGCTAATCCATCTGTCCCCCCACTACTCCCCGACCTCTCCTCTCTGCCAATCCCTTCACTGGCTTCCCATTTCCCAATGACTCTAGTTCAAAACACTAACCATGCCCTACAAAGCCATCCACAACCTCTCTCCTCCCTACATCTGTGACCTAGTCTCCCGGTACTTACCTGCACGTAACCTTCGATCCTCACAAGATCTCCTTCTCTGCTCCCCTCTCATCTCCTCTTTCCACCATCGCATCCAAGATTTCTCCCGTGCCTCCCCCATACTCTGGAATGCTCTGCCACAACATATCAGACTCTCTCCTACCGTGGAAAGCTTCAAAAGGAACCTGAAGACCCACCACTTCCGACAAGTCTACAACCTGCCGTAACCCTCAGTCTGATACACCGCCGCACAATCAGCTCTACCCTCACCTACTGTATCCTCACCCGTCCCTTGTAGACTGGGAGCCCTCGCGGGCAGGGACCTCTATACTCCTATACGAGTCTGTGCCTTGTATTGTTTACGATGATTGTACTTGTCCCTATTATGTGTACTCCTATCACATGTAAAGCGCCATGGAATAGATGGCGCTATAGTAATAGATAATAATAATAATAATTTGATTGGACATTTTCTATATTCACTGTGGACTACACCACAGTTGCTCTATTGGTACCTGCACAATTTTGGTATTTTTGTAATCTTTGATCCACCCACCCTGTGTTTGTAAACTGTGGATTAATAAACTATGATATGTTATATTTTTTGGATGCATGGTCAATTTTCTTTGTTCTGGTCTCTCGGTCACGTATGCGATTAGTCCTTTAAATAGCATGTCCATCTATTATATGCAGAGTATCTTGAGATGGTCTACATCTGAAATCATTGTATGATGATGATCATTGTGCATAGAGTTTCACTGTTGTTTTCACAGATATTACCTTCTATTATTTCTGCTTCGTTTGAGTGATGTCGCTGCTCACAGCCGGACTGCCCCCCGCTGTTGTCAGTAATTCCCAGAGCCTAAAGAGAGCGGACGTGTTTCCCCTCTCTCCAGGCTCAGGAGGTAACAGTGCCAGGATTGTCGTGGGACTTCACATGAATTATATTGTATCTTCAAGGGTATTTAGGGGTTTAATAAAGGTGTAAAGAGGGTGTGTGCATTATATTTAAAATAAAGGGTTTTTTTTCTGTGTTTGCATTATATTTCTTTCCACTTACAGATTAATAATGAGAAGTCTCATAGATGCTTCCCATTACAAGCTAGGGCTTAGTGGCAGCTGTAAGCTGTTATTAACCCCTTATATTACTCCTATTGCCACCGCACCAAGGCAATCGGGATGAGCCAGGTAAAGCCCAGAATTGTCTATTATCTAATAGATGTGACAATTCTGGGCAGCTGTAGATTGGCATTTTTAGGCTAGAGGCAATATCTATGGCACCTCTTATCCTGATAATACTGGCCTCCACCTATCTGCTTTACCGTAGCTGAATATAAAAAATGGACAGATCCCACGTCTTTTTACCAACTGTATTTTGATATCCGGCAACGGTAAAGCTCACAGGTGGGGGCTGCAGCCTAGTGCTGTAGTTTTACCTGCGCTGGTTATCAAACTATGGTGGGAACCTAAATCATTTTTTTAAACTATTTATTTCTTTTTATAATACTATACAGCAAACTGACTGCAACCAATCATGGACGCGAACACAGGGTGGCAGAGAGTATAAAGGGTGCTTTACACGCTGCAATATCGGTAACGATATATTGTCGGGGTCACGTCGTTAGTGACGCACATTCGGTGCCGTTACCGACATCGCAGCGTGTGACACCAATGAGCGACGATCAACGATCACAAAAACGTGAAAAATCGTTGCTCATAGACACGTCGCTCATTTCCTTAATATCGCTTCTGCTGCTGGCACGATGTTGTTCGTCGGTCCTGCGGCACCACACATCGCTATGTGTGACACTACAGGAGCGACGAACATCTCCTTACCTGCCTCCACCGGCAATGCGGAAGGAAGGAGGTGGGCGAGATGTTACGTCCCGCTCATCTTCGCCCCTCCGCTTCTATTGGACGCTTGCCGTGTGATGTCGCTGTGACGCCACACAAACCGCCCCCTTAGAAAGGAGGCGGTTCGCCTGCCAGAGCGACGTCGCAGGGCAGGTAAGTCCGTGTGACGGGGACTAACGAGGTTGTGTGCCACGGGCAGTGATTTGCCCGTATCGCACAACTGACGGGGGCGGATATGCTCGCTTGCGATCTCGCTAGTGAGATTGCAGCGTGTAAGGTACCCTTTACAGTCTGAACCAATCACAGACACTGGCACATTGGATGGGCGGGGGAAGTAGTGAATATGCATGAACCTTAATCAGCGGGCCCAGAAGAGAGTCTGACTGCAGCGTGATGCACCGGGAAATACAGTATGTATAACTATCCTGCTCTTACTACCATTTAACTTCCACAACAGCCCCCAACCACTTACTACATCCTCATTGACTTGTATGGAGTTCATTGTACGGGGATAAGGGTTTTTTTATTTTTTTGTCTCAAGCTTTTTCAAGAAACCTGAATATCCCTGGGATCGCTCAACACTACTTATAACCAATTTTTAGTGCAGGTGCTAAGGGTCATTGTGTTACTTCTCTTGGAGCATTTTTGTTGTAGGTAACGATAGGGAGCAGAGATGATTATGCCTACTTAATGCAAATTCCACTCAACTTCCTTATGTGAGCACAATAGTGTGACGTGGCCATGAAGAAATATACACCAGACGCCAGCCAATGAGTGTATAAAGTGGATATAAGATACTTGTAGTATTGTTGTCTGTTCACAATAGAATTACATACTGTAGCAACCACAGACTGCAGTGTAATTGCACATTGCGTCATAATCCTATGTCTACCAATGTCTAGGAAGCTTATGAGCTCCTTGTTGCCTGAAAGTTGATGTCCATTCAATATGGTGGTGGGGGAGCCATTTATCAGATACAGAGCTCTAAATCCGTTCCTTGAAATTTACTTAAAGGGGTTGTCCAGAACGTTTGCATTGATGGCTTATCCTTGGGATAATTCATGAACCCATTCGCAATTGGGCGATTTCCATTTTTTTGCGCTTTTGTTTTTTCCTCCCCTTCTTCAAATAGCCTAAAACCTTTTTATACCCATATGAAGACTTGGTTTTTTTTGTGGGACGAGTTGTACTTTTCTATGACATAATTCATTTAATCATCTGATGCACTGGAAAATGGAAAACAAAAATTCCGAGTACATTCATATTGGAAAAAAGGACAATTTTACAATATTTTTAGTTTTTTTTATTTACCACAATTTGGTAAAACTGACCTGGCAATTGGATTCTCCAGATTTGTATGATTACGCAGATACTAAACATGCCTATTTTTTATTTAAGTGGTTAAAAATAATTAAGAAATTCATAAAAAAAAAAAATTGGGGAAAAAAGTTCAGAGCCCAGTAATTCTTTAAATTTCCAAGATTTGGAGTGGTGTGACGGCTCATTTGTTGCGCCCTGAACTGATATTTTTATTTATACCGTTTTGGACTAAATATTTTATTTTAATCGCCTGTTATTGTAATGTTGCGAGGCCCAAAAAAGTAATTCTGAAATTTAGCTTTTTTTTTTTTGTTTTGCTATTTTCTGATTGGACTAATTTATTTACAAACACAACAATACCAAATACATTTTTTAACATTTTATTAACTATTTTTTTTAATGCTGAAAAACGGGATAATTTGAATTTTTTTGTTTTTATTATTTTATTATTATTATCCTATTTTTTCTTTAAAGACTTTTTTACATTTTTACTGTATTTAATAGTTCACTTAGGGAACTTGAAGCTGCATTCGTTTAATCACTTGTGCTGTACATAGCAATGCATCAGCACTGCTATGTATAGTGAAAATCACAATCTGCTATGATCGGCAGCTAAACGCTGGCTTTCAAAGGAGAATCGTAATTGCAGGCATGGAGTCAACAGCAGATACCTGGCTGTCATTGCAATATGGTGCCCCATGATCACATTATGGCTGCGGCACATGGCATGATGCGCCACCTGTCGGTTTGGCGCCTTTAACAGTTTAACAGTGGCAGAGGAAACTCCGGTCTGCCCGCAGCTGTTAAAGGCACATGACGGCTGATTAAATTAGCCATCATGTGCTAGGAAGGATGCGGGATCACCGTATGAGTCCACATCAAAGGCAGGAATACGATTTTTGACATGCATCTACAGTGCCTACAAGTAGTATTCAACCCCCTGCAGATTTAGCAGGTTTGATAAGATGCAAATAAGTTAGAGCCTGAAAACTTCAAACAAGAGCAGGATTTATTAACAGATGCATAAATCTTACAAACCAACAAGTTATGTTGCTCAGTTAAATTTTAATAAATCTTCAACATAAAAGTGTGGGTCAATTATTATTCAACCCAGAGGTTTAATATTTTGTGGAATAACCCTTGTTTGCAATTACAGCTAATAATCGTCTTTTATAAGACCTGATCAGGCCGGCACAGGTCTCTGGAGTTATCTTGGCCCGCTCCTCCATGCAGATCTTCTCCAAGTTATCTAGGTTCTTTGGGTGTCTCATGTGGACTTTAATCTTGAGCTCCTTCCACAAGTTTTCAATTGGGTTAAGGTCAGGAGACTGACTAGGCCACTGGAACACCTTGATTTTTTCCCTCTTGAACCAGGCCTTGGTTTTCTTGGCTGTGTGCTTTGGGTCGTTGTCTTGTTGGAAGATGAAATGACGACCCATCTTAAGATCCTTGATGGAGGAGCGGAGGTTCTTGGCCAAAATCTCCAGGTAGGCCGTGCTATCCATCTTCCCATGGATGCGGACCAGATGGCCAGGCCCCTTGGCTGAGAAACAGCCCCACAGCATGATGCTGCCACCACCATGCTTGACTGTAGGGATGGTATTCTTGGGGTCGTATGCAGTGCCATCCAGTCTCCAAACGTCACGTGTGTGGTTGGCACCAAAGATCTCGATCTTGGTCTCATCAGACCAGAGAACCTTGAACCAGCCTGTCTCTGAGTCCTCCAAGTGATCATGAGCAAACTTTAGACGAGCCTTGACATGACGCTTTGAAAGTAAAGGTACCTTACGGGCTCGTCTGGAACGGAGACCATTGCGGTGGAGTACGTTACTTATGGTATTGACTGAAACCAATGTCCCCACTGCCATGAGATCTTCCCGGAGCTCCTTCCTTGTTGTCCTTGGCTTAGCCTTGACTCTTCGGACAAGCCTGGCCTCGGTACGGGTGGAAACTTTCAAAGGCTGTCCAGGCCGTGGAAGGCTAACAGTGGTTCCATAAGCCTTTCCCTTCTGGATGATGCTCCCAACAGTGGAGACAGGTAGGCCCAACTCCTTGGAAAGGGTTTTGTACCCCTTGCCAGCCTTGTGACCCTCCACGATCTTGTCTCTGATGGCCTTGGAATGCTCCTTTGTCTTTCCCATGTTGACCAAGTATGAGTGCTGTTCACAAGTTTGGGGAGGGTCTTAATTAGTCAGAAAAGGCTGGAAAAAGAGATAATTAATCCAAACATGTGAAGCTCATTGTTCTTTGTGCCTGAAATACTTCTTAATACTTTAGGGGAACCAAACAGAATTCTGGTGGTTTGAGGGGTTGAATAATAAATGACCCTCTGAATAAACTTTTCACCATTTAAAAAAAAATAAAAAAAGAAATAACACTCTTTTTTGCTGCATTTCACACTTCCAGGCTGATCTACAGTCCAAATGTCACAATGCCAAGTTACTTCCGAATGTGTAAACCTGCTAAATCTGCAGGGGGTTGAATACTACTTGTAGGCACTGTATATGTATGTGGACTGTTTATGAGTTTGAAACCCTACAACATGGGTTCTTAATCGTGACCCTGTTGGGGGGAGTATTGTCTGGTTTTATTATTTAATTTCTCAGGAATTGTTTGTGTTTCTTTTTTTTTATAAACTTTATCTTTATTTATTATACAGAGAGAAAAACAAAAACATGCTGTGATAGGATTACTCGCTCAGCTTGCTGTTTGAGGTAACACAGAGGAACACTTCCATTAAAAATGCCAGTTAGTTTGTTTAACAGCGCAATATACTGCATTTCTGGTTACATCAAAAAGCCTCTTATAGCTTAAAGGAACCCATATGGCTTTCAGTACCTTTAATCTGCAGTACGCCCACCAGGTTCTGATACATCTCCACAGAAGTATCCCAGTGGAGCTATCTCAACCTCCTTACATTGACCCCAGTCAGAAGAAGCAAACCCTCTTTTCTTCAGAGGATTCCTTTCAGAGGTGTCACTACCTTGATACATGGCCCCGGTCAAGAGTCAACGAATTCTCTCTCTCAGAGGATTCCTTCCTGGAGACAACACAGCCTCCTTACACTATGTGTCAAACAATCACTTTCCATTTGGACACATGACACACACCCATGCGCGGAGGTATGTGGATAGCCGGATCTGCCCGTCTCTCCAGCTATCTGTAAAACCTGTCCCTGGAATGCCTTGATAAGTCTTGTGACACTACAAGTCCCAGAAGTGGACATCCCGGTTTACATCCCTTCTGTGATACATACCGGCAGGCATGTTACAATACAGATAATTCATTAATTATGCCAAAATGTACACAAAGAAACAAATACAGGGAGATGGAAATATCAATCAAAACAACTGATTACTCAAATCCTGGGTTATTTAGAATAAAAACACCTTTTGAATATTAAAGAACATGATAAGGAAATACATAGCCAATATTGCATAATCCTATTGTATCGAACCAGACATAAAAGTAGACTAAGGGGTACTTTGCACACTACGACATCGCAGGTGCGATGTCGGTGGGGTCAAATTGAAAGTGACGCACATCCGGCATCGCAGGCGACATCGTAGTGTGTAAAGCTTAGATGATACGATTAACGAGCGCAAAAGCGTCGTAATCGTATCATCGGTGTAGCATCGGCGTAATCCATAATTACGCTGACGCGACGGTCCGATGTTGTTCCTTGCTCGTGCGGCAGCACACATCGCTGTGTGTGAAGCTGCAAGAGCGAGGAACATTTCCTACCGGCGTCACCGCGGCTCCCGTAGGATATGCGGAAGGAAGGAGGTGGGCGAGATGTTTACATCCCGCTCATCTCCGCCCCTCCGCTCCTATTGGCCACCTGCCGTGTGATGTCGCAGTGACGCCACACGACCCGCCCCCTTAATAAGGAGGCGGGTCGCTGGCCAGAGCGACGTCGCAGGACAGGTGAGTCCATGTGAAGCTGCCGTAGCGATAATGTTCACTACGGCAGCTATCACAAGGATATCGCTGCTGCGACGGGGGCGGGGACTATCGCGCTCGGCATCGCAGCATCGGCTTGCGATGTCGCAGCGTGCAAAGTACCCCTAAGAGGAAAGAAGAATAAAGAGAGAAGCAAAAAGGAAAAAAACAGCAAAAGAAGAAGCATGAAGGGAAAAAGAAAGAGGGAAAGGAAAAAGGAGCTTTCACATTGATGAATGGAGAGATATGTTTAATGAGTGGAGAGCGTGGGGATTGGGGAGAAACTAGAAGTGCACAGTGCCATTTTTTTTCTTTTTCTTAACTTTATTTGCGGATGTTCCCTCAGTCAATTACGGTGCAGCAAACATCCACAAAGGTTCAGATACAAGGGCTTGTGTCATTAGTTGCCTAAAGGCCACTTTACACATAGCGACATAGCTAGGTGAAAGCACACGCCCCCGTCGGTTATGCGTCACGGGCAAATCGCTGCCCATGGCGCACAACATTGTTAGTCCCCGTCACACATACTTACCTGCCTAGCGACGTCGCTGTGGCCGGCGAACCGCCTCCTTTCTAAGCGAGAGGTTTGTTCGGCGTCACAGTGGCGTAACTAAGTGGCCGCCTAATAGAAGCGGAGGGGCGGAGATGAGCGGCCGGAACATCCTGCCCACCTGCATTCCTTCCTCATTGCCGGCGGTCGCAGGTACTATGTTGTTCCTCGTTCCTGTGGTGTCACACATAGCGATGTGTGCTGCCTCAGGAACAACGAACAACCTGCGTCGTGCAACAGCAACGATATTTGAGATTAGAACGATGTGTCAACGATCAACGATATGGTGAGTAATTTTGATCGCTAGCAGTTGTTCGTGCGTTTCACCTGCAACAACGTCGCCAACGAGGCCGGATGTGCGCCATGAATTCCGCGACCCCAACGAGATCTCGTTAGCAATGTCGTTGTGTGTAAAGCCCCTTTTAGTCATATGTCCCTTGACATAAAAAAATGCAGATATGCGGTTTCGGCACCATTTTTGCCTTACCAGACTTGTAACTGGTGACTACCTCTCCAGGACAATGCTTGCTAGCCTCCCTTTTACTGTGCACCACGGGGCCACAGAACCGGGTCAGGCCACGACTTCTACAACCCACTGGCCCGGCGACAGGTATACAAGGTATGGAGGTGAGCTCCTATCTTGTGCTCCTTGGGGTGTCACAAGTGTGTTTGATGTTGAGATGGAGGAAGAGGAGGAGAGGCCACCCACAGTGCTTGCCACCCACTCTAGCACCTGCTCTTTATCTGCCTCATTTTGAAGTTGAGGCAATGTGCAGCTGACAAAGAAATCTAGTTTCTCTTAGGATAGGATCAGCTGGCGTTTGCTCACTAGATCTTTCACTAACAGAACTTCTCAGAAGTACACCTTCAACACCCTGCCTATTCCCTTTTCCATGACAACCTCATCGTGATTTACCACTCATGGTTAATGTACTCTTCCCCTTTCAAACAGATGTTTCACAACCCTATGCCCACATGTATCAGACACCTGACACAAAAGCTAAATTATTTAGTTACTGCCTGAGTTTGCAATTTTGTGAAGGCATTAAAAAATACCACTACCTACAAAGGCGGTTCACTGCGTCATTTGGAGCAGACACGGTAAAGTGCCAGGAAGATCTTTTTAGCTTGTTCAATAGCAAATTTTAACAGCCACCACTAACAATACCTATACATGTATTTCACTGCGTAACTTAGAGCTAGCAATTTAAGTTGCAAAGGAACACTTTTTAGATACTACCTTACCACCTTTCTTTAGGCCAGGCACTAACAAACAATGATACGTATAACTGTGTTAGCAGAAGTTTGACCAGGCAATTAAAATTGGCAAGAACAACTTTTTAGAAAGTTCTCTAGCAACGTTTTCTGACACGCACAACTAACTACCAATACCTATAAATGTGGTTGCGTAATTTTCCGCAGGCAATTAAAATTGCCCAGAACCACTTTTTAGATACTTCCCTAGGATTTTTTTTTAGGCCACGCACTTTCAAGTAACAATACCTATAGCTGTGTTATACTTAGATACTTCCTTACCACCTTTTTTAGGCCAAGCACTAACAAGCAATGATACCTATAACTGTGTTATCAGAATTTTGACCAGGCAATTAAAATTGGCAAAAAACACTTTCTGGGTACTTCCCTAGCAATTTTTTCTGCCACTCACAGCTAACTACCATTACTTATAAATATGTTTGCGTAATTTTCAGCAGGTGATTAAAATTTAAATAAAATTAGATTTTTTTTAGGTCATGTACTTTCAAGTAACAATACCTATAACTGTGTTTGCAGAATTTTGACCAGGAAATTAAAATTGGCAAAAAACACTTTTTAGACACCCTAGCAACTTTTTCGGCCTCACACAGCTAACTAAGAATACCTATAAATTTGTATAATTTTGAGCAGGCAATTAAAATTGCCAAGAAAAACGTTTTTAGATACGTCACTTTCAACTTTTTCAAGTCACGCACTATCAAGTAACAAAACCAGTGACTGTGTTTGCATTTATTTTCAGCAGCCAGTAATACGCAGCAATACTAATTTACATGCTTCACTGGCTACTCTTTAGCAAGCACAAGTACCAATACCTATTTCCATAATGAAATATGCCGATTTGTGGCACATATCTTACACTACACTTCACGTTGATATTGTAAACTATCCCTCTCCTATGTGAACTATGCAGCATTAATCCCACAGCAAATCTCACCTTCAATGCACGTCCATATTGTAAACTATCGCTCTCCTATTGAACTAGCTAGCATATTTCTACTATTTCTACTATATTACTATGATACTATTTCCCCTGGCTAAGCTCACTGACTAGGAGCCCCTGCAGCAGCAGCAGCTTCCCTGATGTTTCACATTCACAAAATGGCGCCAAACCAACATGTCCGCTATTTATATGTACATGGACATGTGTCTTGGACATCCAATCACAGAAGCCCTTCTGTCTGAACCTTATGGATGCACATCCACAAAGTTATGAAAAAAAACATTGGGTCTTCTCCCGGTCTAGAATGCCCACCTCTTCCATTGATTTTACACCTCCCCACATCATATGGCACCACAAATGTAGAAAATGCTATTAAAAAGCATTCTTGGAAACACGGTTAGCGTTTGGGGGCAGAAAAGAAACAAAAACGAACATTACTGACTTTTGGGGAAGGGGAAAGCTCAGGCCAGTACTGAATTTGAAACTAGCAAACCTTTACTGAACAGGCTCGCTCATCTCTAGGTAGCAGCAGCATGGTCTGTAAGGCTAGAATTCCTACCTGGAGACAGTGGCGTACCGTCCATAGAGGCAGGCCACGCCACTGCTATGGGGCCCGGGACCTGAAAGGGGCCCCGTGACGGCTGCCCGCTCTGTATGCACTTTCACAATTCCCAGCACGGACGGGCTGCCCCAGGGAGGTCACCAAGCAGCTGATTAGGGGAGCTAGGGGCTGCACTGTTCATAGCCGTACGCCGGCTGCAACACCGATATGCAGACACTGCACACAGCAGCCTCTGCTGAAGAGGAGGGAGTCCGCGGGCAGCGTTTTCTTCCAATGGAGAGCTGTGAGAGATGGCAGGAGGCGAACAGCCAATCAGGAGAGGGGGTGGAGCTTGTTCAGAACAGTGAGGGAGATAGGAAGATGAAAAACACAGAGCAGAAGAAGCAATGAAGGAGCAGAGAGCATAATGAGCAGAGACCAGAGAAAACCTAGCAGAGCAACAAGGCAGGAGGAGCAGAATCAGCACAGCACAGAGCAGAGCACACACAGAGAAGCAGAAAGCAGAAGAGCCAGAGAGAAAAAGCACAGGACAGGATCTGAGCACAGCCAGGACAGGAAGTCCAGCATGGAGGGGAGCCACTAACATCTCTCACAGCATAGGAGCAGGTGAGCATTATAATGTACAAATGTCTGCCTGTAACAATACAGAAACTGCCCTGTCACATCCCTGTGTATTATCCCTGTACTGTGACATCACTGTATATTATCCCTGTACTGTGACATCACTGTGTGTATTATCCCTGTACTGTGACATCACTGTGTGTATTATCCCTGTACTGTGACATCACTGTGTGTATTGTCCCTGTACTGTGACATCACTGTGTGTATTATCTCTGTACTGTGACATCACTGTGTGTATTATCCCTGTACTGTGACATCACTGTGTGTATTATCCCTGTACTGTGACATCACTGTATATTATCCCTGTACTGTGACATCACTGTGTGTATTATCCCTGTACTGTGACATCACTGTGTGTATTATCCCTGTACTGTGACATCACTGTGTATTATCCCTGTACTGTGACATCACTGTATATTATCCCTGTACTGTGACATCACTGTGTGTATTATCCCTGTACTGTGACATCCCTGTGTATTACCCCTGTACTGTGACATCACTGTGTATTATCCCTGTACTGTGACATCACTGTGTGTATATTATCCCTGTACTGTGACATCACTGTGTGTATTATCCCTGTACTGTGACATCACTGTGTATATTATCCCTGTACTGTGACATCACTGTGTGTATTATCCCTGTACTGTGACATCACTGTGTGTATTATCCCTGTACTGTGACATCACTGTGTGCATTATCCCTGTACTGTGAGATCACTGTGTGCATTATCCCTGTACTGTGACATCACTGTGTGTATTATCCCTGTACTGTGAGATCACTGTGTGCATTATCCCTGTACTGTGACATCACTGTGTGCATTATCCCTGTACTGTGACATCACTGTTTGTATTATCCCTGTACTGTGACATCACTGTGTGCATTATCCCTGTACTGTGACATCACTGTGTGTATTATCCCTGTACTGTGACATCACTGTGTGTATTATCCCTGTACTGTGACATCACTGTATATTATCCCTGTACTGTGACATCACTGTGTGTATTATCCCTGTACTGTGACATCACTGTGTGTATTATCCCTGTACTGTGACATCACTGTGTATTATCCCTGTACTGTGACATCACTGTATATTATCCCTGTACTGTGACATCACTGTGTGTATTATCCCTGTACTGTGACATCCCTGTGTATTACCCCTGTACTGTGACATCACTGTGTATTATCCCTGTACTGTGACATCACTGTGTGTATATTATCCCTGTACTGTGACATCACTGTGTGTATTATCCCTGTACTGTGACATCACTGTGTATATTATCCCTGTACTGTGACATCACTGTGTGTATTATCCCTGTACTGTGACATCACTGTGTGTATTATCCCTGTACTGTGAGATCACTGTGTGCATTATCCCTGTACTGTGACATCACTGTGTGCATTATCCCTGTACTGTGACATCACTGTTTGTATTATCCCTGTACTGTGACATCACTGTGTGCATTATCCCTGTACTGTGACATCACTGTGTGTATTATCCCTGTACTGTGACATCACTGTGTGCATTATCCCTGTACTGTGACATCACTGTATATTATCCCTGTACTGTAACATCACTGTGTGTATTGTGCCTGTACTGTGACATCACTGTGTGTATTATCTCTGTACTGTGACATCGCTGTGTGTATTATCCCTGTACTGTGACATCACTGTATATTATCCCTGTACTGTAACATCACTGTGTGTATTGTGCCTGTACTGTGACATCACTGTGTGTATTATCTCTGTACTGTGACATCGCTGTGTGTATTATCCCTGTACTGTGACATCACTGTGTGTATTATCCCTGTACTGTGCAGAGTTTTACTATAGATCCTAAGGCTATAAAGAGGGTCATAATCATTACCACTATATGGGGGAGACAGATGTGAAAATTTATATTGTGTGTGGTGAAGGGCACGAAGGAGGACATACTACTTTAGGCCAAGTTCACACACTGCAGACTTGGGGTGGGGGGGATTTGCAGTGTGAATCCACTGGTCTTGGTGCAGTGGGCTTTGCTCAGTAACGGGATGATGGTTATATTCAGACTCCATGTGGTGATAATATTTGGTCATGGTGTGGCGGCATTATTTTGCAAATACTAGTGTTATTGGTTTTGATATGTGGGTGCTGTTCAGTATCCCTATGTAGTATGTATTATTTGGTAATTATATAACTAGTGTGTTGATGCATTACTAAAAAGAAATGTAGCTATTTATAGATTTGTTTAATTGAATTATTTTTAAATGTATCAGTAATTACTGTCAGACACTTTGGTAGGACTATTTTGTATTACTGTTTACTCTGGAGATCTTTGGTCTGTTAGCTGCAGCTGATTCCACTGTTTGCAGGCGGTGCGTTGCTAAGCGAGTGTCAGGCGGTGCGGTGCTGAGCGAGCGTCAGGCAGTGCGGTGCTGAGCGAGCGTCAGGCCGTGCGGTGCTGAGCGAGCATCAGTCCGTGCGGTGCTGAGCGAGCGTCAGCCCGTGCGGTGCTGAGCGAGCGTCAGGCCGTGCGGTGCTGAGCGAGCGTCAGGCAGTGCGGTGCTGAGCGAGCGTCAGGCAGTGCGGTGCTGAGCGAGCGTCAGGCAGTGCGGTGCTGAGCGAGCGTCAGGCAGTGCTGAGCGAGCGTCAGTCAGTGCGTTGTTCTATTCACATCAATGGTACACTGCTGTAATACTGCTATATAGTCGGCCGATAGATGGATCTCCAGATGTGATAATGGCCTGTCCTAAGGATAAGACCTGAAGCTGTAAAGGTTGGAGCATGCACTTGATGCTGTGCAGTGGACTACTCTGAATTGAAATTTAATTTTATTCCGAAATCTGTCTATTTAAATTCGCAATTTAATATTTTTTCTAATATACAGTACTGTAATTAGAAATTCCCTGTCCCTCCCTCACTTCTCTAACTGCTTTATTTTTTATATTTCCTCTATGATGTCGTTTCGTTTGAAAATCCCAGTGCATGCTAGGAGGCTCAAGCGAGTCATGATCAGGGGGCAGAGGCTGTGGTCACTGTCGCAGCCTTTGCCCCCTCCCTGAAATTAATTGTCATCAGTAACGTCAATTTCAGGAGCTGGGCTCGTCCCTGCTCTATTGATTATATGCACGGATAGTCAGTGGAATCTTGTAACTGTGCAGAATTCTTCTCAGTGCACAATGGCAGTGCACTCCCTCGCTGGCTCTGATTACAAGTGACAAGCTGGCAGCAGACCGCACGGTCAGTGCACATGCTAAGTAAAGAACGAGCAAGCAGAGGCCAGAGCCATTCCCACAAGTGACGTCACTTCTGAACAGAGCTGGCGAAGGAGTGCACTGTCATTGTGCACTGAGAAGAATAGTGCACAGTGGTAAGATTCAACTGAGCATCTGTTGGAATTGACAGCTGGTGCATACAAAATAAAACACGGATTAGCCTGGCCCCTGAAATTGAGGTCACTGATGATGCTTTGTGTCAGCAAGAGGGCAGAGGCTGCAGATTGACCAGAGTCTCTGCCCCTTAATGACGTTTGAGTATCCCAGGGTGCAATGGGGATTTTCAAACAAAGTGTCATCAGAGAGGAAGTAGTAAAACAATAAAGCAGAGGAGTGAGAGAATTTTTCATTAACGTATTTTAGAAAAAAGATTGGATTATAACAGATTTAGAAGTAAAGTAAAATTTAGTTTTGGACCACCTCTTTAATGAATCAGAGCCAATAAGTATAGGCCACTTATCAGGGGCCACTGCTTTGTGCTTGACCCTCAGGAAAAAATTCGCCAGCCAGCCCCTGATTCCCAGCTAGGCTGAGTGTCAGACTGTCAGCGTCTGCAGCTCAGCGCCGGCGCGTCGTGTACACTGCCGTGTCCTAGAGGCTCCTCCTGCTCTGTTGCGCCTCTGGAGGCAGGCGGGCGGGTGGTAGCCATTGGTGGTTGTACTGCTCACGGGCGGCTCAGCACGGTGTCTGCACCCGGCAGAGACTCAAACGGGCGCATCAGGCACAGTCAAAACAGGAGCACGGTAATAGTCTACTTACTGGACTGGTAAATGTATATCCTGGCTAAAATAAAGATTAATTCCTAATGTGTATACACTGTGTGCAGAATTATTAGGCAAATGAGTATTTTGATCACACGATACTTTTTATACATGTTGTCCTACTCCAAGCTGTATAGGCTGAGAGCCAACTACCAATTAAGTAAATCAGGTGATGTGCATCTCTGTAATGAGGAGGAGTGCGGTGTAATGACATCAACACCCTATATAAGGTGTGCTTAATTATTAGGCAACTTCCTTTCCTTTGGCAAAATGGGTCAGAAGAGAGATATGACGGGCTCTGAAAAGTCCAAAATTGTGAGATGTCTTGCAGAGGGATGCAGCAGTCTTGAAATTGCCAAACTTTTGAAGCGTGATCACCGAACAATCAAGCATTTCATGGCAAATAGCCAACAGGGTCGCAAGAAACGTGTTGGGCAAAAAAGGCGCAAAATAGCTGCCAATGAATTGAGGAAAATCAAGCGTGAAGCTGCCAAGATGCCATTTGCCACCAATTTGGCCATATTTCAGAGCTGCAACGTTACTGGAGTATCAAAAAGCACAAGGTGTGCCATACTCAGGAACATGGCCAAGGTAAGGAAGGCTGAAAAACCACCACCTCTGAACAAGAAACATAAGATAAAATGTCAAGACTGGGCCAAGAAATATCTTAAGACTGATTTTTCACAGGTTTTATGGACTGATGAAATGAGAGTGACTCTTGATGGGCCAGATGGATGGGCAAGAGGCTGATCAGTAAAGCGCTGAGAGCACCACTCCAACTTAGACGCCAACAAGGTGGAAGTGGGGAACTGGTATGGGCTGGGATCATCAAAGATGAACTTGTGGGACCTTTTCGGGTTGAGGATGGATAGAAGCTCAACTCCCAGACCTACTGCCAGTTTCTGGAAGACAACTTCTTCAAGCAGTGTACAGGAAGAAGTCGATATCGTTCAAGAAAAACATGATTTTCATGCAGGACAATGCTCCATCACATGCATCCAACTACTCCACAGCATGGCTGGCCAGTAAAGGTCTAAAAGATGAAAAAATCATGACATGGCCCCCTTGTCACCTGATCTGAACCCCATAGAGAACCTGTGGTCCCTCATAAAATGTGAGATCTACAGGGAGGGAAAACAGTACACCTCTCGAAATAGTGTCTGGACGCTGTGGTGGCTGCTGCACGCAATGTTGAGCGTAAACAGACCAAGCAATGATGGAATCTATGGATGGTCGGCTGCTGAGTGTCATCAGAAATAAAGGGGGCTATATTGGTCACTAATTTTTTGGGGTTTTGTTTTTGCATGTCAGAAATGTTTATTTCTAAATTTTGTGCAGTTATATTGGTTTACCTGGTGAAAATAAACAAGTGAGATGGGAATATATTTGGTTTTTATTAAGTTGCCTAATAATTCTGCACAGTAATAGTTACCTGCACAAATAGAATCCTCTTAAGATAGCCAAATCTAAAAAACCCCACTCCAACTGCCAAAAATATTAAGCTTTGAAATGTAGGAGTCTTTTGGGTTGATTAAGTACATAGTTGTTGATCAATAATAAAAAATCTTTAAAATACAACTTGCCTAATAATTCTGCACACGGTGTATACGCCCCTAGTAACTTGTATGTCCCCCCCAGTTGTGCGATGTTTATTAGGTTAATATTTTATTGTATTTTTTTTATCGCGTGGGGGGCCCCATTCAGACTTTTGCTATGGGGCCCCATGATTTCTATGTACGCCCCTGCCTGCAGACATCTAATACACTATCCCTACTACAGAATCGCACCCGAGACTAATTGCAAACTAAGGCTATTTTCACAATTGCATTGTGTTGCATCAGTTGCAATCCGCGCCTTGAAGAATTACGGTAACCGGCAAAATATTTTGCAGAAATTCGTTTATTCCTCATAGACTTCTATTAGGTCTCACGTTGCATCCGCCCCGCGGTACATCAGTTGTTTAGTGACCACCCGTCGGGCAGGAGGAACGCAGCGTTTTTTTGTTGCTGTGAAAAAACACATTCGGCAGTATTCCGTCGGAATCCGTGAAGAGAAATAATGAATGCCTATGGTGCTGGATTCCATTGTCATGCTTCACGCGACGGATTCCAGTGCAGGATTCCGTCACGTTCTACTGAGCATGCCCAGCCGAACGTTCTCTCTCTCTCCCTCTCTCCTCTATTCCCCGCCACAGGAAATAGAAAAAAAATCACAAACGGAAAACGTTTTTTTCACAGTAATCCGTTGCCTTTATTGTCACACTATTTACAACGTATCAATCACACCCGTCAGTCACATCCGTCACACAACGCATTGTGACTAATGCAAAACAACGCAAGTTTGAAACCAGCCTAAAGAGTGCGTTAAACGCTGCGACATTGCTACCGATATATCGTCGGGGTCACGACGTTAGTGACTCACATCCGGCGCCGTTAGCGACATCGCAGCGTGTGACACCAAGGAGCGA
The DNA here is from genome assembly GCF_048569485.1 of Anomaloglossus baeobatrachus. Taxonomy (NCBI): domain Eukaryota; kingdom Metazoa; phylum Chordata; class Amphibia; order Anura; family Aromobatidae; genus Anomaloglossus; species Anomaloglossus baeobatrachus. Next base: position 668,008,785 of record NC_134356.1, on the reverse strand, counting down.
CGATCAACGATCGCAAAATCATTCAAAAACGGTGATCGTTGACACGTCGCTCCTTTCCTTAATATCACTGCTGCCATAGGTACGATGTTGTTCGTCGTTCCTGCGGCATCACACATCGCTATGTGTGACACCGCAGGAACCACGAACATCTCCTTACCTGCGGCCGCCGGCAATGAGGAAGGAAGGAGGTGGGCGGGATGTTATGTCCCGCTCATCTCCGTCCCTCCGCTTCTATTGGCCGGCCGCTTAGTGACGCCGCAGTGACATCGCTATGATGCCGAACGCACCTCCCCCTTGAGGGAGGGATTGTTCGGCGGTCACAGCGACGTCACTGACAAGGTATGTGCGTGTGACGCTGCTGTAGTGATAGTGTTTGCTACGGCAGCAAGCACCAAATGTTGCACGAACGACGGGGGCGGGTGCTACCGCGCTCGACATCGCTAGCAATCGCTAGTGATGTCACAGCATGTAAAGCACCCTTAAGAGTGGTATTATTAGAGAATAGCATAGATTTTTTTAGTTAGTGGCAGCCCGGTCTGTAAGGCTAGAATCCTTTGCACTCGAGCATTTTAGTTCTTGCCCATCTCTATTAATGACATAACAAACGTGAAACCTTTCAGCAGGAAGAAGCTTTAATGAAAACTGAGTAATATGAAAACATTTTGAAGGAAAAACCTTTGCTGCTTTTCACTAACTTTAGGCACTTACAAAGAGAACATAAATGGGGGCTGTTGGCACCATAATAATTTATTTCTCACAGCCGCGAAACTCCAGGTCACCTGTAAAGGTTTCGAAATCATCACAGAGCTCAGCGTTCTCCGGTTTCTGGCAGTCCTGGTCATTGGGCCACAGCTCAATCCACGTGTCCTTAGTTATCATGTAAGAATATCTGTAGGGGAAACAAATTGATAAAATTATAAGTGCTCATATTATCTTATAAAACTCTTTCATCATTTTTTTTCTACAACATATATGCTGATTTTATGAAATGCAAACAACCATAGAAAGCCATTGTACCTGACTATGATGGTGTAGGGTAAAGCGTCTGTCACGCCCTGGGGCAGCCGAGCTGCTCAGATCCGAGCAGTCCGTGGCTCTAGGGGCACCGTCCAACAGTTTTAAATGAAAATAAAGTCCGACTACGCCCCTCGCGGTTTGTGGTCAGTGGTAATGGGGCCACTGTTGTGAGTTCCCACTGGGGATGATGGAGGGGGGCAGCGTGGATGGTGATGCCCTACGCGAACAGGGCATTTCCCCAGGGGTAGGTGAAGGGTTAACGTGGAGGCATGTAGCAATAGGTCAGTCCAGACAGAGAGTGCAGTTTGGTGATTTTTACTTACTGGCTTCCATGCCCTGGGGACATACTAGATCCCAGGTGCGCTTGTGTCCTTTGTAACTTTACCAGCCAACCTGGTGCCACTCCACCTCCTGTGCACTCTGGTGTATGTGGGTCCTCCCTGGCGTGGAGCACTTGGAGGTCCTCCTGGTGTCTGAGTCCTGCAGCAGGCAGCTTGGACTATTTAAAGGAATATGTCCCGGTCCCCTCTTTGCTGCTGATGCCTCGGACGTTTTAGGGTGGCAGATGAGTCCTGGAAACCCATCCGCCTGGCTGAATTAACAGAAAGCCATGGAACCCATAGGGTGGAGGGGCGACATGACTAGAGGGAAGGGAAGGAGTGATGGGGTTAATGGAAACAGGAATGGTTTGTTTATAAGGCAGAGTAAAGGGATTGGTGGGTAGGAGGAGTTCCCTGGAGGAAGAGGTGGGACAGTTGAGGGGTGTAAGTAAAGGACTTTGACTTACCCCCTCTCTCTTGACTTCCGGATATGGAACGATCTGACTGGAGAGGTTCCTATAAGGTGTCAGGACGTCACCTTCTATTTCTCCATGGAGGAGTGGGAGTATTTAGAAGGACACAAAGATCTGTACAAGGACGTCATGATGGAGGTTCCCCAGCCCCTCACATCACCAGACTTCCGGATATGGAATGATCCGGACGTGCGACAGGATGGCTGCTACCCGGGAGCAGCGGATTCATCATGGCAGTGCACGGGCCCCTGGCAGCGCGGTCCCACGTCTTGGCTGCTGGGGGTTAACCCGTTGGCACTTTCCCCTCGCTCCCCTGTCAGCTGCGGGCGGCGTCCCCCCTCTCTCATATCTCAGGTACTTGCCGTGTGCGGGGGGAGCGAGGAGGAGATGCGAGAGCCCCTTCGGGGACCCTCCGCGGTAGGACGTGGGCAGGGCAGTACTCAGCTGCTGCTCCGGCCGTGGGAGGAATCTCCGTCCGGGCCGCGGCAGCCGGGAGGGGGGCGTGGCTTGGCTGCGGCCTACTTCCGGTCCGAGCCGCGGCCTGGATTGCTGGATGCGGCGGCTCCCGGACGGGGAGAGCGCCCGGCGGTGACAGAGGCCAGCTTTACCCCTCGCGGAAGGTGGGGGGGGCCGCGGAGCTGCAGCCAGTGGTGGGTCCGGCACCAGGGCAGGCGGGCCTGGGGCGACGGGTGCCCAGGAAGCGTCGGTGAGTGGGGGTGACGGCAGGGGCCCTGCAGTTCCTGCTTGGTCACCCAGATCAGGTTGCAGCTCCCGGCCGCGGCGGTCTCCCCCAGGAGGGGGAGGGCCCAGCGGATAGAGGCTTTCATGGGGCCCAGGAGGGCTGGATGCGGCGGCTCCTGGCCAGGAGAGCGCCCGGCGAGGACGGAGGCCAGCGTTACCCCCCCCCCCCCGCGGGTGGAGGGGGGGGGGCCGGGGGGCTGCAGCCAGCAAGGGGTCCGGCACCAGGGCAGGCGAGCATGGTGCGACGGATGCCCGGGAGGCGTCGGTACGTGGGGGTGACGGCGGGGGCCCTGCGGTCCCCGCCTGGTCACCCAGAGCAGGCGTGCAGCTCCCGGCAGCGGCGGTCTCCCCCAAGGGGGGGAGGGCCCGGCGGACGGATGCCTTCTGGGCCCAGGAGGGCAGGAGGCTGGCGGCTCTGGATGGGAGTCTGCTGGCAGCGGGTCGGGCCACAGGTACCCCCTGTCCTTGCAGGTAGCAAGGGGGGGTCAGGCCAGAAGATAAGGCCCGCGGTGGCAGCCCGTAGGACGGGACGGTTTCCGGGGTTGTCGCCGCGGGACAGAAGATGGAGCTTGGAGGATGGTGCCCACGCGGCGTACCAGGAGGACGGCCGTGGTGGTGGCAGCGCTTCGGCGGCGTCTGCATTACATGAGCCAGAGGCGGTCGGCTCCAGCGAGGAGGAGGAGGAAGCAGCGACGGATGAATCAGACGTCCGGATGGCGTGATTTTTATTCCAGGATATGCCGGGTCGCGGTCGGGTGAGACGGCCGTGGATTTGGCAGGGCTGGGGGGGGGGGCGGCTGCGGACACGGCAGCGCCGAGTGGGTTGGTGTTTTGACCAGGTATGGGGTTTACTGAAGTGGTGTATACGGTTGTGGAGAGTGCGCATGCACCGCCGGCGGCATGGACGGGATCGGTGGTTAGTAGGCGCAGGTGCGGCAGGCAGAGTGAGGGCGCATGAGGCGGCAGGGGAGCATTTTCGGGCAGAGGCGGCAAGGGCTGTGACAGAGTGAGTGGTGAGGAACGAAGAGGGGGATGAGGTGGTGCGTCTGGCTGACAGTGGCCAAGTGTGAGAGGTATGGGTGCTTCAAAGGCCCGCTGGGGGGGCTCACTTGCTGGAGGATGTGAGGGATAAGGTTTGAATGGGGAACGTGTAGCAATAGTTTCGCTGCTCCCCCGGGAACAGTTTCACCTGGATTAGGTTAAGCCAAGTGATTCCAGGAAGGATAAGTAGAGGGAGGGGAGCGCCGGTGGAGGCTCACCCTCGTACATTTGCAACGTGGCTGCGGGCATTTGCGTTTTTTGGCAAGGGTATCGGGGGAAGGAATTGGGTAATTGGTTCGGCATGGTTCGGTTATATGGATCCATTTGGGGTGGCTTGTTAGGTCATATGGCGGTTTAGTCTGGCTTCAGTACGCCGAGTAATTTCAGCAAGGGAAGGTGTTGCGTGCCAGTATGCGGTAGGATCATACGGGCACATCCTTATGGCTGCAGTGGATGGCGGCTCCTAGTCAGCCCCCCCCCCCTTTTTGGGGGGTAGTTGGCTGTTCGGGGCTTGGAACCCCGGCGACACGGACGATGAGGGTTTTTTGGGGGGAATAGAAGGATGGGTGGTGCAGATTTGGCGCGGACGGTTGTCTTAAGCATAAGTGTTGGGTTGTGGTAAGGAACATAGTAATTCTGCGTCATTCTATTTATATTGGTGGATCTTTGCCTCCTTATTGGAAGTTTGCGCTGGGCTAGGGGACACCTGGTGGTTGTCAGTGGAAAGAGGGGTCAGGAAGTGGTGTTGGGCAGGATGGGTGGGCCATTCGGGGCCCTCCTTGTCACGATTGGGTTTCTCTGTTGGGGGGTGGTGCCGGAAATGAGCCGTATATAGATGTATATATTTCGGCTTGTTCAAAACGTATCTTATCTGGAGGAGTCATCGGTGTATGCCTGCTTGGCTCCAGAATTGTCGGCGGTTTATTATGTGTCGTTTGACAGAGGGTGGGATTTGGTAAAGGCGGTGAGCCGGGGAGCATTGATGGCAAAGGCGAATTTGGAGGCGGCATTTAGGTTGTTACTGGTCCACCCTGCTAGCTAGCAGTTCTGGTGCTGCGGTGGGGAGGGGAGTTATTATTATGTTGATCGGTGGGTGCTAATGGGTTGTTGTCCCATTTTATGTTCCTTTGGAGGCGGTTATTTCTTGGTGGAGTGGTTTGTGCGTGGTGTGTCCCAGCTTACACCTCTTATTCATTATAGGTTGATTCTCTTTACATCGGGTTGGCGGGTTGATGATTCGTTGAGGTTGATTGTTTTATTACAGATGGTGGTGGATACTCTTTTGGGCCTGTTGGCGCAGGCGAAGACTGAGGGTCCAACGCCAGTGATACGGTTTGTGGGGATAAAGTTTGATGTTATGGTCAGAGGGGTAGGATTCGTGGGTAATGGTGTGGTCCTATGGGCTGCGATAGAGGCAGTTAGGTCAGCTAAGACGGTGCGGTTTCAGGCGGTGCAGTCTTTGCAGGGGCGGTCGAACCACGGGTGCAGAGTTACGCCGCTGGGGTGCGTGTCTGCTGGACGGCTGGCGATGGCTGCGCCAAGGGTGCAGCCATCGGATCCTTTGTGTGTGGTCACGAGGGAGATCAATGATGATCTGATGGTGTAGGAGGTTTTTTCTTATGGCGATTTAGTGGCCGCGGATTGTGGCTGGGTAAGGTGCTACCTGATGGAACGTAGCTGCGGTACTCGGAGGCAGCGGGTCCAGTTGTTTTCTGGTTGGGCATTGTGGGGTAGCGCTTCTAATCGGTGGTAGTGGTCGGGTGGTGGAGGTTGGCAGTTTTTTCCAAGAGGAAGGTGTGCTGTCATTCTGGCTATCAGTTGGTGGAGAATTCGATTAATAGTTGGTTTGCTAATCCTGGGGCCAAGGGTGGCGTACTTGCGACAGTTGGTTTCTCAATTGGATGTGTTTTAAAAAAAAAAAAAAAAAAAAAAAATGTTATGCGTGGCGCAACCAGTACTGGGGTTCGCCAAGGGAATAGCAGCTGCTGTGTTTCCTTCCAGTTCTGCAGGTCTCGGAAGTTGAGGCCGGGTAGCAGACGAGGTGGGCACGGTGTGTCCGGAGGGCTTGTGGAGTCTGGTGAGGCTGTGTTGGGGAGCGGCTCGGTGCCCAGTGACTGAGGTTATTTGGGGCTGATATTCAGAAGTATGGGTGGCGCGGATAACGTTTGGGACAATGTGTGAGGAAGGCCCAGTGGAGTATTTGATGGTGGCGTTGGCAGTGGTGAGTAACGGTTTTCAGGCTGCTAGGCCGGCGTCCGCAGTGGAGCAGAGGGTGGCGGCTGTGGCTGTCTTGTTAAGGATTAGATGTGGAGAGATGTTTTCGCAGGATCTTAGGGCGCGGCAGGCCTTGAAGGGTTTGGTCGTAAGGGTGTGAGGGAGCGGGATACAAGGGTCCGTCTCCGTTGTTTTGTGGCAGCGTTTGGTGAGTGGTTTGTGGCGGCTATGTTCATCTGAGCACGAGCGGGTTTTTGTTTCCCTTGTCCAAAACAGTTTGTGTTAGCCTTTTGGGGGGCTTTGAGATTGTGGGGTTGGTCAGCCCATCTACGGTCAAGAGCGGAGGTTGGATGTTGGAGGATGTGTCCGAGGTGGTGCAGTGGGTTGAGCGCCGGCTTTGTCGCTCACCGAATTAGATTAGGCGGGTGGTGAAGGTTGGTGTTGTTATACGCGGTCCCGGGTGCGGAATTATGTTGTGAGGGCGCCCAGGCTCATTATTGTGTCGCGTTTGTTAAGGTACCATTTTGTGGCAGTGCTGCAGACTTGATTGCAGGTGGCGGGGGTGGGCGCCCGGAATACTATGGGTCGTATTCCTTCTGGATTGGGCTGCCACGGAGGCCCCTCGGTGGGCTCAGAAAAGGGGTTGTGAGAAGTATTGGGAGGTGGGAGTCCTCTTGTTTCGGTGTTACGTTTGGCCTCAGTTGTTATCGGGTTAAGGCAATGGGGGCATTTGAGTCTTTTGGGAGTGGAATGGGTTGGCGTAACAGGTTGGTGTTATCTGTGGGTTTATAACCCCTGGGTTTTTGTGGTGAGGGTGTGCCTCATTTGGATATTTGGGCATTCGTTGGTTCTCGGGGCCTCGACGGTCTGAGGCTCGCCTGAATGTTGCCAGTTGGGTCTGGACGGGTCGATGGTACTGGTCCAGTAAATTGGAGGCAGCGATTTGGTATCTCGAGAAGTTATTTATGAATGTTTTAAAAAAAAAAAAAAAAAAAATTGTTGGTTGTTGCATTGTGTAAGACATACCTGAGCTTAATCGTGGGGTAGTTTTGATAGTGTGACCAGGTTGGAATGGCGTGTGGCTCGTGCGATAGGCAGTATCAATTGAGCCTTATTGGGGGGGCGGCGCCAAAAGTTGGTGGCGCTGAACGGGTGGTTTTGGGGATGCGATGGGGGTGCATCTTCACGTGCTTGGTGCTGTTTTGTGGACGCTGGGATTGCGTGGAGGTGTGGTACAAGCTTTTGGTGTGTGGCGGGTCCAGGCCACGTAAGGAGTCACGTGCCCTGTCCTGTGGCGGGGGGTAGGTCTGGTCCAGAGGCGGTTGAAGGCAATGGTAACTGGACAGAGAGACACCATCTTGGTATGGTGGCTCCAGGTTCCGGGATGTTGCAGGCACGGGGTTCTGCAAAGTTGGGGGGTTAATCCGTAGGTGATTAATACCTCATCTCTGGGTCGGTGTGTTGCGGCCAGGGATACTGGGGTGAGAAGTGGTTCCTGGACTGGGCCTACTCAGGGTTGTATATTTACTGTATTGGTTACTGTGTTACCTATTGTTATTTGTTGGGGTCGCCCGTTGGACGGCGCCCCCTTGTGTTAGTATGTAAATAATAGGTAATAAAGGCTGCTGTGGCCAATTTTAAACCAAGTCACATGCAGTTCGTGTATTATTTACAGATGGTATTGGTGGGTAACACACATACAGCACGACTGGAGAATCCTTCCTCAATGGTCAAGAAAGCCATGGAACCCATAGGGTGGAGGGGCGACATGACTAGAGGGAAGGGAAGGAGTGATGGGGTTAATGGAAACAGGAATGGTTTGTTTATAAGGCAGAGTAAAGGGATTGGTGGGTAGGAGGAGTTCCCTGGAGGAAGAGGTGGGACAGTTGAGGGGTGTAAGTAAAGGACTTTGACTTACCCCCTCTCTCTTGACTTCCGGATATGGAACGATCCCCGCCCACCCTCCCTTGTGTATAATGCCGAGGGGAATTTGGTCTGGGTTGTTTCTTTGTCACAGCAGCGGGGGGTAGGTCTGGTCCAGAGGCGGTTGAAGGCAATGGTAACTGGACAGAGAGACACCATCTTGGTATGGTGGCTCCAGGTTCCGGGATGTTGCAGGCACGGGGTTCTGCAAAGTTGGGGGGTTAATCCGTAGGTGATTAATACCTCATCTCTGGGTCGGTGTGTTGCGGCCAGGGATACTGGGGTGAGAAGTGGTTCCTGGACTGGGCCTACTCAGGGTTGTATATTTACTGTATTGGTTACTGTGTTACCTATTGTTATTTGTTGGGGTCGCCCGTTGGACGGCGCCCCCTTGTGTTAGTATGTAAATAATAGGTAATAAAGGCTGCTGTGGCCAATTTTAAACCAAGTCACATGCAGTTCGTGTATTATTTACAGATGGTATTGGTGGGTAACACACATACAGCACGACTGGAGAATCCTTCCTCAATGGTCAAGAGGGCTTAAAGTCCTGGTCTGTTCTGGGATCTGCAACCTGTGCGTGCAAAGTATTGTGACCCCTGGATGTCCACCCTCAGGATCCCTCTGTCCTTGGGGCTTGCTCTCTCACTCCACAGCTACTTTCCTCCTCTGAGTGGCTGATCTTTTTACTCAGGTCTTTGTGGATTCTTTGCTTCTTGCTCTGTGTCTCAAGATCCCTTTGTCTGTCTTGACACCTTTCTTACTTCTCCTTACCAACCTACTACTTCCTCCTCCTAAACTTCTCTCCAAACTGTCCTGCTGCTAAACTCCAACTGACTGTCCCACAGTGTACCCACACTCCCCAGGTCACTTTCTCCTCCCCCAGGTCTGGTCTCTTCTTATCCATTGACTGTCTTTTATCTAACAGTGCCCAGCCCTGTCATTCGGCTAAGTGAGGCTCCCAGCCGGGTACAGTGAGGGTAAATGTCCTGGTGTGCTAGTGTGTGTGTGTGTGTGATGACTGGCACAGTTAAGTAGAACACGAGCTGGTACCTTGTTTTTGTGGTACCTGGCTACCGCATGGCTGTCACACGTCAATAGTGTAGACGGCAAACCCTCAGGTTTAGCTATCCAGATAGTAAAAAAAAATTGGTCCGATTTTTCATCCACAACAGTGGGACAATTTTTTTCTCACTTGTCGTCTGTGTGCAATCTGTTTTTTTTCTTAGCATCCATGATTATTGGGCCCTCCCCAGCCTAACAATAGCAGGCCACAGCCACCCCAGAAGTGGCGCATCCATTGGATGCACCAATCCTGGCACTCTTTGCCTTGTTTAATCCCATTGCCTTAGTGCGGTGGCAAACGAAAAAAAATTGTCCGACATAACCCATTGCAACGTCCCATGACGTTCCCCAAAAGAAAATAAAAAGAAAAAATATTAAAGAACTAATGACAAGAGACACCCTCTTTCTCCAATTTATTTTCTTGACAAATCCCTAGTCCGGGTGTGGTGTAATCCATTAAGGGGGTCCCACTACAATCCCATAACCACTGTCCCAGTCAATGAAGAACAGAACCTTCCCCATTGGCTGGGAGAGCTCTAACCTCAGCTTCACACACTGCTGTGAGAACCACTGCAGTTATCTGAGATGACCTAATGAGGTCACCCCTGAAAACTGCAGTGGCTCACCGCTAATGATTCCAGACAATTTTGCAGTCAAATGGTGTTCCTTCCATGGGCAGGAACGAGCGGTGACATCATGAGGTCAACTCAGTTCATTGCCCACATGAATGAACTCAGCTGAACTCATGATGTTACCGTTTGTCACTGAGTTCAATGCCCGCGGCCGTTCTCATGCCAAGAGAGCCCACAATGTAACCGCACGTCCCAGACATGGGCTCTCGCGATACTTGCCGCGAGAGATGCAGGCATTGAACTGAGCTAACCTCATGACATCACCACTCATCACTGGCGGCGGCCGCTCACACACTGCTGTAGTAAAATTGAACCAATCAATTAGAAGTACACCTTCTGCCTCTGCCCCCTTATTCTGCATCATTTTGTCTGTATCTGGACTGGAGGGTGACGACCGGAGGAGCTCATTGACTGCTTCCTTTTGGGGTATTTGGACTGGTGTACTATCCTAGGAGTCGTGTGAGGATTGTCTCCTGCGGACACCTATTGAGGCCTGAGATAAGTGGCGAATTTTGTATACTCTAATGAGTGACTGTGTGTGTTACTTTGAAGTCTTATCTCACTGTCATTTGTGAATGTGCTTTGGCTAGTTTTTGCCGGAGAGCCGGTGATTAAAGATTTGGCACTGGACTCTGGGCCTTCTAGCCGGGCTCTGACTTGGAATAGTGGGATCGGACGGACGCAGCGACCTATGGCCTTTGGTGTTGTATAGAACTACCAGCATTTATTATGGTTTATTATATTCTGTCTGAACTAAATCTTTCTCCACTCCTGAAGAACCTCAGATAGATGAGGGGAAACGCGTCGGGTGGTTTTTGGTAGGAGCCGCCTTCATCTTACTAGGTGGTTTTTCTTGGGTTATTGGACAATACCATTTCCCAAATTGTATTACATTGAGATATAATATATCATTATATTTAGTTGATTGTTGGTTCAGCCTTGTATTAAACCCCTTAGACTGTCACCTTTTGAACTGTCAGGGTCCGGATAGGGCCTATAGGGACAGTCTACGTTGAGCGGGGGCGCCAACTGCGCAGGTTTTAGGGTGCCGACCTCCGCGGCAAGGAAGGGGTGAGTATAGGGAATTATAAGGGCTAGGCCCCACCCCTCCCCGTGTACCCTTTGAACTTTTTTATTGATGTTTTTTTTAATTTGAATTTTGATATTAATGTTGGGTATTCCCCTTTTAATACTGAATTAAAAAACTAAGTTTTAGGAGTTTTTTCACACACTGCTGTGTGACCTGCTGCAGTGACCTGGGCTGACCTCATGAGGAATGTTCTGTTCTTCATTAACTAGGACAGTGAGTGTGGGAATGCCCTGATATTGGGTTACGCTGGACCAAGATTAGGGATTTGCAAGGGAAATATATTGGTGAAAGACAATTTTCTCTGTTTATGTCTTACAGGTCCGTTCTTGGGGAACGTCAGGGGTGATCACTATGGATTATGGACATTTTTTTGGTACAATTTGCAATAAATTGTTCAACAAAAGCTGTAGTCGGGAAGTGTTTGTCTACATATTTTTTTTCTTTTTTCACTTACTGGAGTAGTAATGGGGATGTCTGATAAACCAAATTAGCCACTGGATCAGGGTACATTCACCATATATGACAACAGAAAGCAGCTAGGTGAAGATTAAATTAACGCCTAAAAATTACCTTTTAATAAATATGTATTAGAATTAAGTCACCAAATTTAGTGACCTAAGGACTAACAAACAACATGTGTCTTCTTTCAGGTACTTAGCACTAAAATTGCCATCAACGATTCAAGGCGAACTACAAACTCTGAACCTTCATACTACAACACCTTATTGACCATTTGTAACACTAGAGGCCAATGGTCAAGATTGCCTCATTGGTGTATACCACAGGTAGAAAAAGGAACAATCTCACCAAATTCAGGTGGAGTTACTTTCTTCCTATGTTGCTGTTCCTGGAGTATCCGGTATTAATTGCAGAAAACTGGTCCTCCTAAATATGACTCAGGATCCCCAAATGTTCCACCGGTTTCTCCACAGCATAGGCCTTCTCCCAACTTGTTTCCTTTTATATCATCAGGGGAGTATTCAGGAAGGTCTATGATCATTAGTATCCATACAGGACAAACCAACACACTGTGTTCGTTCAGCGATCAAGCATGCCCGCTGTTACCGAACACAAAAAAATAGAGTCCGTCTTATAATCCAGTTGTCTTACCAGGGAGGGGCGGCAGCTGTGGTGGAGCGGGGCCACAGGAGGCAGGGTGGTGGTAGAGTACAGCGATATTGCGGGTGCTGCAGTGGTTGTCCCAGATGCTCACTGTGGGTGCTGTGAGGCAGGAAGTGTACAGAAACTGTCGGCGGTTCGGGCTTCAAAGTAATGGCCCCCGGAGTTGGCGTGTGAACAGATTGAGCTATCGGCTCAATAACAAGCACAGATCTCATCTGCATATGCAGCACCTCTGGGCACCATTTTCCTTTAGTCTGCTGCTGGGAAATCAATGGGTCGGAGGAGGCGCTTGCGAATATAAGATCTTGAGCCGAGAGCTCCGTCTGTGCACAAGCCGACTCCGGGGGCCATTATTTGAAGCCCACACTGTTGACATTTTCAGAGTGGACCCCACAGCCTAGCGCCCGCAGCCCACAGCACAGTACCCACAACCTGCAGAAGAAAGTACTCAGGGTGATACTACCCCGCCCAGACTCATCTCATCTTCTTTGCATATATTGGGTGATAATGAAGAGGAAGCTGAAGAGGAGGAGATGGAGAGTTTTCCTCCTGGTGGGGACAGGGAAGTCTTGCCTGATGGAAGTCCGGCACACATGGCTGACTTTATATACTGCAGCCTATCCCCTGACCCACACGATATATGTATTTTGGCCAACACTGATTACTAGGGATGATCGAATACTTCGATTATCCGGCTTCGCGAATATTTTCCGAATACCTTGCCACTATTCGACTGTTTGTGAATATTCGATGCGCAATGTAAGTCTATGGGAAACCCGAATAACAACTATTCGGAACTATTCGAGCTTCCCATAGACTTACATTGCGCATCGAATAGTCGAATAGCAGCGAGGTATTCGGAAAATATTCGCGAAGCTGGATAATCGAAGTATTCAATCATCCCTACTGTTTTCTGGTTGTTCATGCTTCTTGACCCACAATATAAAGAGAACTTTCAATCCCTCCTTCCTCAGGTGGAGAGGGCTACTGGATTGGTTCATTACCAGTAGGCCCTAATCGAATAACTAATAGAAAAATTCCCATCTGACAATACTGGCAGCAGAGGTCATAGATCCTTGGCCAACCAAGAAGGAGAGATGAGGGAAACACACAACATGTCAAAAAGAGGCAGGGAAACACTATAAAAGGTTTAGGACCATTTTATTAGAACCTACCAGCGCCCAGGCCCTTATGCTCGGTGTAGTCTGACAAAGAGGGAAATGTTTATGAAGATGGTGAAAGAGTACCTAGCTGACATCCGTGATTCTTCTGTGGCATACCACTATTGGGTATCCAAGTTAGATACATGGCATGACCTCTTCCTCTATGCCTTGGAGGTGCTCGCCTGCCCTTTATCTGGTATTTTGTCAGAGCTTTTTTGGTGCTGATGGTCGCATAATAACTGATAAACTGAAAATGCTGACAGGTCGACTATTCTCAAAATAAACAAGGCCTGATTTGACCCCGACTTCTCAACCACAGCGGATTACAGCAGCGGAACATATAGCCAAATCAAATGTTCCTTTTTTGCATGTTCCCATGGACCCTTTCCTACCCCAAAATGGATATTTGGCTCATACTTTATTATTTTTCTTGTTGTCTTGCTCCTACATCATATCAACAGGGATATCATGTGGCCTTTACTCCAAATTTTTTTGAAGGTCATCAGCCAGCCCTCATTCATAAATTTTATAGGACCATCAGACAGCCCTCACTAAATTTTGGAGGGCTATCAGGCGTCCTTCACTCATAATTTTTCAAGGGCCAGCAGATGGACAAAAAAAATATTTTTCATGGCTACATCTTTTATTTTTAAAAAAAACTATACAGTTTGCAGGTGGGAGTACAACAAATGTGATCTTCCATGAGACCTAGCTTGCTGTTCCACTTTGTAGAGGGGTACAGGACAACACTTTTTAAGCCAGAACTATTCAAACAGATGGTCGGTTGGATGACAGATAATGCTTCCATTCTGTTTGTCAGCACCACCCTGTCTTCCACACGGTCCAGTTTCAGTAGCTAATAGTCTGGACCACATAATCCTCAACATGATCTTCCTTCCTTCCCCATGGCAAGTCCAAGGAGACAAGTGATCCCACACTCTGACATTCTGAGTTGCGAGTCTTTACATTTCTATTGATTGATTCCGGTGTTAAATTGCGCTCTCATAGTTTGATCCATCCTCGCCTGTTAGCTGCACATGTCTGCTGATCAGATCAGCAGCATGTACGGGGAAATGCCTGCAAGCCCACATTAAAGTGATAGATACAAACTAGGATGTACAAGTTCATCAGGGGTTAATGCAAGTATATTATGTCGCGGGCGGGGAGGAGGGTGTCAGCACACCGTGCTCGCCCCCTTCTGCTCGGGTCCGGCGGCCGCTGCTCAGTGGTGGCTCGAGCTGTAGGCCGGATCCCGGGGGTTTTCTCGAGCGGCACTCCTCGCCCGTGAGTGAAAGGGTCTTTGTGGTTGGGTGTGGGGGATTGTTATAGTTCGTGACGCCACCCACGGTTGTGGTGATTGCACCACTGCTGCTCTGGGTGGGGATCCCGGGGATGGTGATGGGGAGCAGCCAGGTGTTGTGTTGCCCCTCCGTGGGTAGGGGTTGGTGATCCCGGGGCCCGGTGATGGGTGGTGAGGTGTGGGGCCTGGTGGGCGCAGGGACGCGGGGGCAGCGCTGTGCCTTGCAGCACTGTGGTACTCACTCAGCCTGAGACATGGACACAGTTTGTACGGTAAACCAAACGGCTGGTAGGACGGTCCCACAGACGGCTGCACCTGCACTCCCGGTAGGTGACGGTGATGTCCCTCTTCCTTGCACCTAAGTTTGACTGATGGTAGCGGTGGATTCCCTCTGGTTACCCGCTCCCCGACTGCAATCTGGGCCGGAGGAGCTCTACACTTTGCCCGCAGGCGCTGGCCCTGAGAAACTGGTGCCTTGGCGGTGGCGTGTCTCTCTGCTTCAGGTTGGGCTGTTGCCGTCAATCGGGACTTGGTTGCTGGGGGATCTACGTCCCCTTCACTGACGGATTCGGCAAATTTGGCGACTCCTAGCCTTGCCGGGGTCCGAGAGGCCCCTGCCCTGGTGCTGACTGTCCTTCGGAACACTGCTCCAGACCACCGGGCACACAGCCAACGGGGTCCTTCCAGGAACTTCCAAACGGTCCCCCTCCAGACAGTCACCGCCGTCGCTGACCTTGCTGTTCTGGCCCTCCACAAAGCTGGACCCTTCAGGCTTTGCACACTCTCTGCTCTGTCACCACATCTTGCTTTCCTCCTTTACTACTCTTCTTTCCTCCACTTTCACTTCTTTGTTGTTTACTCTTGCCCCCTCCGGGCTACTCCTCCACTCCTTCTACTTCCTCCTCCCTGACTAGAGTGCCTGGTACTTCCCGCCTCCAGAGCTGTGATCTCCTTGGTGGGCGGAGCCAACCGCCTGGCCCACCCCCTGGTGTGAATCATCAGCCTCTGGAGGAAGGCAACAAGGATTTCTGGTTAGCTGTGATGTGCCTACCTGGAGTGTGGGGTGTGGTGGTGTTTGATCTGTGTCCCCTGGCTTGCCCAGGGCGACACAATTACAAGTGAAGCATTGTAGCTAATATCTGAAGTACTTGTTCATATCAAAGAAATGTTTAGTAAAAAGAAGTATATCATTAAATTTTGGTTTCTATTGTTTATCTTCATGTCATCTGTTCCTGGCCTCACCAAATCAATGGCACCAAGGAATCTGTGGGGGCCTATCACCAATTAATGACAAGAGTATACAAACCTAGCCAGGACACCCATTTTCATGTAGCATTGTGGGGGCATAGGAGACGAGTACCTCGCCCACGGCTACTGCCCCTGACCACATTACACTGATCGGAAGAGCTTAAGGGGCTTTATACTCAGCGACATTGCTAGCGATGTCGCTGGTGAATTGACCCGCTCCCATTGGTTGTGCGTCATGGGCAAATCTCTGCCCGTGGTGCACAACATCACTCGGACACGTCACACGGACTTACCTGCCTAGCAATGTCTCTATGGCCGGCGAACCGCCTCCTTTCTAAGGGGGCGGTTCATGTGGCGTCACAGCGGTGTCACTAAGCGGCCACCCAATAGAAGTGGAGGGGCGGAGATGAGCGGCCGTAACATCCCGCCCACCTCCTTCCTTCCTCATTGTCGGCGGCCGCAGGAACGATATTTTTCCTCGTTCCTGTGGTGTCACACATAGCGATTTGTGCTGCCGCAGGAACGACAAACAACATCGTGTGCTGCAGCAGCAACGATATTTGAGATTAGAACGACGTGTCAACGATCAACGATATGGTGAGTATTTTTGATCGTTAACGGTCGTTCCTGCGTTTCACATGCAACGACGTCGCTAACGAGGCCGGATGTGCGTCACGAATTCCATGACCCCAACGACATCTCATTAGCGCCCTTTACACTCTAGGAAAGATTTCTCTCTGATTTCTGTGTATGAACATGATTAATGGTCTCATGTATTCCAATATTAATGTGCCCTTTAATTCATTATTTTTGCTGTCACTTACCCAGAAGATCCAATGTTCCACAGGTCTTTGCTTGCTCCCCAGATAAGATAGTCTTTGCCTATGGCCAAATTCAAGGCTTTCCTACATTTTGCATGACTGATGAAATTACGTTTATCATTGACAGCGACTTTATCTGTACCTGAAAGTGGAAAATTGGAAATAGCAACATATAAAATATTACATGAGCATAAATACTGTACTATTGACAAAATACAGTTCAGTTTATCATTGTATGGGAATTAAAAATTCAATATACTTATACATATTTTTTTCAGTCAACCTTTTCAAAAACTATTTTCTTACAGCATCATAGGGGAAGATACCGGCCTTTACAGATATTGGTGAGTTATAGTATGTACCATGTTTTTGTTTTCTGTGACTGACGTACACAATTCTATCTTTGCACAAATTCTATACACAATGTGTGACTTACCTTCTTTACTGATTGTTTTAATTGTCATTACATTGGTGTCATAGTTATCTGCATATTCTATGGAGGTCAGTGTCGCCTTGAAGACTGAAAATTGAAAACAAGTAATTAATTCATATTACTTTATGAACATCACATGCTATCGTTCATTATGTTTTAGCAACCTTGCAAATTGTGCTCACTCACCCCAGTCTCACAAGCTCGTTGCCTTGGAGTAACCCTCGACTCTGCTCTATCCTTCAAGCCGCACATCCAAGCCCTGTTCACCTCATGCCAACTACAACTCAAAAATATCTCCTGTATACGTGCTTTCCTTAACCAAGAATCAGCAAAAACACTAGTGCATGCCCTCATCATCTCCCGCCTCGACTACTGCAACCTCCTGTTCTGTGGCCTCCCTTCCAACACACTTGCAGCCCTCCAATCTATCCTGAACTCTGCAGCCTGACTAATCCACCTGTCCCCCCACTATTCCCCAGCCTCGCCACTCTGCCAATCCCTTCACTGGCTTCCAATTGCCCAAAGACTCCAGTTCAAGACTGAGTCTCCCAGTACCTACCTGCACGCAACCTCAGATCCTCACAAGATCTCCTTCTCCACTCCTCTCTTATCTCCTCTTTCCACAATCGCGTACAAGATTTCTCCCATGCCTCGCCCATACTCTGGAACGCTCTACGTCAGCATATCAGACTCTCAGCTACCATGAAAAGCTTCAAGAGGAACCTGAAGACCCACCTCTTGTGAGGAGCCTACAACCTTCAATAACCCTCAGACCAGTACATCCTTGCACCGCCAGTTATACCCTTACCTACTGTATCCTCACCCATCCCCCGTAGACTGTGAGCCCTCACGGGCAGGGTCCTCTCTCCTCCTGTAGACTGTGAGCCCTCACTGGCAGGGTCCTCTACCCTCCTGTACCAATCTGTGCTTTGTATTGTTTATGATTATTGTACTTGTTTTTTATGTATACCCTTTTCACATGTAAAGCGCCATGGAATAAATGGTGCTATAATAATAAATAATAATAATAATAATAATAGTGTTGTTTAGAAAAAAAATCTACCATTTTGAGTTTGCAGCTGCTCTGCGGACCAATGTGTCTCCATAGTTACAGACTACATTCCGCATGTGTGGTCAGATCATACAGTAAGGGGTACTTTGCACGTTGCGACATCGCTACTGCGATATCGTCGGAGTCAAATCGAAAGTGCCGCACATCCGGCGCCAATAATGATGTCGCAACGTGTAAAGCCTAGATGCGCCGATTTACGATTGCAAAAGCGTCGTAAATCGGCGATCTGTGTAGTGTCGGTCATTTCCATAATTTGGGGACGACCGATGTTACGATGTTGTTCCTCTTTCCTGCGGCAGCACACATCGCTGTGTGTGACGCCGCAGGAGCGAGGAACATCTCCAATCTGCATCCCGCGGCTCCCGCCGGCTATGCGGAATGAAAGAGGTGGGCGGGATGTTTACATCCCGCTCATCTCCGCCCCTCCACTTCTATTGGCCGCCTGCCGTGTGACGTCGCTGTGATACCGCAAGACCTGCCCCCTTAGGAAGGAGGCGGGTTGCCGGCCAGAGCAACGTCACAGGGCAGGTGAGTGCATGTGAAGCTGCCATAGCGATAATGTTCGCTACGGCAGCTATAACACAATATCGTATGTGCGACGGGGGCGGGTACTTTCGCGCTCGGCATCGCTAGCATCGGCTTGTGATGTTGTAGTGTGCAAAGTACCCCTTATACTTTCTTACATTTGTCTCCTGCATATAATTTATTTTAGCGAAATGTAGGTTAAAAATGGCAGGAAGAGTGAAACTATAATTGAGCAGATGCAAACAGACCTTCCTGTCTGAGGGGGAAAAAGGAAATACCACTATTACATATGCCAGATAGTGGATTGAAGGGTTATATTACAGATTTTAACTGCACATCTACACTTGGTTTTGGCCTCACTTGAATGTACAATACAGAACTATATAACTGTCAGTACATTTTTATGTCTATGCTATATAATAAAGTATATTACTATAAACAATGACATATTTATTTCTCCCTTCCCTTCCTGCTGTCAACTGGGCAGCTGCCAAAAGAACCAAAAGAGAGAGAAGACGCATTTCAAGCTCTCTTCCTCTTAAACCACTCAAGTGTTGCTTTAGCAGTAGCTTGGGGTCAGTGTCTTGTTGGAAGGTGAACCTTCATCCCAGTCTTAAATCACTGACAAAACAAGAATGCCGCGGAGACACCATCACATGTTTCTCAACGCTGGCTCCTTGACTGGAGACTGTCCTTCCCGTGGTTGTTCCTTCCCGGTGAAAGACCTGGCTACTTTCCTGCCAGCGTTGAGAAACATGTGATGGTGTCTCCGCGGCATTCTTGCTTTGCATATTTTCCTAGGGGGCCTTGTTCTAGTGTCACTGCATTGAGAAACACGTGATGGTGTCTCCGCGGTGTTGGATGTTGATCTCCCCGAGTGTTCTGCCTTCGTCCACGTGTGAGCTGTGTGGACTCCGGCATACAGCTAACCTTCATCCACTGTTTCAATAAACAGACTCTGTTGCCTTTAAGTCTTTATTTATTAAATGATGATGGATAGGTGGATGATCATAAGAAATGGATGATTGATTGGTAAAAACTATAACAAAGGATACAAATCCATATCAGTACAGGCATATCACAAACAACAGAATGACATACATAGTAGTACTGGTATTTACAGAATCTGCATAACATAGAGAGCAATGCATATGACTGAACACAACATTTACACTGCTGAAGCTGCCCTACACCTGCTCTGCATGTATCACAGCCTATGCAATCTGAGTAGATCCACTGCCACTTCACAGTGCCTACATAACAACTGTACACATATTCCAACACAAATATGTAGTCTAGTACAATGATTCCTACCGGGATCCATTAGTCAGGAGGAACGATTGAAGAAAAGGTACTGGAGCCAACCATAGCACCTCTGAATCCTATGGAGGCATCAAGACATCTGCGTCTCCAACTCAGTAAGGGAAGGGAAAAAGGGGCAGTCCAAGGAAGTATCTTTTCCTTAAAGCAACAGGCTCAAAACCACAGAAATACTGTAGAGAGGTATGAGGAAAACATAAGAAAGCCAACAGTGACCTCTTGTGGGCAACAAACGATATTACCCTTATCCTATTTAATGAATAGAAGACAGAACACTCCCCGCTTGGCGTTAACCAATGCCACTATTGGACTCCTGAGGGGATAACAACAACACAAGTTCAGTGACTGGTCTGGTGAACAGTTTGTTCTCTCCGAGCTTGCTCACTCTGACCTCTACCTTGCGTACTCTCCCATCCTTGCTGGGAAAGGGTTTGGTGACTAGGCCGAGTGGCCACTCATTTCGGTGTGATTGACTGTCCTTTACCAGTACCACATCGCCAAGTCTGATGTTTGGATGGTCTTTCTGCCATTTTGTTCTGGTTTGCAGAGTGGAGAGATATTGTTTCCTCCATCTGTCCCAAAAGGCATTGGACACGTTTTGTACTTGCCTCCATTGTCTTCTGTAGAGGTCTTTCTCGGTGAATTCTCCAGGTGGAGCTCCTGGGACACAGGTTTTCTGTGTAAGTAACATGGCAGGAGTAAGAACTGTTGAGTCTCCAGAATCTCCAGAAAGAGCTGTCAATGGCCTAGCATTCATGATAGCCGTAACTTCGGCCAAGAACGTAGTCAAGCTTTCGTGGGTAAGTCTGGTGTTTGCTTGCAAGAGGATAGAATCTAGAATCTTGCGTGCAATTCCTATCATTCTTTCCCAGGTGCCTCCCATGTGCGAAGAGTGTGGCGGGTTGAAGGTCCAGGTGCATCCTTGCTCACCTAGGTACCTCTCTACATTTGTAATGTCTAGATTGGAAGGGATTTGGAGTTCTCTTGCTGCTCCAATAATGTTCGTGCCTCTATCAGAACGAATATGCTTCACAGGGCCTCTGATAGCGATGAAGCGTCGAAGTGCATTTATGAAACTTGAAGTGTCCATAGATTCTATTACTTCGATATGAACAGCTCTGACAGACAAACAGGTGAATAGAACTGCCCAACACTTTGCTTCGGCATGGACCTTCCTAGTGCGTCTTGTAGCTACGGACCAGGGGCCGAACACATCCAGTGCAACGTTGGTGAAGGGGGGTTCAGTACTGAGCCTGTCAGGTGGAAGATTGGCCATCTTCTGGTTTTGAAACATGCCACGAAGTTTGCGACACGTAACGCAGTTGAAGATGAGTTTGCTCACGCTTCTCTTTGCTCCGACTATCCATAGTCCAGCCGCTCGTAGACTCCCTTCGGTAAACAAACGACCTTGATGTCTCACCAAGATGTGATGATGTTGAATGAGCAAGGTTGTGACGTGATGACGTCCGGGAATTATTACCGGGTGTTTCTCTGAGACTTCTACCTTAGCTTCTTGAATGCGGCCACCTATTCTCAGCAGCCCATCTTTGTCAATGAACGGGTCGAGTTTCCTCAACGCACTGTCTCTTGGAATGGGTAGTCCTTTGTCGAGATTGTTTATTTCCTTGTTGTAGGCTTCATTTTGTACAACATGGAGTATTGTAATCTTGGCTTTCTCTAGGTTGGGAGCAGTAAACGCATGCTTGCAGTGATGCCAACCTTTACTGCATCTCTGATTTGTTGGTAGTTCGGACTTGTAAAACTGAGTCACGTGTAGTAAAAAAGCGATGGCTCTAACAAGTGAGTTCCAGGTTGAGAATCTACTGAACCGATGAGATCCGAGGTGACGTCCTGAAACCACTGTATGAAGAGCTGACACTTGAGGACGAAGGTCTTCATCGACATCTGGATCCACCAGTTCGAATGTATCGGGCCTGCTGATGTAGGGTGTTGTTCGGTACAGGAAGGCAGGGCCTGTGAACCATGTAGTGTCCTTAAGGTGACTTGGTGCAACGGATCTAGTCGCATGGTCGGCGGGATTGTGATGAGTAGATACGTAATGCCACTGATCAGGGCGAGTTGATCTTCTTATTCTCAATACCCGGTTGCTGACGTAGACATAGAAGCGTCGTGTTTCGTTGCAGATGTATCCTAGTACCACCTTGCTGTCAGTGTAGAACTCTGCATCTTTGATCTCCTGATTCATTCCATCTGAGATAAGTTCAGCCAGCTCTACTGCAAGGACGGCAGCACAGAGTTCCAGTCTAGGTATCGTGTGTTCACGGAGTGGCGCCAGTTTTGTCCGACTCATGACGAACCCAATATGGATCTGTTCATTCACATCGGTGGTTTTAAGGTATACTACTGCTGCGATTGCTTTGACTGATGCATCGCAGAAGATACAAAGTCTTTGAGATTTGACTTCTGTGGATGGCACAGGAGCGTTTGGTCGGTTCACATGAAGATCGGTCAAGGCCTCTAGAGACTTCCTCCACTCTGCCCACAGGTCTGCTTTTTCTGCCGGAAGTGGATCATCCCAATCAGATGTCTCTTGGGTGAAGTCTCTTAGCATCATTTTACCTTGGACGGTAACTGGAGCTACGAATCCCAGAGGATCGTACAAACTATTCACAAAGGAAAGGACACCTCTACGTGTGAAGGACTTTTCTTCTTTGTTGATCTGAAAGGTGAAGGCATCTGTCTTCAAGTCCCAAAGTAGTCCTAGGCTCCGTTGCATGGGAAGAGAGTCGATGCTCAGGTCTATGCCCTTCAGATCACTGGAATAGTCTTGAGAGGGAAAGGCTTCCATCAGTTCTCGGCTATTGGATGCAATCTTATGCAACCTTAAGTTGGACTGAGCGAGCATTTCTTGAGCTCTTTTTAGAAGACTGATTGCTGCCTTGTTTGTGGGTGTGGATTTTAAGCAATCGTCTACGTAGAAATCCTTTTCCACAAAGGATCTAACATCCGACCCGTACTTCTCTTCACCTTCTTTGGCGGAATTCCTGAGACCGTAGATAGCCACGGCGGGGGAAGGACTGTTCCCGAAGATATGTACCCTCATCCGGTACTCTATGATGTCTTTATCTGGGTCGTTGTCACGGTACCAGAAGAACCTCAGGTAGTTTCTGTGTTCCTTTTTGACAAGAAAGCAGTGGAACATCTGTTGGATGTCAGCCATAAATGCCACCGTATCTCTGCGGAAACAGAGTAGAACTTCTAAGAGTCTGTTGTTGAGGTCTGGGCCAGATAGTAGGACATCATTCAACGAGACGTCTTCGCACTTGGCACTTGAGTCGAACACCACTCTTATTTGGCCTGGCTTTTTAGGATGGTACACTCCGAAGATGGGTAAGTACCAGCGTTCCTCGGAGTCTTGTAGTGTAGGTGCGATCTCTGCATGGTTATTTCGGAATATCTTCTCCATGAAGGTAAAGAAATGTTCTCTCATCTCGGGAGACTTCTTGAGCTTGTGTCTGAGGGAGACAAATCGACTGTAGACCTGTTCCCTGTTGTTGGGTAGGCGTTGTCTCCGTGGTCGGAATGGTAAGGGTGCCACCCAGCTGTTCGACTTGTCTTTGGTTATTTCCTGGTCCATGATATCCAAGAACATCCTGTCTTCTATGGACATTGCTGTTTTGTTGTCCTCTTTGGTCCTGTGGAAGACTGTACAGCCTATGTGGTCTTGTTCGCCCTCAAAAGCGTGGCCTTCGTTGGAAGGAACTGCGAAAGGACATGGCAGAGGAGTACTGCTTGGTAATTCCTTTACCAACAGACTGTTGTGACATGGTCGGAAGAAAGACGGACGTCCATTTTCTAGTGTGTTGGTGAGCATACTGTTGACTGAGGCTGGCTTGTGTGCTCCTCCTAGACAGACATCTCCTATTACGACCCATCCTAGGTCAAGTCTCTGCGCATATGGAGCGTTCTGGGAGCCGTTAATGGACTCTCTAGCCTTATGCACACGTAGCATGTCTCTTCCAAGGAGTAAGGCTATTGGAGCTTCTGAGTCCAGTTCTGGAATCAGGTGAGCTATACGCTTCAGATGGGGGTGATGAGCTGCTACCTCTGACGAAGGTATCTCGGACCTGTTGTCAGGAATCTGGTTGCACTCCAGTATGGTGGGTAATGATAGGCAGGTCTGGCCATCTATGGATTCCACCTTGTATCCGGTTGCCTTCCTCCCCGCCGTCTCAACGGTGCCTGAACATGTCTTCAAGGAGTAGGGAGAACCGGGGCCCGCAATGTTGAAACTGCTGAAGAAGATGGACTTGGCAAGAGATCTGTTGCTCTGGTCGTCCAAGATCGCATAGATCTTAATTGCTTTGTCCCTGCGGCCTGCTGGGTAGACTCTGACAAGGCAGATTTTCGAACAGGACCTTCCTCCTGTGAGTCCTTTACAGATCTCCGTACATTGAGAGGTAACCACCGTGGTGTCTTCATCAGTGTTCTTCTGTTTTCCATCGTGTTCTTCTGCTTGCGGCAACACTCGTGTAGGTGGTCCAGGGTGTAAGGCTGTATTGTGATCCGTGCTGTCACATTCTGCACATTTCACGCTAGCTTCGCAGTTCCTGGCCATGTGCGATGTTGCAGCACAGCATTTGAAGCAGATGTTGTGTTCCTTGAGGAAGCCTTTGCGATCCTCTAGAGACTTCTCCCTGAAGGCTCTGCATTTTAGTAGAGGATGTGGTTTCCGGTGTAGAGGACACTGTTTACTGATATCCTGGGGTTTGTTCTCTTCTGGAGGATGCTTACTCTCTTTGTGAGCAGGACCTGAGGAGACAATGTTAGTTTTGTGGACTGCCACGGGTGTCCTACTGGGTTTGACACCGGGGGCAGTGGTACACGACAGAGTAAAATCAAAACTAGGGTCATTTCTGATTTTAGCTTGCTGAGCTACAAAATCTACAAATACGGCAAAAGGAGGGAATGGCGCGTTATGTGTTTGCTTATACCGTGAACCGTGTGAGACCCACTTTTCTTGTAGATTGTAAGGAAGTTTTTGCACTATCGGATTGACACCCCTAGCGGTATCCAAGAATGCCAATCCGGGCAAATCTCCTTCCTCTTGGGCAACCTGTAACTCCACTAACAGATCACTTAGCTCTCTTAGCCTTTGAAAGCCTTTGGGTCCTATCTTAGGGAAGTCATCAATTCTTTTAAACAAAGCATTTTCAATAACTTCTATGGACCCATAGCATTCATCAAGTCTCTTCCACACCAAGTGTAGACCTTTGGGTGGGTTTTTAATGTTAATGTCTCTTAGTCTTTTGGCGTGTTCTACCGATTCACTACCAAGCCATTTTACCAGGAGGTCTAACTCCTCACTACAAGAAAGGTCCAAACCTCTTATGGTGTTCTGGAACGAGGCTCGCCACGACCTATAATTCTCCGCACGATCATTGAACTTTACAAGTCCTTTTGTGACCAGATCTCGACGAGCAAAGAACTTTGCAAAGTCCATGGTGGCTTGGTCAGTGCTGGTGCGAGCCGGTGTATGGTCATGTCTATTGTGTGGTGTATCACCATACCTGTAGGGTGTTTCCGCCTTCGGAAAGTCAGCATAGTACCTCCCCGGAGAGAAAGGTGTCTCTTTGTGGTAAAATGGTAGTTGTATCTTCCGCTCTGTGGGATAGTAGTTTTGGTGAACCTCCTCGTGCTGTACACTCTCTTGCTTGAAGCGGTGTAATTCGAGGTTGGATGGCTGGCAGTCTGCGTAGTCTGTTCGGTGAAGCACATCTGAGCTGTCATCTATCCTGGAGTATTGGTAGACGTATTCTGTGACGCGCTGTGCTGGATCCTGCTGGTCTAGGTCCGGCCTAAGAACATCGCTGCGTCTTTCTTCGGGGTGCTCTGTCGCTTCCAGGAACTCTGCCTTGGCTATTGCGGCCGCTGTCTCCTTTTCTACGGCAAGTCTTTCTAAAGTCAGTTGCAGACGTGCATTCTCTGCTTCTTGCTTCGCTTGCAGACGTGCACTCTCTGTCTGCTTTAGTTTGAGTTGCATTTCCTGTTCGGCGAAGGAGGACCTCACTTTAGCTGCTTCGGCCTCAGCGCGGGCGACGGCAGCAAGCTCCCTAATTGAGGACTTAGTAGAGCTTGCCCGTGACCTTGTCTTCAGGGAAGACGCTCGGCTGACAGACATTGTGCACTTGGCTGCAGACTATTTTAGCGGGAAACAGAGTCTATTTGCGGACGGCCTTCCACGTGGTGGGAGTGGAATGGTGGTTTCTGGCGTACTGCGGTCTAGTCACTGCGGCTGTATGGTGGCTGCTGCGACATCCATATGCGGTACAGCGTGGATGTTAGCGGTCCCGTACTACAGCCTGCGACCGGCTATCTTTACTGGAGCTGGACTGCGCTCTTGTTCTATGTAGCTGTATGGCGGCTGCTGTAATACCCGTGTGCCGTGTAGCGTGGGTGTTAGCTGTCCCGTACAGTTCATACAATCGCTGCCTGCGACCAGCAGCCCGTTTTTACTGTTCTGCCTTCGTCCACGTGTGAGCTGTGTGGACTCCGGCATACAGCTAACCTTCATCCACTGTTTCAATAAACAGACTCTGTTGCCTTTAAGTCTTTATTTATTAAATGATGATGGATAGGTGGATGATCATAAGAAATGGATGATTGATTGGTAAAAACTATAACAAAGGATACAAATCCATATCAGTACAGGCATATCACAAATAACAGAATGACATACATAGTAGTACTGGTATTTACAGAATCTGCATAACATAGAGAGCAATGCATATGACTGAACACAACATTTACACTGCTGAAGCTGCCCTACACCTGCTCTGCATGTATCACAGCCTATGCAATCTGAGTAGATCCACTGCCACTTCACAGTGCCTACATAACAACTGTACACATATTCCAACACAAATATGTAGTCTAGTACAATGATTCCTACCGGGATCCATTAGTCAGGAGGAACGATTGAAGAAAAGGTACTGGAGCCAACCATAGCACCTCTGAATCCTATGGAGGCATCAAGACATCTGCGTCTCCAACTCAGTAAGGGAAGGGAAAAAGGGGCAGTCCAAGGAAGTATCTTTTCCTTAAAGCAACAGGCTCAAAACCACAGAAATACTGTAGAGAGGTATGAGGAAAACATAAGAAAGCCAACAGTGACCTCTTGTGGGCAACAAACGATATTACCCTTATCCTATTTAATGAATAGAAGACAGAACACCGAGGTTAACCATCCTTACCTATATTAAATCACTGACAGACTGAAACAGGTTTTGCTCAAGAATATCCCTGTGTTTTTTAACCATTCATCTTCCCCCTCAACTAGGACCATTTTCCCGTCTCTGCTCCCAAAAAACATTCCTACGGCATGATGCTGCCACCACCATGTTTCACTTAGCGGATGGTGTTCTTGGAGTGATGAGCTGTGTGTGTTTGGCGTCAAAGAAAGTGTTTACCTTGGTAGCCAAAGAAGTTAATTTTGGTCTTAGTTGACCACATCCCCTTTTGTACATTTAGGGAGTCTCCCACAGGTCTTTTGGCAAAATGAAAATGAGCCTTCCAGTTTTTTTCTGTAATTAAAGGCTTTAGTCTTTCCACTTTTCCATGGAGGTCAGCTTTATGAAGTGTACGGCTTATTGTGGTCGTATGGACAGATACTCCAGTCTCTGCTTGGGAATTATGCAGCTACTTCAGAGTTATCTGCACAGCAACATACTGTATGTATCCAGGCAACTGGGCAATCCCAACCTGGGTGATCCAAATTAATTTGCGGGCTCAACGCTGAGCAGTGAAATAGCTCTCTGAACCTTCAGCTGGATCTGTGGATCCTAAGCTGAAGTCCTGTAGAATATTCAAAGTGAAGCACTTCTGTGTTTCCTCAGCTGGAACCAAAGCACCTTGGCTGAGATGATGTAGAAGCCTTTTTTTTTACTGGTGACAGAAGCAAGGCCCTTTTATAGCTCTCAGTTCTTAATTCAGGGTATTGGGTCTTATTGGTTGGAGATGGCTGCTCTCTCAATGGTCGCAAGTTCAGTCCAACTGCATAATTTTTCTCTGAACTATGTAGTCAGAAGGGCTGATGGAATACACATTTGCAGACAATAGGACTTTTTCAGTCTGGGAAGAGACGATGGTTAACTTCTCTTGATTTCCCACAGGACTCATATGTCTGGCCTAAGAACAGTTTACCTCCTCACACAAGTGGTCAGATGCTGTGTCATCACACAATGTTATTTCCATTTGATGAGATTTGGATAAAGCTCAGGGGGATCATCAGAAATTGAGATATTCTTTTTTAGAGCTCAATCCTGACTTGTGCTTCTCAATAGAGATGAGCGAACCTTTCAAAGATCAGTTCACCAATCTTTAGCAAACTTCCTGATGTTCGCCGAACAGTTCATCGAACCCAATTGGATTCAATGGGAGGCCAAACTAAGAAAGAAAAATCACCTTTAGGGGGTCAACAAGCTTTCAGAACAGCAAAAATACATTTCGCAGTGCAGCCCCACTGTTTTGGCATAGCGATTAGCTTCCTAGACTATTGACATAAGAAATATTGACATGGATGAGAGACAGGTGTAGGACTTTTGCAGCAGAATTTCCATTTCCATTTAAAAATTCAAGAGGTGTATGAGTGACAGGATTAGGCCCTTTTGCTCCCACAACCCCTGCTAGTACAGACAAGACACAACTTAAAGACCCACTTGGAGGCTTGAACTTTAAAAACATTTCAGGTAGACAGCAATGGAGTGACATCAATTGCACCCCCCCCCATTCGCACATAGTGTCTTTGCACAGCAGTCAGGTGTGGTCCATGCAAAGCACAGGATGTGGCCGGCGTTTCCATTTAAAAAATCAAAAGGACGATGAGTGACATGATTAGGCTGCTTGATCCCACACCTCTGCCAGTGCAGGCAAAAGAGAATTTGGAGACTCTACTTGGAGTCTCCAGATTTCTAAAAATGAAGGCCAGACAAGACTAAAAGTTGAATAGTTGGCACAGACTACAAATAGTTTAACGCCGGCCGAATAGTGATGCTGATTATGGCATCGTCAGTGCTAACCATCTTTGTAGATATTTTGAAACTATGCAGGAGGGTGCATAGGTCCTTAATCTGTGCCCCACTCGGCATTCGTGATTTACCCCACATCTGGACTGATGCATCATGACATAGTGCACCAGGGCTCGCTGTTGTTGCCACAGTAGCTGCAACAGGTGCAGAGTGGAATTCCACCATGTTAGCATCATCTATTAAGCGGTTAACCAGCTAGGCTGAAAGACCTTTGTAGTGATGTAAGTCAATTAGCCCGCAGTGTGCGAACAGTGGAAGTGAGCATACAGCGGCTGTGCCTTCTGCAAAAGTGCATCAAGGCCGGGATAGTGGACTGGAAATTGCTGTACAACCAGGTTGAAGACGTGACCCATACATGTGTGATGGTGCTCAGGAAAAAGGCCACCAACAGAATTGCACTGCTGTCACACACGGTTTTCCATGCCTTCAGGTTCAGTGGAGTCAGCTATTCAAACTCAGTCCGGATAGCGGTCCACAACTCTGCAGTAGTGATGAGCGAGTACTAAAAAGCTCGGGTGCTCGAAGCTCGGGCCGAGCCTCCCAAGATACTCGTGTACTCGGCCCGAGCACCGAGCCCAATGTTATCCTATGGGAGACCCGAGTATTTTTGTGAAATGACCACCGTCAGCATGTAGAAACCCTAAAAATGGCACAAAAGTCTCCGAAGAGTGCTCAAATGACATGGCAACAGCATGGGGAAGACCCCTTGAAGCATTTATCACTCAAAAGTCACAGCTGTGAACAATTTTGTCCGCGTTTTACGCCATTTTTACGGACTCACCAGAAAACCTTCCAAAATGACACCAAAATGATTTCTCATGGCGGAAATGTTAAGGGCACATACCCAATAGTGAGATAGAGCTAATGTATGTTACTTTTTGAGATCAATACATGAAAGATTTTACGTAAAACATTGTGTGGCACTCCGATGTCCCTGAGAAGAGACGTACATAAAGGCCTCTGAGTCTAATGTGCCCATTTTGAGGAACTGAGTCTTTGTAGTATTTTCCTTTGCCAGGGCAGTCCAAAATTGTGAGGTTCACCAATGCCCCTGCATACAGACGTGCATGATGGCCTGTAAACCTGAAGTGCCCATTGTAAGGAAGTGGGTCTATTGTAGTATAGCCCTTAGGCAGGGCAGCCAAAAATTGGGAGGCTCCACGTTGTTCCTGGATAGAGACGTGCATGAGGGCCTCAAAACATTAAGTGTCCATTGTCAGGAAGTGGGTGTATTATAGTATAGCCCTTAGGCAGGGCAGCCAAAAATTGGGAGGCTCCACGTTGTCCCTGGATAGAGACGTGCATGAGGGCCTGTAAACCTGAAGTGCCCATTGGAAGGAAGTGGGTCTTTTGTAGTATAGCCCTTTGGCAGGGCAGCCAAAAATTGGGAGGCTCCACGTTGTCCCTGGATAGACACGTGCATGAGGGCCTCAAAACATTAAGTGTCCATTGTCAGGAAGTGGGTCTTTTGTAGTATAGCCCTTTGGCAGGGCAGCCAAAAATTGGGAGGCTCCACGTTGTCCCTGGATAGAGACGTGCATGAGGGCCTCAAAACATTAAGTGTCCATTGTCAGGAAGTGGGTCTTTTGTAGTGTAGCCCTTTGGCAGGGCAGCCAAAAATTGGGAGGCTCCATGTTGTCCCTGGATAGAGACGTGCATGAGGGCCTCAAAACATTAAGTGTCCATTGTCAGGAAGTGGGTGTATTATAGTATAGCCCTTTGGCAGGGCAGCCAAAAATTGGGAGGCTCCACGTTGTCCCTGCATAGAGACGTGCATGAGGGCCTCAAAACATTGTTCCCATTGCAAAGGAGCGGGTCTCCTGTCGTTGTAATGTCCATTCTGCAAAGAATGGGCGAAAAAATTTACCACTGGGGGTATACCTGAAACAAAGGCCTAACTCTTGTAACGGTCATCATGGTGGCGCATGAGGAGAAGGAGGAGCAGTCCAGCGATTATCCAAAGTCCAGAAGTGTGTACCCATGGGTGACTGGAGGTACATGGCAAATTCCCGTTACAAACTTTAAATTCCGCTCTCATTTGCTGGTGGTGTGGTGAAGTCTGGCCCAATCCAACCCTTGTTCATCTTGATCAGAGTCAGCCTGTCAGCATTTTCAGTTGACAGGCGGGTGCGTTTATCTGTAATGATTCCACCTGCGGCACTAAAAACACGCTCTGACAAAACGCTAGCGGCAGGGCAGGCCAGGACTTCCAAGGCGTAGAGAGCCAATTCATGCCACGTGTCCACCTTGGATACCCAATAATTGTAAGGCACAGAGGAATGTCGGAGTACAGTTGTTCGATCTGCAAGGTACTCCTTGAGCATCTGGGCAAACTTAGGATTTCTTGTGGCACTACCCCGCACCTCAGGGGCTGTGGTACGTGAGGGGCTGAGAAAACTGTCCCACATCTTAAAGACTGTTCCCCTACCTCTGGCGGATTGGACTTGTGCCTCTCTCGGCTGTACGCCTTGGTTGTCCACTGACTCCTGACCTATGCCGCTAGCGTTTTGTGAGGGGAATGCTTTGCCTACTTCCGTGACTATGGCCTTCCGGAACTGCTGCATTTTGGTTGACCTCTCCGCCTCGGGAATAAGAGACATAAAGTTCTCCTTGTAGCGTGGGTCTAACAGTGTTACCAACCAGTAATGATTGTCGGCCAAGATGTTCTTAACGCGAGGGTCACGAGACAGGCAGCTTACCATAAAGTCAGCCATGTGCGCCAGACTCTTAACAGCCAGGACTTCAGTAGCCTGACCAACACGTTGACTGAACATGCTGTCCTCCTCCTCCTCCTCCTCCTCCTCCTCATCTACCCTGTCCTCTGGCCAGCCACGCTGAACCGAGGATATGACTGGTGTGCATGTCATATCCTCAATTTGGCCGGAGATTTGCTCCATGTCTTCATCCTCCTCCTCGTCATAGTCCTCCACTGCACGTTGTGATGAGACGAGGCTGGGCTGTGTGTTATCACCCACACCCACTACTGTTTCTTGCTGCAACTCATCGCGCTCCGCCTGCAATGCATCATGTTTGGTTTTGAGCAGAGACCATTTTAGAAGGCAGAGTAGCGGTATGGTGACACTAATAATGGCGTCATCACCACTCACCATCTTGGTGGAGTCCTCAAAGTTTTGGAGGATGGTACATAGGTCGGACATCCATCTCCACTCCTCAGGTGTTATGTGTGGAGTTTGACCCATTTCCCGACGGCTTAGGTGATGCAGGTACTCAACAACTGCCCTCTTCTGCTCACATATCCTGACCAACATGTGCAGAGTTGAATTCCAACGCGTGGGGACATCACACACCAGTCTGTGAGCCGGAAGATGCAAACTGCGCTGAAAGCCGGCAAGGCCGGCTGAAGCAGTAGGTGACTTTCGAAAATGTGCAGACAGGCGGCGAACTTTTACCAGCAGATCAGACAGCTCTGGGTATGACTTTAGAAACCGCTGAACCACGAGGTTGAGCACATGGGCCACGCATGGAACATGTGTCAGCTGGCCTCGCCTCAAAGCCGCCACCAGGTTCCGGCCATTGTCACACACGACCTTTCCTGGCTTTAGGTTCAGAGGTGTGAGCCAGTGATCTGCCTGCTGTTTCAGAGCTGTCCACAGCTCTTCTGCATTGTGGGGTTTGTCACCTATGCAGATTAGCTTCAGCACAGCCTGTTGCCGCTTCGCCGAGGCAGTGCTGCAGTGCTTCCAGCTTGGGACTGGTGTGGAGGGTACAGTGGATGAGGATGCGCAGGAGGAGGAGGAGGCTGAAGAGCATGACATTCCGGAGCTGTAGAGTGTGGGTGAAACACTGACTGAGGTAGGGCCTGCAAACCTTGGTGTGGGAAGGACGTGTTCCGTCCCTCGCTCAGACTGGGTCCCAGCTTCCACAATATTAACCCAGTGTGCCGTCAACGAGATGTAGCGGCCTTGCCCACAAGCACTTGTCCACGTGTCTGTGGTTAGGTGGACTTTGGGTGAAACAGCGTTGTTCAGGGCACGTGTGATGTTTTGTGACACGTGGTTATGCAACGCGGGGACGGCACACCGGGAGAAATAGTGGCGGCTGGGGACCGAGTAACGTGGGACAGCTGCCGCCATCAGGTCGCGGAATGCTTCTGTCTCCACCAGCCTAAAAGGCAACATTTCCAGCGCAAGCAGTCGCGAAATGTTAGCATTTAGAACTGTGGCATGTGGGGTGTTGGCAGTGTATTTGCGCCTGCGTTCAAAGGTTTGCTGAATGGATAACTGAACGCTGCGCTGGGACAAGGACGTGCTTGATGATGGTGTTATTTCTGCGTAGGCAACTGCAGGTGCAGGACCGGAGGAGGCTTGTTCGCAGGCAGCATGGACAGGGGATTGGCTCGCATGCACAACCAGCGAAGACGTAGCAGTGACATTAGCAAGCACTGCTCCTCGACTCTGTTGTACTTCCCACAAAGTCGGGTGCTTGGCTGACATGTGCCTGATCATGCTGGTGGTGGTCAGGCTGCTAGTTTTGGTACCCCTGCTGATGCTGGCATGGCAGGTGTTGCAAATGGCCTTTTTAGAATCATCTGGATCCAACTTAAAAAACTGCCAGACTCGGGAAGACCTAACATTTGTACAGGCACCTTGTGTCGTGTTGTTGTTCCGGGGAACGGTTGCCTGACTTCTGCCTGGAGCCACCACCCTGCTTCTTACTGCCTGTTGGGATGCTACGCCTCCCTCCCCCTGTGCACTGCTGTCCTCGCTCTGCATATCCTCCTGCCAGGTTGGGTCAGTTACTGGATCATCCACCACGTCGTCTTCCTCTTCTGCACCCTGCTCCTCCTCCTGACTTCCTGACAATTGTGTCTCATCATCGTCCACCCCTTGTTGAGACACGTTGCCAACTTCGTGAGAACGTGGCTGCTCAAATATTTGGCCATCTGTACATACGATCTCCTCATGACCTACTTCAACATGAGCTGGCGAGAGGCCAGAATGTGCGAATGGAAACGTGAACAGCTCTTCCGAGTGTCCAAGTGTGGGATCATTAATGTCCGAGGACGTGTACTCAGCCTTGTGGTAGGAAGGAGGATCAGGTTCTGAAATGTGCGGTGCAGTATCACGGCTACTGACACTTGACCGTGTGGAAGACAGAGTGTTTGTGGTGGTGCCAATCTGACTGGAAGCATTATCCGCTATCCAACTAACAACCTGTTGACACTGGTCTTGGTTCAAGAGCGGTGTACTGCTGCGGTCCCCAAGAATTTGGGACAGGACGTGCGAGCGACTAGATGTGGCCCTTTGTTGTGGCAAAATTAGAGCTTGCCCACGACCTCGGCCTCTGCCTGCACCACCATCACGTCCACTTCCTTGTTCCTTGCCAACGCCCTTGCGCATTTTGCAATGCTGTGCTGACGTGTATTCACTAGACTTGGGCGTTATATCAAAGTTTGTGCAAATCGTGCACCTGTACGCTGCCACCAACAGGCACACACGTGCGGTTTTTAAATGCAAGCACGGACGCACTAAGAACCTAACACAGGTTTTAGGAGCAAAAATTAATGACGAGAACTCTGACACTATCAGCCACTGCTGACTGACGTGTATTATACACTACACTTGTGCGTTATATAATAGTTTGGTAAAAACGCACACAAGTGCACCTGTACGCTGCCACCGACAGGCAAACACGTGCGGTTTTTAAATGCAAGCACAGACACACGAAGAACCTAACAGGTTTTTAGGAGCGACAATTGCTGAGAAGTCTGACACTATCAGGACTGTTTTAGACTGTGTACACCAGCCCCAGATATGATGAAGGCTGGTATACGGTCACCACTAGGAATGGCTATATACCCTGCCTGCCTGCCTGCCTGTATACTGCTACAATAGTCCTGACAAGGACTCTTTTGGTCACTAGCCTGTATTCCAACCTGGCTATACCCTGCCTGTATACAGCAACAATAGTCCTGAGAAGGACTCTGCTACTGTACTCCGACCTGGCTATACCCTGCCTGCCTGTATACAACTAGAATAGTCCTGAGAAGGACTTTTGGTCACACTGTTTGCAGCCCTGCTACGGAAATAGCTATAAAGGGCTGCAAACCTTTCCCTGAAGCAGCGACCCTCTCCCTGCACTGACTGTCTGGATAGCTGTGAGCAGAGCACAGCGCGCCCGCCGGTATAAAGGCTCGGTCACGCTGTGCAGGCCGGCCAATCACTGCAATTCCACAACTAACAGGGCTGTGGCATTGCAGTGGTCTGCCAGCCAATCCCTGCATGAGGGTTGGCTCTCAAAAGAGCGCCAACATGCAGAAATGAAGACCACGAGTACAGCACGAGTATCGCGAGATTACTCGGTCCCCGCCGAGTAGACCGAGTACAGTGATACTCGTGCGAGTACCGAGTAGTAACAAGCATGCTCGCTCATCACTACTCTGCAGCTGTGTGACTGCATTCTCCAATGCATATATTCACAAATAAGGTTGAGTAAAAAAATAAAGTGCATCACTTCTCTGGCCTCTCTCCACCCCCTCACATCATTAAACACATCCACCATTTATCATACATAACCACAATGCTATTCAAAAGCATGATATGTTATTAGAAAAGCATTCTGGAAAACAAATATAGCTGATCACTATCGGGTTTTCCCAAAAATGTTTGTGTACACGACCCAGAACTGGATAGGCAAATGCTCGTACCAAATTTGAAATTGGCAAACGCGAACCAAACAAGTTCACTCATCTCTACTTCTCAACAATGTTGTCTCTGAACTGTTTGGCAATCTCTTTGGTCTTCATGGTGTTGATTGGAGAGCTCCTTGGTCTTAATGGTGGTCTTTGGAGATCTTCTTGGTCTTCATGGTGTTGTTTGGAGATATCCTTGGTTTTCCTGGTATTTGGTTAGTGGTACCTCTTGCCTAATGGTGTTGCAGCCTTTCTGACATTCCAGTAAGGCCTACTTCACACATCAGTGATTCTGGTATTCTGATATGTCTGTGATTCTGTTTTGATACTTACCAGAATTACGGACATATGCAGACTGATTAAAATCAATGGGTCTGCACACACATCAGTGATTTCTCACTGAAGTGTTTCCGTGCGGCGTACATGTGCGTCCATATGTTCCACACAGAGACTTGTCCGTTTTTCTCTGGCATTACTGATGTCTCATGGACCACACTATGGTGTGATCCATGAAACACGTACCAGAAAAACACGTAAATTTAAAATAAAAAAAGTTTTAACCTCACCTGTTTCCAGCGCTGCTGTCTTCAGCCACTGCTATCTCTGCTTCCAGCCCAGCTAATTATGCTCATGAATATGCACTGCACAGCTGATCCAGAAGTAGCTGCAGAGGGGAGACAGCAGCAGCCGGAGACATCATCGTGGGAGACTTCAGCACCACTGAGAGGTGCGGCATGTACAGGTGAGTTTAAGGCCGGAGTCACACTTGCAAGGGACTCTCACGAGTCTCGCATCACATCACCCAGCACGGCCGCACACTCGCCTAACAGGAGCGGGTCAGCTGCATGTATTTCTATGCAGCTGCACACTCATGTCCGAAGAGCATCAAGCCATGCTGGGTGATGCGATGCGAGTCCCTCACAAGTATGACTCTGGCTTAAGTGCCTGATCTCCGTGTATTATCACAGATAGCACACGGAGATCATACATGTGCCAAAATCACGGCACACAGAGGGACATACGCACCTTCAACACGTCAGTAAAAACGTGACTGTGTTTCACTGATGTGTAAAGGGGGCCTAAAGGTGTTTATATAGTGACAGACTCCAGTGCACTTACATTGCACATAGTGGGACATCCCGTCACTAAGCATGGGCCTTATGAAGTTTTTAAGGGCTTCAAAGCAAAATGTGCGAATACATATGCACATGGCAATGTTTATTTATTTCAACCCAAAAATTAAATTTTGCCTAGATTTTTCTCACTGCTGTTTCCCAACTTAGACTATAAAGTACTAATGCCTGACATACAAATCGGAGTACAAAAATATTTAAACACAGGTTATAATGTAACAAAATAGGTAAAAGGCAAAGGGGTGAATACTTTTGCAAGGGGCTGTATATAATGAATCCTAAAATAACAATAAAGTCAAAAGTATGAAACATAGTATTTGTATCGAGCTGAATATATAAACATATGATGATAACATTGTGTGATCTTACCATAATCCATTCCAGGTTCACAAACCTTGGTTGACCGAACGAGAGCGGTCACTTCCTTCAACTGTTGCTGCATAAAGCAAGTCTCTGAAAATTTAAGGAACAATGTAAAGTCACTAAACATGGAAATTAAATTTAAAAAAAGTAAGAAATGAACTAAAATTTCTGTATAGAACAAAGAAATCCCGGTTACAGAGATCCAGCGCCGACGAAACCACCGATTCCATAAAATCCGTGTAGATAACCTTTATGTTCCCTGTTACCTTCTGCGCAGCGGCACACGTCTCCTTTGCAGATCTTTCCCAGTAGTTTGCTACCTTCTTCCAAATGGTAAAATTTAGTACAATGGTTTTCTGGAAAAGACAAAAAAGATATGGAAAAAACTATTTTAAATGAATTAAGGTAATATATGTAGAATTGAATGGCAAATGTTAGAGACGTAGTAAATAACTCTACACAACTTGAGTAGTTCTAAATTCTCAAATAATTGTTTTTCCCAGGACCCAATCTTTTTGCAATTTCATTAGCGGTCTTTAGTATCCTTCATAGTTCACCATATCAAACGTGCTAACTAGGCTTCACACTGTGCAATGACATAGGGTAGTGATGTGCAGGTGGTTAACCTACTCATTGCCGGGCCATTGCGGGTCGAGTCAGGCGATGTCATGGGTGGCCTTGCCCAGTTTCGTTGCCCCGAGGCGTAAAGTAAATGAAGGGGAAGTGGGGAGGTTGGGGAGAGTTTGTCGTGACGCCACCTGTGGTATGTGGACAGGGAGTAGCCGCTGCTGCACAATTCCTCACCGGGGCAGGGGTTATGACAGCCGGGATGATGTCACTCCCCCCAGGTGGAGCGGGCCCTGGGTGGATGATGACGATGATAATTGCATTCATTGCATTGCATTGCATTCTGTAAATGCCACACTGTAGGGAAATCCTTTGGTACCTGACCCTAGACCAGTTCCCAGTGGAGAAGGAGCATTCCATGTGTGTATGTGATGGTGTATGGTGAAACGAGCACCAACCTCCCTTGGATCCATGATCGGTACTACACCCCGGTTGGAGTGCAGTACTCCGTGGCGACCAGAGCCTCAGGGGCGCCACAGATGCCCATCATGACAACATGTGAGTGAGCAACGGAGGTACTGAAGAATGAAGAAGGCTGAAGACAGAAGAGAAGACTTAGACCAAAATGAAATGGACAGCAGAAAAAACAAGCGGGAAGCTGCTGTACCAGAATGAGTTATAGAAAGAGATAAGAAGATAAGAAGAGGACAGACTTCAAGCTGAATCTCCTTTAAAGAGAACCAATCCTTAGGATTTGATATATGGGGTAAAAGCAGTGCCATACAGGCACTAAGATGCTGGATTCAGGCACACCTGTTGTAGAAAGATTGGATGCTTGGTTGATGAAACATCTTTACTCAAAGTTACAGAAAAGCACTACACTTTGATTGACATGTGCAATGGGTCAGGTCTTTGTGTGTCAGGTCCTCGGCGTTCATTGCTCCTCTGGCGTCCTCCTAGCTTGCCCCCTTTTTGTTTATTTGAATATCACGCTGCGCCGTCATTGATGTTGTTGCGGCACATGCGCACCGCCACAATAATTATGTCTACATTAAAATGGCGCAGGAGTCCGCACATGTGCGAACTGTGACCTCCAGCGCCATTTTATGGAAGACACTGCAGTGAAGACTATAAAAGGCATCGGCGCATGCGCAAATATAAAGAAAATTCTGCACACACGCCAATGCCTCTCATAGTCTTTTCCATAGTGTCTTCAATAAAATGGCACAGGAGATCGTGGTACGCACATGTGCAGACTCCGGCGCCATTTTAATGAAGACATAATTACTGTGGCAATGCACACGTTCTGCCAACAACAGCAATGGTGGTCCAGCGTGATCTTCAAATAAAGAAAAGGGAATACACCATAGATGAAGCTGGAGGAAGACTTTACAGCGAGGACCCGACCCAGAAAATCCCACTCTCACTGCACCTGTCAATCAAAGAGCAGCTCTTTCTACAACAGGTATGCCTGGATCCAGCCTCTTAGTGCCTGTATCTCATACACCAAATCCTCATTGCTGGTTCTCTTTAAATTTCCAGGTCTCCATAAATTCAAACACTCTGCAGTTTGCAAGGATCAACACAAAGATAATAATAATAATAATAATAATAATAATAATAATAATAATAATAATAATAATTAATAATAATAATAATATATACAGCATATACATAAAAGAAACCAGAAGTTTCCCTCCACTCTCTATACAGACACATCTGCAGGTTTTTCCCTCCGCTCTCTATACAGACACATCTTCAGTTTTTTCCCTCCACTTTCTATACAGACACATCTGCAGGTTTTTCCCTCCGCTCTCTATACAGACACATCTACAGGTTTTTGCCTCCGCTCTCTATACAGATGTGATGCCCTGGCCTATCAGGTCGTCACAGGGTATTGTGCAATCTGCCCTTCTGCACAGTATCCGCATCCTCCTTGGTTACGGATCCCTGGCCTTTGGTGTTGCTAAGAACCAGCTAATCAAAACCCTAGGAACACTTTACACCATACCCACCAGACACACCAATGGGTAGCCTGAAGGGAATAGGGACGCCCATTTGGGGGGTTGGCATGGGAGGGTCAGGAGTGTGAGGAGTAGTCAGTTGAGTGGTGACTCTCGTGAGGAGAGGTCACAGGACGGTTGGAGGAGGTTAGGAGCTGAGCTCCTTGAGAATACTAGGTGGCGTCTGGGCCTGGTAGGAGCTGGAACCCCGGTCGCAGGGGATCGTTACAAGGGGCATGGAACTGCCAAGGAGGACAGCCGGCGGCCTATTGCCTTCTCCGGGCAGGGGCTAGGGCACGATGGGGTACGTGGACCCTAGGCCGGGAAGTAGCTTCAAGCGTCCTGGTAATTCACCCGACGAGGATGGAGCCTTCAAGATCCGTTCTCCACCCGCTCCAAAATCGGGGGTACTAGCGCATGAGGGGGATAGGACTTTCCCAATACATGGTCCAAAAAATCCCAAGCGTGAACCTGAGAGCAAGCTCACTCCGTTAGTCATACGGGTGAGCGGGACCTGACTAGTTCTACACTACAGGGGCCAATCAGTAGAAAGGTGCCAAGGAAAAGGTTACAGGCTAACAAGTAACACCAACGGGCACGGGATCCAGGCATGCTCCCTCTCTGCTGCAGCGGTGCTCAGAACTTTGGTTTACAAGTTGTCGGTGTCAGCTTAATGACACTACACCCACTCCAGCACCTAGAGTAGCGCCTGTATCCTTACCACGCACACATAGGGTCCTACCAGCTACACCCAACACTGAGGGTGAGGAACCTGTAGAGAGTGTTGCCCTGCCACCAGAGGGGAATGAGGTTCCAGAGTTAAGATCGACCCATGCTAACTTTGGTCAGCCTCCATGGAGGTATAGAGAAGAGTGTTGAAAAATGTTGAAAATATATCAGTGGTTTAGCGATGCCATAGAACTGTTAGGTATCAGTGTTTTCGTTTGTTGTTTTTCACAGTTTGTTGTTTTCCATATAGAAAATGTTAGTGAATAAGTGCCTAATCAATAAGGGTTTTAAATGAACAAAGACGTTACCTAATTTGCAACAAGATTCTTTATAGGTGTACACCCGGTACATGGACTTTGTTGAGTTATATATATTTAGTAAAAATGGACCACAGTCACAGGACTGGTGTGACCAACACAAACCTGTGTTATTGTTCATAGATTGCCTATCAGGTCGTTACAGGATTTTGTGCAATCTGCATGATGTCCACCTCCTCCTTGGTTACGGGTCCATAACCTTTGCTGTTGCCAAGAACAAGCTAGTCAAAATCCTAGGAACACTCTGCACCACACCCACCAGACACACCAGTGGACAAAATGAGTGGAATAGGGTTGCCCACTTGGGAGGTTGGTAAGGGGAGGTCAGGAGTGTCAGGAGACAGTTAGTGAAGCAGTGACTCTTGAGAGGAGAGGTCAGTAGCTGGGCTCCTTGAGACTGCTAGGTGGCAGACGTTGGTCTGGGCCTGGTAGGAGCTGGACCCCGGTTGCAGAGGATCGTGACAAGGGGAACGGACTGTCGAGAAAGGACAGCCGGCGGCCTTGTGCCATCACCGGGTAGGGGCCAGGGCATGACGGGGTACGTGGACCCTAGGTTAGGAAGGAGCTTCAGGCGTTCTGACAATTTACCCGACGAGTATGGAGCCTTCAAGATCCGTTCTCCACCCACTCCAAAATCGGGGTACTAGCGCAACGAGGGGGATAGGACTTTCCACACATATGGTCCATAAAATCCCAAGCATGAACCCTGAGAGCAAGCTCACCCGGTTAGCCATACTGGGGAACGGGACCCGATTAGTTTTACACAAAAA
This sequence comes from Anomaloglossus baeobatrachus, assembly GCF_048569485.1. NCBI lineage: Eukaryota > Metazoa > Chordata > Amphibia > Anura > Aromobatidae > Anomaloglossus > Anomaloglossus baeobatrachus. The sequence continues at coordinate 667,967,684 of NC_134356.1, read as the reverse complement.
AGGGCCAACTAGAAGACAAGGTGCCAAGGCAAAGGTCACAGACCAACAGGCAACACCAACGGGCATGGGATCCAGGCGTGCTCCATCTAAGCGGCAGCAGTGTCCAGAACTTTGGTTTACCATAGTTGTCGGTGTCAGCGTTATTGGACTGAGTGAGTACACAAGTGACCCCCACCGTCCCAACGGCACATCTCGTTATCACCGAGTCCCGGGGCATTTCCCCTACTCGTGGAGGGGTTAAACACCTGGCTGCCCACACCATCACCACCGGGTACTCCCAATCGCAGCGGTGGTACTCCATCTTACCACGCACCACGGGTGGCGTCACAAACTCTCCACACCATCCTTTGTAAATAGCCCCCCCTTTAATTTGAGTTGCCACATGACCCCCGGGTCCGGAGACCCCTCGAGCCACCACGGATCCAGATCCAAGCAGCCCGGCTGCTGGTACGGTGGCGGTACACCTATTTACAATGTAGAACACCACACTCATGATTAAAAAGAAAAGATGATGTGACCTTACCATACTCCTTTACTTCAAATTGTGTGGTGTAATTCTCTATCAAGGTGTCCTCAAACCTTGCCGATATGGTCCATAGTCCCAAACTGTAAGGTAGAAAGCATTAATCTAGTCATCTTGTTAATCCTATGATACCAGGCTACGCTGCAACATACTTCTCTGTCTTTGTTACTCACCTTACAAGATCGGTGAGTCTATAAGACAAGGAAATTATTCCAGATTTGTTGGCTTGTTGAACCAGATCTTTTTTGACAGTAACATTATTGGGAGTCTGTGGGAAAAAAATAAAGGATCCTAAATATGTACAGTCCCTTGAAAAGGTATTCAGAACCTGTGAAAATTTCCAAAATTTTTGACTTTACACCAACAAACTTAAATGCATTTCATTGGGATCTTATTTGATATACCAACTAAGTAGCAAGTACTAGTTCTGTAAAGGAAATGATAAAATGTTTTTTTAAATGTTTTAAAAATATAAATCTGAAAACAGTGATGTGCATTTGTATTCAACGTCATAACTTTGTATGACCACCTTTTCCTGCAATTACTGCTGCAGTCTTTTAGGGATGTCTCTACCAGCTTTGCCCATGTAGAGGTGACATTTTTGCCCTTTATTGCACTCAAGCTCTAGCTCTAACTGGATGGAGGCATTAGTGATCAACAATTTTCAAGTCTTGCCAGAAATTCTCAGAGGGATTTAGGTCTGGACTGTGACTAGGTCATTCACACACATGAATAGTTTGTAAAGTGAACTTACAGTCTCAAATCTTTTGCAGCATCTAACAGACTTTCCTCAAGGATTGTCAAGTATTTAGCTCCATCCATCTTCCCATCACTTCTGACCAGCTTCCCTGCCCCTGCTGAAGAAAAGTGTCTCCACAGAAGATCTTGCCTCCCTACAGCAGGATGATGCCTCCACCATGTGTGATGATGGGGATGGAGGTTTCATGGTGATATGCATTGTTTTACGCCACACATGGCATTTTGCATTTATCCCAAAACATTCCACTTTGGTCTCATCTAACCAGAGCACTTTCTTCCACTGCTTATGGTATACCTTAAATGGCTTTTAGCAAACTACAAACAGAACTTTTTATAGCTTCTTGCTTTCAAAAATGCCTTTCTTATTGCCCCTTTTCAATAAAAGCCAGATTTGTGAAGTTTATGACTAATACTACTAATAGTAAAAACATACTGTATATAAATACATTTGTCACTTTTTTGGTGTATCAAACTACAGAGACCTGAATTCAAATTCACTTCACAATTTTCAGATTTAATTTTTTTAAATAATTAGACAACCATGTATTACTTTCCTTATATTTCAAGATACTTGATACTTAGTGTTATTATATCACATAAAAGCTTACTAAAAATACATTTAAGTTTGCAGAAGTTATGTGAAAAAATGGGGAAAAGTTCATGGGGTATAAATAGTTATTCAAAGCACTATATGTATGGTCTTGCTTAATGGTCTAGTTCACCATTAAAATACTCCTTGTATAGGAGTACATAATTTGGAGTTTTACAGCAGCGCGGCACTGTAATGGGCACAGCCTTCTTATGCCAACCTTTACCTGCGTTACTTGGAAAGCTTGGTGTTCAGTGACGCGGGCGACCGGGCCAGAGCCCATGTGCAGTGCTGGCTCCGCTATATAGATGACATTTTTGTCTTCTGGCAGGGCATAGCTGAGCAGCTCGATACCTTTATGGGCAAGCTTAATAATAACTCTCTGAACATCAAACTCACACATAGATCCAGCAAATCTTGTTTAGATCTCCTAGACATCAAAATCATGGCTGACAACTTGGGATATCTTCAGACTGATATTCTGTAAGGACACATCGTTCAACGACCTTTTACATGCGTCATTAGGTCACAATGCATCAACCATATGCACCTTCCCAACCGGACAGTTTCTGCAAATGAAATGGATCTGGTCTTTTCCTACCACCTTTGAATCCCAGTCATCTGATCTCCGATGTAGGTTTAGAGCTAGGGATTACAGCAATAGGTGTATTAAGAAGGGTTACCTTCATGCGAAAAACACCCCCAGAAGTCAACTGCTCCAACATACTCCATGTTTGACTGGCCATGAAACTCAAATGCGCTTCATTAGCACATTTAATCATGAGGAGCATCCTGGGCAAACATTGGTCCATACTTTTCACTGACCACGCTTTAGCAGAGGTCTAGCCCAGAATGCCACTCATGATAGCTAGGAGAGCTAGGAACCTCGGGGATCTGCTTGTCAAGAGCCATTACGTTCCTCCACGGAAAAATACCTTTGGCTCCAGGGGCCCCATTCGGGGCTGTTTCTCATGTGGCCATTGTTGGCCTGTTCCAACATAATATGGAGTACCACATTCTCCTCATCTGATGGCAGTAGAATCTTCTCTATTGACCATTATATCTCCTGCAGCACTACACATGTAGTATATTACACAACCTGTCAATTCTCCCTGATCTATTTGGGCCTGACATCTCGAGAGCTCTGCGTACGGGTCAGGGAGAAAGTCAGGGATATTGCCGCAGGAGGGTCGGCTGAGGATGAAACACTGCTAAAGACTCTCCCTCTGTATTTTAGCGACCACCACAAATGTAATCCCAAACTCCTTCAGATTCGGGGCATCAATTCCATTCAGGGCGGAATTAGAGGAGGGAACTTGCGTAAAATTCTCGCGCAGTGAGAATCTAGATGGATTGTTACTTTAAACACACTTGTCCCCATGGACCTCAACGAGGTGTTAAGATATGCTCCTTTTTTGTGAGGCCCATTAGACGCATTTCCCCCATCCTTTCCTCCCTTTGTTTTCTCCTCCTTTTTTGTCAGTCACTTTTCCACCATACGTGACAAGGGTCTTAGACCTCAAAATGATGAGTTCTCTCTCCTGTTGTTTCACATATATTTTTTATCATTTTATCATCTTTTGTGTGGTGTGTTAGTATTTATATATTTTTTTCTTTTTCAGTTTTTATTCCACAGGTCCTCTCCTTTCCCCTTTCTTCTTTCTATGTTTCATGTGGATTCTTCAACCTATGACCATCATCTTCCACAGTATCTGGATCCCTTCCTTTCTTAAATCCATGTATTATGATAGTGATCTCTTGTTTAATATTTTTCCCAATCAAAATTAATTATTTAATATTTTGTATACATGTATTGAATATGATATGCATGTTTATACATTATTTTTTTTTAATAGATCCTCATAATCTTCTTCATTCTGTACTGGTTTTTAGGAGCCAGACTTATGATTATAAGCTTTGTAATAATGCAAGACTTTCTTACCATTGTTCCTTCTCAGAGAGGTCTTTGTTTGCGGCTGTGAATGTGCGCCGGCTTGCCGACAGCCGAGTAGTGGGGAGACCTCGCCTTTGGGCTGTGTGCACATATGTGGGAGCCATGGTAACTCATCTCAGCTCCCTCGCATGCGCCGCTTGTTTCTCCTTCCATCACTCGGCCTCGGCATGTGCCATAGTGACTGCAGTCATTTACAAACAGGCAAATATGTGCTTGCAGTATAAGAAGGTTATTACACCATCCCCTGGAAAAAGCTGCTCGTATAGCGAAACGGTCATTGGGGCTCCCTTCCTGCTCTCCATCTAACTCACAATACTATAGAGGTAATGTAGAAATCACTATGCATTTTACTCTATGTACCTGCTTGTGAATTTCTTCATAATTGAGAGCCTTTCTCCATACCTCTGCCATGACCTTTTTATACTCACCTCTTCTTATGTAGTGGTCAACGTGGGACTTACTTTCTAGTAGCAATAAGCATTGCACATGGTTGATTTTATGTCCCTCGTTGACTCTTGGTGGGTGAAATTTATTATATTTATGTAGGTCTATTTTTTACAATTATTGAGTTTCGTTGGTAGCAAGTGGGTTATACTCTTTTTGCTGTGTCCTTGTAAAGTGCTATCTTCACCCTCACACTGTTTAACCCATACCTCTTTTTATTCATTTTTAATTTTTCCTATGACTAATTTGTGAATATTAAAAACTTTTTATATATATTCCCTCAATTTTCTCTACTTAATCTGGTATGCTGTGAATATTGTCTGTGTGGGTGCTGTTTTAAAGCTCCCTCTGGTGGCCAGGAATGGTAGTGGAGCTGAATCTGAGCCTGTGACTCAGACAGGTGTTGGCGTTAATTGGGATTTGGGGAAGTCCTATTGCAGACAAGTCTGGTCTATATAGGAGAGAACTTTTTGCCTTGCTGGTGCCGGTTATACTTGTATATTGCTCAGTCTGTTCCTGGCCTGGAGTTTTGTCCTTCCCTGTCTCCCTGAGCAAGACTTCTGCAGATAAGTTCTCAGGTTTTTTTCCTTGCTTCCTGGTTTACATTTTAGGGTGGTTGTTTTTCCTTGTTTTGCTTTGTATCTGTTTTCTGGCAGGTGACATTTGGTTTCTCTTGTGTTGTGACTATGGGGGTTCCCCCTTTGCTAGCTCTCCTGCAGGAAAAGGGATTTTTCCATGTCTAATTTGATTATTTGCTCTTCTGTATTACGTGTTCTTTTTGGTATTTTGTTGGTATAGTGGGGGTGAGGTCATTCGACCTCCAGGGCCATTTTTTACTATCAGGAGTTTGGTATTTTTCTACAGGGATTTTGTACTGACCACAATCAGTTTCCTTTCATTTTCTTTGTATCAAGTTAGTTGGGCCTCGCCATTGCTAAATCTATTTTTCCTAATCTGTTTTCCTACATCACCGTAATTTTTGTTTGTGGGGGGCTATCTACTCCTTTGGGGACTACTCTGAGGAAAGGTAGATTTCCTCATTTCTTTCTGTGAGGTGTAGCTAGTTTCTCAGGCTGTGACGAAGCGTCTAGGTGTTTAGGAACACTCCACGACTACTTCTAGTGTGGTCTGATAGTCAGGGGATTGCGGTCAGCCCAGGTTCCAACTACTCCTATTGTCTTGGTGTTTTTTCACCAATGGGAGTTTTTTGTAATCTTCCGCGGTTACTGGATCATAACACTGCTACTTATACTTTTTGTCCTCCTGTTTTTTATATGCTAATTGAAGTTTGTACCTGTGAAGGGAACATAATTTTGTGCATTCCTATCCCACATTAATATGGTATGGCCTTATTTTTTTGTGTTTAATTTAATTTGGAGTTTGTACAGCATAGTTATCAGTTTACTTGCACTTGGTCATGATATTGTGTAAATATCTGATATTTAAAAGAATTCAGTCTTACCAGGAATTCAATGATTAACGGTGTGCTCACAGGTCTTTGATTTGGGGTCATAGTAAAAATTCTGTAAAGAACTGTAAAAAAAAAACCAAAAAAAAAACAACCTTGTTTATGGGAAGAATTCTACAGGTTTAATCAATATAATAATTATATCGCATGTTAATATAATAAATCAGCTTAATTTAAAGGGATTGTGTGACTTACAAACATGCTTCTTGTCAGCAGAAATAGTGGAAATCCGCTGGTAAATAATGGTTAAGTCATGTTAGGCTACAGGGAGAAAATACAATCACATTCTACCTGCAGCTGCTCACTTCCAGTCATCGGGGTGATACAGGAGACTATGACAATCACAGCTTACTAAACATTAAGCACAATGTAATCCTTTCCTCTGCAAATTGAGGGACACTGTTATGATCTGGTCACCGTGGACAATCACAAAAATCCCATCAGCAGAAAAACACAAGATTAGTTGGAACCTGAGCTGACCGCCAATCCCCTATCTGTCAGACCTCACTAGAAGTAGCCATGGAGCATTCCTAAACACACCTAGATGCCTCGTCACAGCCAGAGAAACTTACTACACCTCACAGATATAAATGAGGAAACCTATCTTGCCTCAGAGTAGTCCCCAAAGGAATAGCAAGCCCCCAGCATGTAAAGCCAATGGTGATGTAAGAAAACACAATACACAGATTAGCAAAGGTGAGGCCCGACTTCCTAGATAGAACAGGACAGGACAGATAACTGATTGCGAGCAGCAAAAAACTCTGCAAAAATACCAATCTCCTGATAATAAAAATACTAAGAACACACAGTCTCTCCCCAACTTTATCTGGTACTCATGTAAATAATGGGAGAAACAAAATACCAAAAAGAACACAAGAAATACAAAAGTGCAAATAATCAAATAGAACAGGGAGAATCTCCATTTTCTTTCAGTGGGGCCTGCAAGAGGGAGCCCGATACTCATCAAAACAGAAAAACAATTCCTCTCCTGCAAGAAAACAGACTTTAAAAAAAATAAAAAGAAAAACAAACACTCTTAGGAGTGGATCAGGCAATAAAGCAAAGAAGCTTGCAACTTATCTGGAATGGTACAGGCACAGGATAAATGGAAGGATAAACTCCAAACCAATTCAGAGACTGAGGAAAAACATCTATCACCAGCCAGAAGACACTGCTCTTCTATATAGCCCAAGCTGATCTGCAATTGGGCTTTCCAAACCCCCCAAATAAATCCGACACCTGTTGAGCAACAGTCAGCTTCACCCCCAATCCTGACCACCAGAGGGAGCTCCAAACCATCACCCCCTCGAATGACATTCACAACAGGACAACTTGCTATGAAGAATGTGTGTGCAGAGAAGATGTCACTCAAGGTGAGGGGGAGTAATTGCAGAGCGCTGATTTGTGGACTTTGATCTTTACAGATTCTGACACCTACCCAATAATTGGGAGCAAGTAGCTGTAGGTGATATATAACTTCGATTTTTTTTCCTCTGTCACGATAATAATTTGGATTAAATGTTATTTGCTTGCATATTAACAAAATATTTGTAGGTGAAGACCATGATTGTAGTAGAAAGGTTCCCTATAATATTTACAGATGTAACATGATCCATGGGAGAGGTGTAACGTGTTCCTTTGGAGAAGTCATTTTTATTTTTTTTCACCTTTTTTTCTTCTCTTCTTTAACCCCTTAACGACCGCCGATACGCCTTTTAACAGCGACAAATTAGAGTACTTCTTCCGATCCGCCGCTTTTTAATGGCGGTCGGAAAAAAGGGTCTAGCGCCCCCCAGAGTCGGAAAATTTCTGGGGTATCAGCTGCCGGGGGTAGCTGAGAACCTGGAGATCATGATTCAGGCCATTTTTTCCGTTCCCCGCTCACCTGATGACCGGTGTACACCGTATACCGATGATCAGGTTACAGTAAATGGCAGCGCCGGTAAAAAATGATTTATCTCCCATCTGGCATAAACAAACACCGGTCCCCCGGTGTCGCCAAAGTCTCCCCCCCGATTCCCCCTGACCCCCCCTCCCAAAAATCCAAGATGGCCCGCTCACACCGGCGCGCACAGCAGCGCGCCGGCCGCATTTACCCTTTTCCTCTGGTTTCTGTCGCATGTGCTATGACACATACGACAGAATACTGCTCCCCAGGCCCTGCCAGCTCACCCCCTATTCCCACCCCGGTGTTCCCCGGTGTCCCCTGTACCTGTCTCAGCTCTGATCCCCCGCGGCCCCCTCCTCCTTCACAGTGAACGCCGGTCACACGTGCAGAGCGCGGCTGTCAGCTCCGCTTCCTGCTTTGCTTTCAGATACGCTGGCTCACTGCTCGCACTCTGCAGCTGTGACCCGGGGAGAGTGGGTGCAGATTCTTTGCACCCACTCTCCTAAAATGGAGGGAATATTTTGGGGAGTGTTTTTTCAAATATTTTTTTTTTGTTGTCAATTTTTTTTTATTACTGTCAATTAGTTATGTCTGGTATCAAATAGACCCCGTGACATCACTGATTGCTGGGCTTGATGCCAGGTGACATTACACATCTGGTATCAACCCCATTTATTACCCCGTTTGCCACCGCACCAGTGCAATGAGATGAGTTGGGGCGAAGCGCCAGGATTGGCACATCTAATGAATGCGCCACTTCTGGGGCGGCTGTGGCCTATTATTTTTAGGCTGGGAAGAGTCCAATAACCATGGCTCTTCCCACCCTGAGAATACCAGACCCCAGCTGTCAACTTCACCTTGGCTGGTGATCTAATTTAGGGGGACCCCATGTTTTTTTTTTTAATTATTTATTTATAAATAATTAAAAAAAAACAGCTTGGGAAGCCCTTCAAATTGATCACCAGACAAGATGAAGCTGTCAGTTGTGGTTTGCAGGCTACAGCTGTCTGCTTTACCCCAGCTGGCTATCAAAAATAGGGGGGACCCCACGTCATTTATTTTAATTATTTTTTTTCTTTTTGGGCTAAATACAAGGCTAGGCATCCTTTAGTACCACATGAAAGGCACTAAAGGGCACCAGCTTAGAATATGCAGGGGGTGGGATGTTATATATGTTTGACATCTATCCATTCATCCATTGTAGCATTTTAGGCTGTGTGCCCACAATCAGGGTTTGCAGCGTTTTGGGCGCAGAGTGTTTTCCCTGCGTCCATAACGCTGCGTTGTGCAGTAGAAGCACAGTGGAAGGATTTTTAGAAATCCCATGCCCACTGTGCTTCTTTTCTCCGCAGCATAAACTGACCTGTGGCGCAGCTTCCCGAGCCTCAGCATGTCAATTTATGCTGCGGAGATGAGTGTTCTCTGCAGGTAGAATAGAACTAAAGTCCACAGCATCCTGAACCCAAATCGTGGGCATGGGCAGCTGCGTTCTCCCGTGGACAACACTCACATCTCTGCAGGAAGGCTGACACTGTGTACTAGACGCCGTGTCGCTGGATCATGGCCACATAACCTAACAGTGAGAATATTGTTGCTACACCAACATTTTTGTGAAGTACCTGTGGATTCAAAATGCTTACTATACTCCTGAATAAAATCTTTGAGGGGTCCAGTTTCCAAAATGGGGTCACTTGTGAGGGGTTTCTGATGTATAGGTACCCAAGAGGCCCTGCTAATGTGATATGGTGCGCGCAATTTATTTAAACTTTTCCAAAATTCAAATGGTGCTCTTTCCATTCCAAGCCCTCCCATTTATCCAAACAGAGGTTTTTGGCCACATATGGGGTATCCCTGCGCTCACAAGAAATTGGATAGCAACCTGTGGGGTCCATGTTTTGTTTTTGCCTCTTGAAAAAGTGAGAAATGTGATGCTAAAGAAACATTTTTGTGAAAAAAATGAAAATTTTCAATATGGCAACCTAAGCTTATCAAATTCTGTGAAGTATTCGTGGATTTAAAAAAAACTGCTCAATATACACCTAGATAAAAGCCTCGAGGTGTCTTGTTTCCAGAATGGGGTCACTTGTGGGGGACCTCCACTGTTTAGGCACATTACGGGCTTTCCAAATGCGACATAGCGTCCACTAATTATTCCAGCCAAATGTTCAGTCAAATGGCACTCCTTCCCTTCCGAGCCCCGCAGTGTACCCAAACAGTTGATTTCCACCACACAAAAGATATCAGCAAACTCAGGAGAAATTGCACAATAAATTTCATGGTGATTTTTTTCCTTGTACCCTTGTAAAAAAAAAGTTACCTGGTTGAAGTAACAATTTTGTAGTAAAATTTTATTTTTTTATTTTCATGGCTCAACGATATAAACTTTTGTGAAGCACCTGGGGGTTCAGGGTACTCACCAAACATCTAGATAAATTCCTTGAGAGGCCTAGTTTCCAATATGGGGTCACTTGTGGTGGTTTTTTGCTGTTTACGTACCTTAGGGGTCCTTCAAATGCGACATGGTGCCTGCAATCTTTTTCAGAGAAATTTCCTTTCCAAAATTCAAATATTGCTCCTTTCGTTCCAAGCCCTCCCATTTGTCCAAACGAAGGTTTCAGGTCACATGTGAGGTATCACCGCACTCATAAAAAAGTGGGTAACAAACATGTGGGTAAAATTTTTGGAATTACCTCTTGAAAAAGTGAGAAAATTGATGCTAAAGAAACATTTTTGAGAAAAAAATGTCAATTTTGAATATGACAACGTAACGTTATCAAAATCTGTGAAGTACCTGTGGGTCCAAAATGCTCACTATACCCCTCGATAGAAGCCTTAAGGGATCTAATTTCCAAAATGGGGTCACTTGAGGGGATTCCTGCTGTTTAGGTACCTTAGGGGATCTTAAGAACAGCTCTCAACCAATCCATATTAGCGATATTAAATGCATAATATGATAAGGAAAATCAATGAGTATAGGTTTGGAAAGGACTAGGGCAAGTCGTGGTAAATATGAGCCAAAGAGAGAGGAAGAAAAAGGACCAGAAGCCCAATTGCAAAATTGAAAAAGCTTTATTAAGGTAAATGGTGAGCGGCACAATCACAAGAGACACCGATGTCAGAAACTCCCGGTAGATAGAAAATTAATCACTTAGGAACCATATATTTGTTCGCCATATACACAGTATAGATGAAAATGGTTATACATGGTATAAAGGGCAAACTTGCCAGAGAACACAGGCATACATGTATACAAGAGCAGATGGTGAGGCACGTGTAACAATAATCACCACGTGAACTTTATAATATATTAAATATAGAGACCATATCGGCTCTCCCTGACGAAGGCATTTCCCGCCGAAACGGCCGTCGGGTGAACGCCGGTCCAGGCCTCCCGGTCTCTAAACAGGTATATTTATTTCTTTGGACATTGTTCCTTGTGAGCTTCTTCTGTGGCCGATATGGTCTCTATATTTAATATATTATAAAGTTCGCGTGGTGATTATTGTTTCACGTGCCTCACTATCTGCTCTTGTATACATGTATGCCTGTGTTCTCTGGCAAGTTTGCCCTTTATACCATGTATAACCATTTTCATCTATACTGTGTATATGGCGAACAAATATATGGTTCCTAAGTGATTAATTTTCTATCTACCGGGAGATTCTGACATCGGTGTCTCTTGTGATTGTGCCGCTCACCATTTACCTTAATAAAGCTTTTTCACTTTTGCAATTGGGCTTCTGGTCGTTTTTCTTCCTCTCTCTTTAACCTTAGGGGATCTGTAAATGCAACATGGTGCCCGCAATCTGTTTCAGCCAACTTTGCTTTCCAAAATTCAAATATTGCTCCTTTCGTTCCAAGCCCTCTCATTTACCCAAACAAAGGTTTCTGACCACATGTGGGGTATTGGCGCGCTCATAAGAAAGTGGGTAACAAAGTGTGAGGTCCAATTTTTGGTGTTACCTCTTGAAAAAGTAAGAAAATTAGTGCTAAAGCAACATTTTTAGGTAAAATGTTAATTTTTATTTTTTTTCATTCCACATTACTTTAGTTCCTGTCAAGCACCTGAAGGGTTAATAAACTTCTCGGATGTGGTTTTGAGTACCTTGAGGGGTGCAGTTTTTAGAATGGTGTCACTTTTGGGTATTTTCTTTCACCTAGGCCTCTCAAAGTCACTTCAAATGGGATATGGTCCCTAAAAAAATGGTTTTGTAAATTTTGTTGAAAAAATGGGAAATTGCTGATGAACTTTGAACCCTTCTAACTTCCTAACCCCAAAAAATTTTGTTTCAAAAATTGCGCCGATCTAAAGTAGACAAGTGGGAAATGTTATTTATTAAGTATTTTGTGTGACATAACGCTCTGGTTTATGGGCATAAAAATTAAAAGTTTGAAAATTGCAAAATTTTAATTTTTTTTCTCAAATTTCAGATTTTTTCACAAATAAAATAAAAAAATATCATCCTAAATTTACCTCTAACATGAAGCGTTCCAGAGTTATAGCCTTATAAAGTGACACTGGTCAAAATTACAAAAAAATGGCCTGGGCATTAAGTACAAAACTGGCTTCGTCCTTAAGGGGTTAAAAAGCTATACTTTTTTTCTGGGAAAATAGACTTAGAAATAAATAAACAAATTCATCGAAAAGAAAAACGGACATGAAGTCTAATGTAAAAAATTCACAATATTTTATTGATAAATGTAAAAGAACCAGGTGCAGGTAAAACCATAATGAACACAATGAAACATCAATAGGAAAATGCATGATTGCAAATACACCGGGTAATAATAAACAATAATTCCAATTTAATAACAGCAAAAATGACAACAATTGATAGATACAGAACTCAAGGCACTTATACAGACCAAAATATATGTAGCAGCTGGTAGTAAGTATGGCTTCTACTGAAATAAAACTCTGTGTATCAATAAATAGTAACACATATTCATTATTAACGATAAAGTGCTGAATTATTAATTGTCAGACCAAAACCAAGATTGATACTGGATTTGCAATTACTACTACTACTTCATGACTCATGACTGGAGGATCAAGGTGGACATGCCTGCCAAGTCGCAGATGTACAGTCTCCACCACCTGATAAAAAATGTTTGGATCCTGTGCAGATTATGGTCAAAATCATAATATACCATTATAATTATGATTTACTTTATGAGCCACTTATGGACTAGTTTTAGGACCTGTCACTCCTCCCTCCAGCACCAAGTTTAGATTTTTTTTTCTTCCGTTAATGTACTTATTAGAGTAACGACGATTTCACAAGTCTGGACATCTTGATCTGTTTTCAGACTGTGAATATCTCACTTGTGAAGTTAGCCTAAAAGAGCTGTTCAGAGACACCGAAAACTGGACATATTGTGTCAACTTGACCAGAAAATCTTGAAATATTTCTAAAACATCTTTAAAACTTTAATCTTCAATTCTTAAAGGAAACTGTTCAATATTATTGGCATTGAGGATGTATGCAATGCCCTTACCAGCATCCATGCACTGTCCTGCCCTTCTCCACCTGCAGGAAAGCTGGCACACTTACCCTTCCAGCTGCTCAGTGGTGGCAGCTCCATCCCTGATCACTGCCGCCAACTCCATGGGTTTACGCACACATTTATTTAAAGGGCCAACATGCCCTAACCAAGAAGTACTTCTCAAGCATCAGGTTTTTAAGGCACCCTCCCCTTAATGAAGATACCTTGGCAATGTGGTCGAACCTTAAAGATGCGTTGCTAATTGTTCAGGTGCCTTACCTATGTGCTGCTGCTATGTTACTTATACCTGTCTATTTCATAGTACCGACCGCTGCTGCTGAATCATTCCACATTAGCCAAGCCTGCTATTCCAGCCGCTATAGCCATATTTATCCAGATTGGCTGTGGATCAGATGTCCTGACTGCATCTGTGGCGCCCCAGGACCTGGTCGCCACAAAAGCATTGCCCCTCCAAAGGGTTAATGCTCAGCCTGGAGGTAATTGGGAGGTCTATTGGCCATTAAGTTTAACATCCAACGCAGTTCTCCCTCAGGCCAGCAGGGGGAGCTCTGAACCTGGAGTTCCAGCGAGCATTCCTTAAGTCTGGCCTGAGGGAGGAGTTAGTGTTGAGTCTGTAGAGAGAAGTCATACCAAGCAGATGCAGAGTGTGCTGTCCTGTGGAACTGGGGCCTAGAGCTGGAGCAGCTTGGCCCAGTGAGGCAGGAGGAGCAGAGAGGCAAAGAAGAGACTCGGACATCGGAGTCTGTGGCCACCAGGGCCTAAAATACTCCCTGGTAGCCGAATCCGAAGGGCATTAGAGCTGCAAGCACCTGGCCCATAAACAGCCCGAAGGTACAGCTGCATCATCAGGGCCCGGTGTGGACTCCAGCAGAGAAGCACCAGAGAGGGCCTGTGCAGCCTACCACAGAGGGAAAGGGACGTACCACCGGTCCCAGCAGCAAGAGGGCCATTGCTAAATCCAGAGAGCAGGGTCCTATCACAGCAAGGAAAAGAACAGGAGTAGGCCTCATACTCATCTGGCCAAAACGACAGCTCAGTTACTTCCAGGCCGGCCGGAGCCCTCTACCACCTGTAACGGTCTCCCAGGACTCACCGTTTGTGAAGTAAAAGAGGAGAAGGTAAAGTGACTGTTGTTTGTGCCTGTTTCTTTCATGCCTGTCGGCCCTGCACCGTGTTTTCCACACAACACCATAGACTCTCACGAGCACCAACAGTGTCCCCGGGGCACCGCTCCACCTGTGGGGAGCAGTACCACCATTGCTGCCATATCATCACCCCGGAGGCCTTACACAGCAGCGGTGGCTTAATAGCCGCATACCACAGGTGGCGTCACGAACACAAACCCCAAGTCACCAGCCATATTTAACTGACACCCACAAGGGCCACGGAGTTGGGCCCCGCCACCACTGACGACTCCCGGACTAGTCCGGCCCGGCACCGGGTGTCCCATAGCCCTGGGGTGGGCGAGTCAATTGTGGCGTCACGAACAGGATTTCGTGCCCGGTCCCACCGGGTACTGTGCGCCTGCAGAAACTGTGCTTAAAAGACTGTGTTACTGTTTGAAAACTGCCGCCGCCATTAGCCTCGCTGAGCGCAGGAAGAAGGGGGGCGTGCCTGAAAAAGAGCGCAAAGGGAGCGCGCCATCAGAGCGGAGGGTCGTTAACCCTGCGCTACCCGGAAGAGATTTTGAAAAGTGAACGGAGCCTGGTGAGGTTCACTAAGGGGGAAGAAGATGTCCGACACAGAGGGAGAACAGGTGGCTGTGGTAGCTCAAGACGCAGCAGCACCGGCCGATGTAATCCCAGTCGCCGTCGCCCCAGCCCCGCTGTAGCGCCGGTAATGCCGATCACAATGCCGTACATCCCGGGAGCAGAATGGCTGCCGCAGTACTCCGGGGAGTCACATACCCTGAGCGACTTCAGAGAAAGGCTGCACAGCTTGTTCCGGGTGTATCCGCTGACTGAGAGCCAGAAGGTGGGCATATTAATGGGGCATGTTACGGGGGGCTGTCTGATAATAACCGAAAGGAGTATCAGACAGTCAGGGTCCACCGTGCAAAGACTTTGCTGCAGACTATGGCAGAGTGCAATACCTCTGTTAACTCACAGAAGGATATAATAAGAAAGTAAAGCAATTCCTCCCTTACTTGGAGGGTGTGTGGAATGATCTCTGTTAATAATCACAGAGACAAAGGCAATGTGTGCGAAATGGCACCTACCTAGGTCCGCTCTTCTAGTGGTGCAAAAGAGACGAACAGCAGCGTAAGCCGCACAAAGCTCCTACCTGCGTTCGCTCCACTAGTGTGCGAGGACACGAACCACTAGATATGGCACCTGCCTAGGTCCGCTCTTCTAGTGGTGCAAAAGAGACGAACAGCAGCGTAAGCCGCACAAAGCTCCTACCTCTGTTCGCTCCCCTAGTGTGCGAGGATACGAACAACTGCCAGACGCAGTATAAGGAACGTTACCCTAGCGGCAACGTCCACCTACGAGTACAATCACAAGGCCCAACCAGACCATGTGCCTCAGGCACCTGCCTATGTCCGCTCCCCTAAGAGGTAAGGATACGGACAGCAGCCGAAGCTGTAAGGTATAAGAACGCTACCCTGCCGGTAGCGCTCACCTAGCATAGACAGAGGAATGCCTAGAGGAACGCGCACAGAGCGTCTACTCATATGCATGAACCAAGAGGACTGAGCACCATGCGGCGTGTGTCAGGGTCTTATATAGACTCTGTGCCTCATCCAAGATGGAGGACACCAGAGCCAATCCGCTTCCAGAACGACAGGAGTGACGTCATGCTGGCCTATCACCGAGCAAGACGTCACAAGCACATGACCAGCGACCAATCGGCATAGAAGGTGTCAGAGACATGTGACCTCGTGTCAGCGATGATGTCACCCGCACATGTGCAATGGCTCCAAGATTGGACTTAGTCTCCGGCGCTCGCACATGTGCAGTAGCAAGAAATCTGGACTTAGTCTCCAGCGCTCGCACATGTGCAGTAGCAAGAAATCTGGACTTAGTCTCCAGCGCTCGCACATGTGCAGTAGCAAGAAATCTGGACTTAGTCTCCAGCGCTCGCACATGTGCAGTAGCAAGAAATCTGGACATAGTCTCCAGTGCTCGCAGCAACCGTAACAGTACCTCCCCCTCAAGGGCCCCCCTCCCGGCGACGCAGATAATCGGCAACTAAGTCGGGAGCATGGACAGCCTCCTCAGGCTCCCAAGAGCGATGTTCCGGGCCATAGCCCTCCCAATCTATCAAGAAGAACCTGCGCCCTCTAACCATCTTAGAACCAACTATGGCTCGTACCTCATAGCTAGAGCGAGAGGAATCAGAGGCAGGAGAGTGCACTTCACGAGCGTGAGGTAAAATAGCCGGCTTTAGCAGTGAGACATGGAATTTGTCATGAATCCTAAGATGGACAGGTAACTTCAATTGATAGACTACAGGATTTACCTGTCGAAGAACCTCATAAGGACCCAGGAAGCGAGGAGCAAATTTGACAGAGCTCACTCTAAGTCTCACGTGTTTTGCAGAGAGCCACACAAAGTCCCCTGGAGAAAAGACAGGAGCCGGGCGACGAAACCGATCGGACACCGTCTTCATACGGTCCTTAGCTGCTTGGATCGACTCTTGAGTCCGATCCCAAACCTCTCTGGCATTAGTTGCCCAGTCGGCCACAAGAGGAGGAGGTGCAGCAGCGGGAAACGGTACCGGTACCCTAGGGTGTTGCCCATTATTGAGTACGAACGGTGTCTGCCCAGTGGCCTCAGCCAGCGAATTGTTAAGGGCAAATTCTGCCCAGGGTAGGAGGGAGGAC
Source organism: Anomaloglossus baeobatrachus (assembly GCF_048569485.1). NCBI lineage: Eukaryota > Metazoa > Chordata > Amphibia > Anura > Aromobatidae > Anomaloglossus > Anomaloglossus baeobatrachus. The sequence continues at coordinate 667,950,725 of NC_134356.1, read as the reverse complement.
CAGTTATCGTGGTTCTCAGCAACAAAGTGTCGAAGGTATATAATCATAGATTGATTGGTACGTTCAACCAAACCATTAGTCTCCGGATGGTATGCCGAAGAGAGATTCAACTCAATTTGCAGAAGGCTACAAAGATCTCGCCAGAAACGGGAAGTAAATTGCGGGCCTCTATCACAAATGATACGATCTGGCATCCCATGAAGCCTAAAGACATGCTTGAGGAATAGTTTGGCTAGTACCCTGGAAGATGGGATTCTCGATAACGGTACGAGATGAACCATCCGGGAGAAATGGTCCGTAATGACCCACACAAATCTATGTCCCTGTGAACATGGAAGATCACCCACAAAGTCCATGCCTACCACCTCCCATGGTCTATCTGGCACTGGTAAAGGATGCAAGAGCCCAGCCGGTCTCTGCCGTAATGGACGGTTGCGAGCACACGAGTAGCAGGAACCGACATATCTCTTGACGTGGCTGGCTAAGTGCGGCCACCAATACCACCTCTCCAGTAACTCTCGTGTCCGCCTAATACCAAAATGCCCACCCACCTTTGAGGTGTGGGCCCATGACAGTATATCATTCTGTCGATCAGGCGGAACAAATGTCTTGCCCGGTGGGATTTGGTCTAACGTCACAGGGGAGAGCGTATGAAAAACCCTGGAGGGAAGGATAAGACGAGGTTCGTCAATCTCTTCCTGGGTAGAAAGCATAGAGCGAGACAGGGCGTCTGCCTTGTTATTCTTACTCCCAGACAAATAGTTGATGGAGAAGTGAAAGCGGGAGAAAAACAAGGACCAGCGGGCTTGGCGAGGATTCAGACGCTGAGCGGTTTGTAAGTATGTCAGATTCTTATGGTCTGTATAGACCTGGAAAGGATGTTTCGCTCCTTCCAGCAAGTGACGCCACTCCTCCAAGGCTAATCTCAAGGCGAGCAGTTCCCTATCCCCAATGGTATAGTTTCTCTCTGCCGGTGAAAAGGTTTTAGCAAAGAAGAAACACGGCCTTTTTCTACCTGCACCGTTCTTTTGATACAAGACCGCACCAGCACCCACTGAAGAGGCATCAACCTCTAAGAGGAAGGGCTTACTCTCATCGGGTCTTTGAAGAACGGGAGCAGTTGAAAAGTGTCTTTTTACTGCCTCAAAAGCCTGAGATGTCTCAGTAGACCAGGCTTTGGGATTAGCACCTTTCTTAGTCAAGGCCACCAAAGGGGCCACCAAAGTAGAAAAATGGGGTATGAACTGCCTGTAATAATTTATAAATCCTAAGAAGCGTTGCACCGCCTTCAAGGAATGAGGTTCGGACCATTGCAGGACAGCAGAGAGCTTCGCAGGATCCATAGCCAGACCCTCTTGTGAGATAATGTAACCCAAAAAAGGCAATGAGGACTGCTCGAATACACATTTCTCGAGTTTAGCAAACAATGAGTGCTCCCTTAAACGGGAAAGGACACGAACGACATCCTGACGATGAGTCTCCAGATCAGGAGAAAAAATCAGGATGTCGTCCAGATACACCACTACTGAGGATAACAGTAAATCCCTGAACACATCATTTACGAAGTCCTGAAATACTGCGGGTGCATTACATAACCCAAAAGGCATGACGAGGTATTCATAGTGACCGTCTCGGGTGTTAAAAGCGGTCTTCCATTCGTCACCCTTTCGAATTCGTACCAAGTTATACGCACCCCGCAGATCCAACTTCGTAAAAACTTGAGCTCCTCTCAGTCTGTCAAAGAGCTCCGAAATTAAAGGTAATGGGTATTTGTTCTTTATTGTGATTGCGTTGAGACCCCTGTAATCTATGCAGGGACGCAAATCACCCTCTTTCTTCCGAACAAAGAAAAACCCAGCTCCCGCGGGAGAGACAGACTTACGAATGAACCCCTTCTCTAAGCTCTCTCTTATATAGGTCGACATGGCCTCCGACTCAGGTATCGACAGGGGGTAAACCCTGCCTTTAGGTGGAACCGAACCTGGGATAAGGTCTATGGCACAGTCATACGGCCTATGGGGTGGAAGAACCTCAGCACCCTGTTTGGAGAACACGTCAGCGAAATCCAAATAGGGTGTAGGTATGGGAGAGAGATCAGTTGATGCAACTGCAACGACCTTAGGTGGTAAGGGAAGACATCGGGACTGACATTTCGAACCCCAACTAATAATGCTGTCAGACTCCCAGTCAATGTGAGGAGCATGAGTCCGAAGCCATGGAAGACCCAGAAGGACGTCGTCTATACCCTCAGGCAAAACAAGAAAAGAAATCTCCTCTATGTGACCCTGAGACAGGGAAAGGCGCAAGGGAACTGTCCTCAATGTAATGGAGTCAGACAACATAGTTCCATTAACAACACGGACAGGAATAGGCGCCTCTAACATGATAGAGGGAATATTGTGTCCCTTTACAAATCCTGAGGACACAAAAATCCCGTCAGCTCCGGAATCCACAAAAGCCATAATAGGCCATGTATTCTCAGATAACGAGAGCTGACCTGGGATACAACACTTAGAGGGTGCAGAAGACGTCTCTAGTAACCCCCCTCTAATGGTTACTAGGCCAGGGAGTTTCCCTGACGACTAGGACACTTGTTGGCATAGTGCCCAGCCTGACGACATACGTAACATATAGGAGGACCAGACTTGCGTAGTCTGGAGAACGTATGACCTAACTCCATAGGAGTGGGAGATGTTTCAGATGCTGAGGAAGATGGTAGTGGACCCTCAACAACTGGAATAGCCCGATGCTTAGGGCGTGAGGAAGAGACCTCGAGTCTACGTTCCTTATGGCGTACATCGATCCTCGTTGCTACTGTGATCAAGTCCTCCAGAGAAGCAGGGACTTCACGAGTAGCAAGGGCATCCTTGACATAACCAGCCAACCCTCTCCAGAAGATAGGAATCAACACCTTCTCTGGCCAATCTAGTTCTGCCACCAGAGTTCTAAAAGCAATGGCATAAGAACTAGTGGATAACGAACCCTGAGATAGATCTAACAGTCTCAGGGCCGCATCATGGGTAACCTGCGGACCCATGAATACCGCCTTAAGAGCATCAAGAAAGTCTTGATGTCTCAGAGTAACCACATCAGAGCGCTCCCATAGGGGAGTAGCCCATTCTAAGGCTTTGTCCTGAAGTAAGGAGATGATAAAGCCTACTCTGGACCTCTCCGTAGAGAAGCGAGAAGAGTTAACCTCTAGGTGTATCTGACACTGACTAATGAAACCACGACATGATCTGGCATCGCCAGAATATCTGTTTGGTAGAGCAAGTCGAGGATCATGTGCAGATGTCACCATGGTCTGAGGTTTATCCTCTATACTCTTGAGCCGTGACTCAAGTACTTGTATGTAACGGTGTAACTGCTGATATTCTGCCATAACTGCCAGACCCTTGGCTCAGTCCTAATGTTACGGGGGGCTGTCTGATAATAACCGAAAGGAGTATCAGACAGTCAGGGTCCACCGTGCAAAGACTTTGCTGCAGACTATGGCAGAGTGCAATACCTCTGTTAACTCACAGAAGGATATAATAAGAAAGTAAAGCAATTCCTCCCTTACTTGGAGGGTGTGTGGAATGATCTCTGTTAATAATCACAGAGACAAAGGCAATGTGTGCGAAATGGCACCTACCTAGGTCCGCTCTTCTAGTGGTGCAAAAGAGACGAACAGCAGCGTAAGCCGCACAAAGCTCCTACCTGCGTTCGCTCCACTAGTGTGCGAGGACACGAACCACTAGATATGGCACCTGCCTAGGTCCGCTCTTCTAGTGGTGCAAAAGAGACGAACAGCAGCGTAAGCCGCACAAAGCTCCTACCTCTGTTCGCTCCCCTAGTGTGCGAGGATACGAACAACTGCCAGACGCAGTATAAGGAACGTTACCCTAGCGGCAACGTCCACCTACGAGTACAATCACAAGGCCCAACCAGACCATGTGCCTCAGGCACCTGCCTATGTCCGCTCCCCTAAGAGGTAAGGATACGGACAGCAGCCGAAGCTGTAAGGTATAAGAACGCTACCCTGCCGGTAGCGCTCACCTAGCATAGACAGAGGAATGCCTAGAGGAACGCGCACAGAGCGTCTACTCATATACATGAACCAAGAGGACTGAGCACCATGCGGCGTGTGTCAGGGTCTTATATAGACTCTGTGCCTCATCCAAGATGGAGGACACCAGAGCCAATCCGCTTCCAGAACGACAGGAGTGACGTCATGCTGGCCTATCACCGAGCAAGACGTCACAAGCACATGACCAGCGACCAATCGGCATAGAAGGTGTCAGAGACATGTGACCTCGTGTCAGCGATGATGTCACCCGCACATGTGCAATGGCTCCAAGATTGGACTTAGTCTCCGGCGCTCGCACATGTGCAGTAGCAAGAAATCTGGACTTAGTCTCCAGCGCTCGCACATGTGCAGTAGCAAGAAATCTGGACATAGTCTCCAGTGCTCGCAGCAACCGTAACAGGGCAGCTAGCCGGCGCGGCCCAGCGTGAAGTGAAGTCCTGGCCTGATACAGATAAAGGGACAGCAACCCAGATACTGGCCAAATTAAAGAGTACTTTTGACACCCGCACCGCAGCAGAAATAAAGATGAGATTCTTTGGGTGCAAACAACGGGCCACAGACAGCATAAGGGACTATGCCTTAAACTTGCAGGAGGCCCTGAAAGCAATTAAACAGGTGGACCCAGAGAGTGTACGTGAAGAAGACAAACTCCTAACTGAGCAGTTCATAGAAGGGCTCCTGTCAGATGCCCACAGGACCCAGCTGCGTATCATGGTCCTGCAGAACCCTGCTCTGGACTTTGCAAAGTTTAAGGACCAGGCCATCCGGGTACTGAGAGAATCTACATCAAATGATCCAGTACCCCTCCGGCCTCTTGCTATCACGTACCCAGGGGTGGTGCCTGCAACACGAGCCGCTGCAGGGGCTGAGGCGCAGTCCCTGGATAAGGATCCCGCTGCAGAGCTCAGACAGCAGGTCCGGGAGCTGACCAAGACTGTAGCTGCCCTTGCCAAGACCGTGCAGTCTCTACAAGTGACCCCATCGCCTGCAAGAATCGAGTTGGCCTCCAGCCCAGATGACGTCCCATGGATGCGACAAAGGAGGATTCCGCCGACCCGAGGAAAAGACACAGACCGGTATGATTCAACTGGACAACCGATCTGCCGCCGCTGCAGCCAGGCGGGCCACATTGCAAGACACTGTCCTTTAAATGGGCCGAGCCTGGGGCCAGGAGCCAACCCCCAGGTGTAAGTAAGCCCGGCTCAACCCCCAGCCACAGCAAGTATGTGGGAGGACGACCGGTCCTTCCTATTGTGCTGGATGGGATCCCTTTGAATGCCCTCCTGGATACGGGGTCCCAGGTAACAACCATCCCTTATAAACTGTACAAAAGATATTGGGCTGATTCAGATATTGACCATGGCCCAGAGGATGATTTAACAATTGTGGCCAGTAATGGTCAGACCTTACCTCAAATTGGGTATAAAGAAGTAACCATTAAAGTGGGGCGGGTAGAATTGCCATGTCAGGGGATGATAATTGTAGATATTGATCGCAAAGAATCTGACCCACTGCTAACCATTGGTACAAATGTGATGGAAAATTGTCTTGTCGAAGTGATAGTTTTGTTGCAGCAGGCGTCTGAAGGTGCCAGCTCCGGGCAGCAGCGTGCCCTACAGAGGGAGATCAGAGCCCTGATGAGGAGGCAGCAGGTAGAGCTGGCCGGAGGAGAAATTGGCAGTGTGAGGGTAAGTGACCCCCTCCCCATTGCAATTCCCCCCAAAAGTGAAATGTTGATATGGTGTCGGGCAGCAATAGGCCTCAAGGGTCAAGATTACCAGGCCCTGGTGGAACCTGTGTATTCAGAAAGTAGGTCTGGTGTCCTGATAGCCAGAGGGGTAGCAGACGTCCGCAAGGGAAGAGTGCCCGTCCGCGTCCTGAATTGTGGGGAGGAGGAAGCCAAATTGCCCCGGTACGCCACTGTAGCAAAACTGTACACTGTCAGTAACAATACCATCAAAGCAGTGGAACCCTTGATCCCGTCCGACCAGGCAGAAGACAATGGCTCCAAGGGACAGCTGGAAGACTGGTGCCAAAAATTACATGTGGGCACCGACTCCACCCCCTCACACCAAAAGCATGGGGTTTACCGGGTGGTACAGGAGTACGAGCGGGTCTTCAGCAAACACCCCCTAGATTTTGGGCAGGTAAAAGGGGTTAAACATCAAATCCCCACGGGTGATCATCATCCCATTAAAGAGAGATACCGCACTGTACCCCCAGCACAGTATCAGCGTGCCAAAGAAATGTTACAGGAAATGAAGGAGGCTGGAGTTATCAGAGATAGTTGTAGCCCCTGGGCAGCTCCCCTAGTGCTCGTAAAGAAAAAAGATGGTACAATGAGAATGTGCGTAGATTACAGGCAAATTAACCGCATTACACATAAAGATGCTTATCCACTACCCAGAATAGAGGAGTCACTAACAGCCTTAAAGTCAGCTAACTATTTCTCCACCTTGGATCTCACCAGTGGGTATTGGCAGGTTCCCGTGGCAGAGGCGGACAAGGAGAAGACTGCATTCACGACACCAATGGGCCTCTGCGAGTTCAATTGTATGCCATTCGGGCTCTGCAATGCCCCAGGGACATTCCAAAGGTTGATGGAGTGCTGCTTGGGCCATCACAACTTTGAAACCGTGCTGTTGTACCTGGATGACGTCATAGTCTACTCCAAGACTTATGAAGACCACCTGAGGCACTTAGCAGAAGTGTTCGAATCCCTGTCGGAGTATGGCCTGAAGATAAAGCCGTCCAAATGTCACCTCTTGAAGCCAAAGGTACAGTACTTGGGTCATGTGGTCAGCGCAGAAGGTGTGGCACCTGATCCAGAGAAAGTCACAGTAATCAAGGACTGGCCGAGACCCACCACGGTAAAGGAGGTGCGGCAGTTCCTTGGGCTGGTGGGCAACTACCGAAGGTTCATTGATGGTTTCACCAAGATAGCAGCGCCTCTTCAAGATCTCCTGGTGGGCCAGCCAAAGAAGGCTAGGAAGCAAAGCCCTCCATTTGAATGGAACAGCCAAATAGAAACGTCTTTTGTCCGGCTGAAAGGGGCTCTCACGGGAGTAGAAATTCTGGCCTACCCTGACTACAGCCAGCCGTTTGTACTGTATACAGACGCCAGCAACGTGGGACTGGGAGCAGTTCTGTCCCAGGTGCAGGGAGGCAGAGAGAGGGTGATAGCTTACGCCAGCAGGAAGCTTCATCCCACAGAAAGGAATCCAGAAAACTACAGTTCCTTCAAGCTGGAGTTCCTCGCTATTGTTTGGGCAGTGACTGAACGCTTCAAGCACTATCTGGCGTCGGCCAAGTTCACCATCTTTACGGACAACAATCCGTTGACACATCTGGCAACAGCCAAGCTAGGTGCGTTGGAGCAGCGATGGATGGCCCGGCTGTCTAACTTTGACTTTACCATCAAGTATCGGGCTGGCAAGAAGAATAACAATGCTGATGCGCTGTCCAGAATGCCTCACTTACCCGAGTCTGGAGAAGACCTGGATGAACTCGAAGAGAAAGAGTTACCGGCTTTCCATCATCAGGGTGTTTCCCAGTGTGAGCATGCTGTAGGAGAGAAGCGCTCGAGCCAGCACGAGGTCTCGGTCAACCCATTACTCCACCATAATTGGGAAGAGACACAGAACGGTGACCCGGCCGTGCGATTGGTCAAAGAAAAGCTAGCACAAGCTGAGACCCATCTTGGCCCAGATGCTCCAGAAGAAGCCCAGCAGCTGTGGAAGGAGAGGGGACGACTGTTCACATACCAAGGCAAGCTCTGCAAGAGATATGTCAACTGGCGAACGAATGAACTCGTCTGGCAGATAGGGATGCTCCAATGGTCCTAGCAGCTTACCATGATAAAGCAGGACACTTCGGGTGGAAGAAGTTGGAGACCCTACTCAGTGATCGGTTCTACTGGGTGCACATGAGAAAGACAGTCGAGAAGTGGTGCCGAGACTGTGGTCTGTGTAACCTGAGGCGGAAAGATGGTGCCTGACGGGGATCCCGGGAGCGATGGTAGGGAGCAGCTGGGATGTTGTTTTCCCCCTCCGTGGGTAGGGGTCGGTGGTCCCAGGGCCCGATGATGATGTGACGGGGAGGCAGGGTTGGTGAGGTGCAGGGTTGCAGGGACAGCGTGGCGCGGTGCTGGATGGCACGGGTGTACTCACGCAGCAAGAAAGGTACAAAGTCCTCGATAAACCAAACGGCTGGATGGACGGGTCCTGCAGCCGGCTGCAGTGTTTCTCCCTGGACAGGTGATGGCGGCTGTCTTTCCCTGCACCTTGATGTTCTCCTTCTGACTACTATGGATTCCCAACGGTAGTCCGCTCCCCAGTGTATGGGTACCGGAGGAGCCCATTTGCCCACAGGCGCTGGCCCTTGGGTCTCTAGCCTTAGGTGGTAGCTGTATACCCTCACGGTGTGGGCGGTTGCCTTCAATCGGGACTTTTGCTGTTGTGAAACCCCTGGGGTTCCAGTCACATTTGGATCTGACTATTGTCGGCGGCTCCAAGCCTGGTCGGGGTCCTATGGCCCTGCCTGTGTGTGCTGGCTTCACTTCGCTCCCCGGTCGGTACCGGCGGGCCGTTTCCCGAACCCTGTCCTACGGTTCCGTGTTGCTCCACCACTCCTGCAGACGGCCACCACCGTCTGCCAACCTTGCTGTCAGTGCCTGGGCCACAAACCCAGACACCCAAGTGTTTACTCCTCACTCTTCCACCTCCTGGACCAAACTCTCACTTTTCCCGCCTCCAGGCCTGTGAACTCCTCGGTGGGTGGGGCCAACCACTTAGCTCCGCCCCACCTGGTGTGGACATCAGACACTGGAGGGAGGCAACAAGGGTTTTTGTTTGGCTGGTGTCCCTGTCTAGTGGGGGTGGGGGGTGTTTGTATGTTATCTGTGACGACCTGGCTAGGCCAGGGCGCCACATTCCCCCTTGGTGAAATGCAGACCGTCCTCGGGCTGCCCGTCCATCACCGGTTTTATTTTTCTTTTCAAAACTGAAAAAATAAAAATAACATATAAAACATTTTGAACATAAGCATTTTTGTTAGGACACTTGAACGTTGCACATATAAAACATTTTTAATAATGACGGACGGACGGATGTCTTCCGCTCTCCCACCCAAGCAGCCTAGCCCTGATGCTGCCCCTAAGAAGTGGGCAGCACCCCTTGACCCCAGTCCAGGTTCAGGCTGCCCGAGCGGGAACGGGTACGGTTACTCGCACCCGGCTGTCACTTCAGGGGACCCCACGTCCTTGGGGGACCCCTGACCCCCGGAGGATGGCCACCGGTCCCGGTGGTGGCCGGGCCCCAGCCTGCTCCGCTGCGGGCCTTTCCTCAAATCTGCCTCTCCGGAGGCAGCTCCGACGGAAAATCAACCCTCAACTTATTTACAAGCCCACAAGTTCGTGGGTGGCCTGCCAGTTCTCGGCCATGTCCATGAGTAGTCTCTCATGCAGGTTGTAAAACACACAGGGTCCCTCCGGGGACAACTTGCCGGCAACGGCCGGAATAATCACTGTAGGTAATCAGATGATCTTTTCGGTTGATTTTTGTCATTCAAACTGCTGAGGGTCCCAACGGGGACAACTGCTCTTTTCCTCATCTTTAAACAGCAGTCCCGCGGCACAGCTGCCGTTGCTGCCGCTCCCGGTGTGGAGCACCTTCTGCTTGCTCCGGTTCAGGCGGTGTGGGGGATGGGCCCAGACAGAGTCCCTCCGTGCTGGCTACGACCGGTACCTTCGGTAATGAGGGACCCCGCTGTGACGTGGCCTGCTCTGCCTCCTGGCAGCTGCATCCCCGCCGTGCCTCAGCCGAGGACCGAGGTCTGAGAGCGGTTGACGGGACTTGCGGTGCTGGCCTCTGGTTGAGGATCGCCTCCGCTGCGGCCGGGCGGACTGCCGGGGCCGTCGTCATCTTCATCGCAGTCGGGATGGAAGCCGGGACGGGTGACAAAGGTAAGGCCCAGGGGTCGCAGGTCCGGGCCCTCTCCCTCAGACGCTGCGGGCTCCGCTACCGATGACAGGGGTAACGAGTCGGTCGGGGCGTTGGCCGCGGGCATGGCCAGGGAGGGAGGTAGCGTGGTGGATTGCAGCACGCCGGGACCCTCAGCCGTATCGACCGATCCCTCGGGGACATAGGGGCGTAGGTCGCTTACCCGCTCCTCTGAGACCACCTCCACTTCAGATGCCCAAACGGTTGCGGCCAGGCCCTTCACCTCCGACGTCCACTTTGCCAGCATGAAGTGGACTTGGGCGTGGAGTTCCTGGCTCATCTTGCGGCTGGATCCAGGAACGTGTTTCAGCAGAGTCCTGGCATCCCTGCACGCTGCAGCGCTAGTTACATGCCGCCACGGCTGCAACCGCCGCTCCTCCAACGGCTCCGTCGGGCGCAGACATCTTTTTCCCGTCCCCCCTTGGTTCTCTTCAGCACTTCCGTTTGTTGGGGTGGGGCTTCATTTTCGCGCCTTCCCTGCTCGGAGAAGATGCTCGAGTGGGAGATTTTCGTGCCAAGATGGCGGCCCTTCAAATTTTCGGCCAGACACCACCGGCGGAGATCACAAGGCACACTTCTACTGGTAAGTAGATGGGTTCAATCCTGTTCGTGACGCCAAGTTGTCGCGGGCGGGGAGGACGCCGTCGCTGCTGCGCTCTCGCTAACGCTTGGGTCCGCCGCTGCTGCGGCTGCTGCTGCTGCTCGGTGGCTCGAGCGGTGGGCCGGATCCGGGGACTCGAGCGGCGCTCCTCGCCCGTGAGTGAAAGGGGTGGTTGGTTTGGGGGATTTAGTCTGTGACGCCACCGACGGGTCGTGGTGAAGATGGGCACCACCGCTGCTGGTGACGGGGATCCCGGGAGCGATGGTAGGGAGCAGCTGGGATGTTGTTTTCCCCCTCCGTGGGTAGGGATCGGTGGTCCCGGGGCCCGATGATGATGTGACGGGGAGGCAGGGTTGGTGAGGTGCAGGGTTGCAGGGACAGTGCGGCGCGGTGCTGGATGGCACGGGTGTACTCACTCAGCAAGAAAGGTACAAAGTCCTCGGTAAACCAAGGATGGACGGGTCCCGCAGCCAGCTGCAGTGTTTCTCCCCGGACAGGTGATGGTGGCTGTCTTTCCCTGCACCTTGATGTTCTCCTTCTGACTACTATGGATTCCCAACGGTAGTCCGCTCCCCGGTGTATGGGTACCGGAGGAGTCCGTTGGCCCGCAGGCGCTGGCCCTTGGGTCTCTAGCCTTAGGCGGTAGCTGTATACCTTCACGGTGTTGGCGGTTGCCTTCAATCGGGATTTTTGCTGTTGTGAAACCCCTGGGGTTCCAGTCACATTCGGATCTGACTATTGTTGGCGGCTCCAAGCCTGGTCGGGGTCCGATGGCCCTGCCTGTGTGTGCTGGCTTCACTTCGCTCCCCGGTCGGTACCGGCGGGCCGTTGCCCGAGCCATAGTCCTACGGTTCCGCATTGCTCCACCACTCCTGCAGACGGCCACCACCATCTGCCAACCTTGCTGTCAGTGCCTGGGCCACAAACCCAGACACATAAGTGTTTACTCCTCTGTCTTGCACCTCCTGGATTAAACTCTCACTTTTCCCGCCTCCAGGCCTGTGAACTCCTTGGTGGGTGGGGCCAACCGCTTAGCTCCGCCCCACCTGGTGTGGACATCAGACACTGGAGGGAGGCAACAAGGGTTTTTGTTTGGCTGGTGTTGCTGTCTAGTGGGGGTGGGGGGTGTTTGTATGTTATCTGTGACGACCTGGCTAGGCCAGGGTGCCACAATTACCTCTGGCAACCCAGTGGCTGACATTCTGGTGAAAGATTTCTCTGAGATCTGGTCACAAACCAAATCCACCCTGGAGCAGTTCTCCACCTGTATAAAGACCCAAACTGACAAGACCTGTCTTCAGCCTCTTCCTTCATTCTGGCCTGGAGACAAGGTTTGGCTCTCTTCTAGATACGTACACCTCAAGCTGCCATCTTACAAATTCGGTGCCTGTTTAATTGGTCCCTTCGAGGTGTTCCAATGGATCAATGACGTGTCCTACAAGTTGAAGAATCTCGCCTCCTTGTGCGTTCCCAACTCATTCCATGAGTCTCTCCTCAAGCTTGTCGTCCTGAGCAGCTATTTCAGGGATCTAGGTATCTTGCCTCCAATGGTCAGTGACAAAGACATGTTTGAGGTAAAATCCATCCTTCCAGTAAAAAGGGTGTGGCACCCTGGACAAGCCAGGACGTCACAGGTACTACACCAACACACCCCACACCCCGGTCAGGCACACCGAAACCAAACACAAACACAAAATCCTTGTTGCCTCCCTCCAGGGGCTGATGTTCACACCAGGGGGTTGGCCAGGTGGTTGGTCCCACCTGTGACGCCCTGGGCAAGCCCGGGGTCACAGGTCATAACACCACCACACCCTACACCCCAGTTAGGAACACCAAGGCTAACCAAAAATCCTTGTTGCCTTCCTCCAGGGGCTGGTGTTCACACCAGGGGGTGGGCCAGGCGGTTGGCTCCGCCCACCGAGGAGTTCACAGTTCTGGAGGCGGGAAAACAAGGCAGATCAGTTTAGGAGGAGGAAGTGGAAGGAAGTGGTAGAGGAGCAAAGGAGAGAAGTTGAGGAAAGGGAAAGTGACAGTTTGTAAAGCCTGAAGCTGGTCCGGGTGTGTGCCCCGGACTGAGAGACAGCAAGGTCAGCAGACGGCGGGGACTGTCTGCAGGGGGACTGCTTGGAGGTTGCTGGAAGGACCGCGGACGGGTGGTGACCCGGCGGTCTGGAGCAGTATACGAAGAGCAGTCAGCACCAGTGGCAGGGGCCTTTCGGATCCCGGCAAGGCTAGGAGTCGCCGTGAATTTGCGAAATCCGTTAGTGAAAGGGACCTCTGGGTCTCCCAACAAGCAAGTCCCGATTGAAGGCAACAGTCCAACCATTACAGAGAGACACCGCCACCGCCAGGGCACCAGTTTCTCAGGGCCAGCGCCTGCGGGCAAAGTAGGGCTCCTCCGGCACATATCCAAGCCGGGGAGCGGGTTACCGGTGGGAACCCATCGCAACCATCATCATCTTAGGTGCAGAAAAAAGGGACCGTCACCGTCAACTACTGGGGAAAGCAAGTGCAGCCGTCCGTGGGAACCGTCTTTCCAGCCGTGTGTTTTACCGAGAACTGTGTCATCGTCTCAGGCTGAGTGAGTACCACAGTGCCGCAAGGCACAGAGCTACCCCCGCGTCCCTGCACCCCACCAAGCCCTGCATCACCTGGTACGAGGGGGACCCGGGGAAGCGTGCCAAGATGGGGAATGGACAGCTTCCGCCGGTCAAGGTCCACTGTGCGGTGTAAGGGACCGCTGCTATGGTGGGTGAAGAGTGAGCGGGTTGCTGCTAGCGATCGTCTGGAATGTCACAGACGATCTATGTACATCGGTCTGCCCTAACCCGTGTGGGTTGTATGGCAGGGATCACACGGCTCGGTGTACCTGTTGCACGGGGAAGCACAGAGGTGCCCACGCACGTGTGCCAGTGGAAGTCACGAGAATATGGCACGAGGGTAGCACAGAGGTGCCCACGCACGTGTGCTTTCAATAACCAGGTGAGTCCGGTGGAGACTCGAGGAGCTCACCTGGGACAGGAACACGGCCTGTTGAAGGAGCTACTGCCGGAGCAGCAAGGCAGGGACACGGCCTGCAAACCAGGTACTGCCTAAGCAGCAAGGGCCAAGCCCACAGAAGATGATAATGCCTGAGCAGTGGCGTGGCAGCACGCTGCCAGACATCCAAACATAGAAGGACGGTCGCGCGCCGCCATGATGGCAGGAGGAGCTTTTAAGGAGGTGTAGCTCCAGCCAAGGGCGGGCGCGAGGCGGAGATGACGGACTTGACCCAATCAGGATCCACGACATCCCAGCCTGGCCAGTCAGGATTCACCACGTCACCAGCCTTGTCATCAAGCCGTGTGACGTCAGTGGGCGAATCAGGATCCACCAAGCATAGCACATGCTCACCCTCCTGCCTCTGGGAAATAGAGGCGGGATCCTCGGTCTCACAATGTGTAGAGATAACGGGAGTCTCACTGCTTCCCTGAACAGCAAACCTCTGCACATTGCGCAACCTCACAGACCTTCGAGGCTGCTGAGCAGGAGGAGCTGCGGCAGGCAAGGAATGGGAGACCGCCTCATTTCTTGCAACAGGAGTACCACTAGGTGTCGCCCTTCTGCTGCCTCTCTGAGGAGGTTTCTCCTGCACTCTGCGCAGTCTGGCAGACCTTCGGCGCTGCTGAGCAGGAGCGCTCGTGGCAGGCAAGGAGACTGTCTCATTCCTTGCCACAGGAGAGCCACGAGGTGTAACATTACCCCCCCGTCTAGGCCCCCCCCCTGCCCATGCTCGAAGGCCGCTATCAAACCCGGGGCGTGGATATGATCCTCCAATTCCCAGGATCTATGCTTCGGACCACGGCCGACCCACTCCACGAGGTAGTACCTCCTGCCCCGTACGACTTTTGTCTCCACAAGCTTCGCCACCTCAGAGTCGTCGGGCGGGGAGTCGGTTTGAGGCGTCAGGGACCCCGAGAACTTATTAAGTCGTACGGGTTTCAGAAGGGACACGTGAAAGGTGTTGGCTATAGCCCAGCGTGGAGGGAGCTGGAGTCGGTATGCCACCGGGTTCACCTGCTCTAGTACTTTAAACGGACCCAGGTACCTAGGGGCGAACTTGGCTTCCTGTACCCGTAGGTTAACATTCTTAGAGGACAGCCACACTAGGTCACCAGGGGCGAAGGATGGTGCAGGGCGGCGGCGCTCATCAGCCGTTGTCACCATCCGGTCTTTAGCCCTCTTAAGGGCCTCTTGGGTGTTATCCCAGATCTCCCGGGCCTCGGTCGCCCAATCCTCCACTCTAGGATCGGGTGACGTAATGGGCATCGGAACCGGGATTCGGGGATATTGTCCGTTATTGAGCAGGAACGGAGTCTGACCAGAGGATTCATGGACCGAATTATTAATGGCAAATTCAGCCCAGTTTAGGTTAGCCCAGTTGTCGTGGTGCGCGGAGATAAAATGGCGGAGGTACAATACCAAGGTCTGATTGGTCCTCTCTACCAGTCCATTGGTTTCGGGATGGTATGCAGAGGAGATGTTCAGCTCTATCTGCAGGAGCTTACAGAGCTCTCTCCAGAAGCGAGACGCGAACTGGGGACCCCGGTCGCTCACCACCTTGTCAGGCATGCCATGCAGCCTAAATACATGCCTAATGAATAAGGTGGCGAGAGCACGTGACGTCGGGAGTCGTGGGAGAGGCACCAAGTGGACCATTTTAGAGAAGTGGTCCGTGATGACCCATACGACCTTGTGACCTGCTGACTTGGGCAGATCTCCCAGGAAGTCCATTCCCACCACTTCCCAGGGACGATCCGGCACTGGCAGTGGGTGAAGAAGACCTGCCGGTCTCTGCCGGGACGGCTTATTCCGTGCACACGACATACAGTTAGGTCCAGAAATATTTGGACAGTGACACAATTTTCGCGAGTTGGGCTCTGCATGCCACCACATTGGATTTGAAATGAAACCTCTACAACAGAATTCAAGTGCAGATTGTAACGTTTAATTTGAAGGTTTGAACAAAAATATCTGATAGAAATTGTAGGAATTGTCACATTTCTTTACAAACACTCCACATTTTAGGAGGTCAAAAGTAATTGGACAAATAAACCAAACCCAAACAAAATATTTTTATTTTCAATATTTTGTTGCGAATCCTTTGGAGGCAATCATTGCCTTAAGTCTGGAACCCATGGACATCACCAAACGCTGGGTTTCCTCCTTCTTAATGCTTTGCCAGGCCTTTACAGCCGCAGCCTTCAGGTCTTGCTTGTTTGTGGGTCTTTCCGTCTTAAGTCTGGATTTGAGCAAGTGAAATGCATGCTCAATTGGGTTAAGATCTGGTGATTGACTTGGCCATTGCAGAATGTTCCACTTTTTTGCACTCAGGAACTCCTGGGTAGCTTTGGCTGTATGCTTGGGGTCATTGTCCAGCTGTACTATGAAGCGCCGTCCGATCAACTTTGCGGCATTTGGCTGAATCTGGGCTGAAAGTATATCCCGGTACACTTCAGAATTCATCCGGCTACTCTTGTCTGCTGTTATGTCATCAATAAACACAAGTGACCCAGTGCCATTGAAAGCCATGCATGCCCATGCCATCACGTTGCCTCCACCATGTTTTACAGAGGATGTGGTGTGCCTTGGATCATGTGCCGTTCCCTTTCTTCTCCAAACTTTTTTCTTCCCATCATTCTGGTACAGGTTGATCTTTGTCTCATCTGTCCATAGAATACTTTTCCAGAACTGAGCTGGCTTCATGAGGTGTTTTTCAGCAAATGTAACTCTGGCCTGTCTATTTTTGGAATTGATGAATGGTTTGCATCTAGATGTGAACCCTTTGTATTTACTTTCATGGAGTCTTCTCTTTACTGTTGACTTAGAGACAGATACACCTACTTCACTGAGAGTGTTCTGGACTTCAGTTGATGTTGTGAACGGGTTCTTCTTCACCAAAGAAAGTATGCGGCGATCATCCACCACTGTTGTCATCCGTGGACGCCCAGGCCTTTTTGAGTTCCCAAGCTCACCAGTCAATTCCTTTTTTCTCAGAATGTACCCGACTGTTGATTTTGCTACTCCAAGCATGTCTGCTATCTCTCTGATGGATTTTTTCTTTTTTTTCAGCCTTAGGATGTTCTGCTTCACGTCAATTGAGAGTTCCTTAGACCGCATGTTGTCTGGTCACAGCAACAGCTTCCAACTGCAAAACCACACACCTGTAATCAACCCCAGACCTTTTAACTACTTCATTGATTACAGGTTAACGAGGGAGACGCCTTCAGAGTTAATTGCAGCCCTTAGAGTCCCTTGTCCAATTACTTTTGGTCCCTTTAAAAAGAGGAGGCTATGCATTACAGAGCTATGATTCCTAAACCCTTTCTCCGATTTGGATGTGAAAACTCTCATATTGCAGCTGGGAGTGTGCACTTTCAGCCCATATTATATATATAATTGTATTTCTGAACATGTTTTTGTAAACAGCTAAAATAACAAAACTTGTGTCACTGTCCAAATATTTCTGGACCTAACTGTACAGGCTCCCACATACTCCTGTATGTCCTGGGGTAGTCTCGGCCACCAATAGTGCCTAGTCACAAGGTCTCTGGTCCTTTTGACCCCAAAGTGACCCCCGACTTGGAGGCATGGGCCCACGATAGCACCTCATTCCGTAGTTCAGGGGGAACGAGGGTCTTGCCAGGTGGCACCTGGTCCAAAGAAGTGGGAGTGACCATCCTCAAGCTGTCCGTGGGTAGTATAAGACGAGGCTCCTCCTCGTCCTCCTCCAACACAACCATACAACGTGACAAGGCATCGGCCCGTACGTTCTTCTCACCGGCCAGGTGGCGGATAATAAAGCGGAACCGGGAGAAGAACAAGGACCAACGGGCCTGCCTTGGGTTCAGGCGTTGTGCTGTCTGGAGGTATGTGAGATTTTTATGATCGGAAAATACTTCAAATGGATGCTTCGCACCCTCCAGGAGATGCCGCCATTCCTGGAATGCTAGTTTCATCGCCAGTAACTCCCTATCCCCTATGGAGTAGTTCCTCTCGGCCGGAGAAAAGGTTTTGGAGAAAAAGAAACATGGATGCTTCCTTCCTCGTTCGTCTTTCTGGTACAGGACTGCACCAGCACCGACCGAAGAGGCGTCTACCTCTAGTAGGAAGGGTTTGGAGATGTCTGGACGATGAAGGATGGGAGCTCTGGAGAAGTAAGTTTTGAGAGTGTGAAATGCCTCTACCGTTTCCCGTGTCCATGCTTTGGGATTAGCGCCCTTGCGGGTAAGGGCAATGATGGGTGCTGCCACCGTCGAGAAGTTAGGAATGAACTGGCGATAATAATTGATAAACCCCAAGAAACGCTGGATCGCTTTCAGCGAGCGGGGCTCAGGCCATTTCATCACTGTCTCCAACTTCCCCGGATCCATTGCTAACCCCTGACTGGACACGATATACCCCAGAAACGGCAAGGATTCACGTTCAAAAACGCACTTTTCTAGCTTAGCATATAACGAATGAGTGCGGAGCCTCTTAAGTATTCGGATGACATCCCTCCGATGGGTGGCAAGATCGGGGGAGAAGATAAGGATATCATCCAGGTATGCAACCACGGAAAGATACAAATCCCGGAAAACATCATTCACAAAGTCTTGAAATACGGCGGGGGCATTGCAGAGTCCGAAGGGCATTACGAGATACTCGTAGTGACCGTCCCTGGTGTTGAAGGCGGTCTTCCACTCATCGCCCTCTCGGACTCGCACTAGATTATACGCCCCGCGTAGATCCAGCTTCGTGAAGATTTTTGCCCTGCGGAATCGATCAAATAACTCCGTAATGAGGGGCAAAGTGTATTTGTTTTTGATCGTGATTGCATTTAATCCCCTGTAATCGATACAGGGGCGTAGATCCCCTTCCTTCTTTTGCACGAAGAAGAACCCCGCACTGGCCGGTGAAATAGACTTGCGAATGAACCCTTTTGCCAGGCTGTCCTGAATATATTTGGACATAGCCTCCGTCTCTGGAGCAGAGAGGGGATACACTCTGCCCCTAGGGGGCTCGGAGCCTGGCTTCAGGTCTATTCGGCAATCGTATGGCCGGTGGGGAGGAAGAGTATCTGCGGCCCTCTTGGAGAAGACGTCCCTGTAGGCCTCATAAGGTGTCGGTAAACCTGGCTCCCCTGTATTCCCTGAGGACCCAACCGACCTAATGGTAGCGGGTGGTTCGGTAGTCACGAGGTGCTCCCTACAGGATCCTGCCCATGATGAGATCTCCCCTGTTGCCCAGTTGAGTATAGGAGCATGCTGTCTCAACCAGGGGAGACCCAGTAGGATCTCATCCGTCCCCTCTGGAAGCACCAGGAAGGACACCTGCTCATGGTGTCCTGGTGGTACTTCCATCCTGAGAGGGATGGTGATCTGGGTGATGGGATCGACTAGTAGGGACCCGTTGACTACCCGAACCCTGAGTGGCTTGGGCAAGAGAACCAGGGGAACTGAGTATCGAGTTGCCAGGGAGGTCGAAATGAAATTGCCATCAGCGCCTGAGTCCAGGCAGGCCAGAGCAGAGAAGAGAGTAGTGCCAAACTGCAACTGGGCGCTGATAGTCAACCTAGAGGGAGAAGCAGCGTCTAGGAACCCCCCTCTGATGGAAACTAGACGCTGTCTTTTCCCGACGGTTTGGGACATCGGGTAGCTATGTGTCCCCTCTGCCCACAGGAAAAGCAGATGACACCAGACCGAGAACCTGGGGTAGAGGAGACAGCTTTGGACACCTCCATTGACTCCACGGAGTCGCCTACAGAGCTGGCTGGGAGACCTGTCTGGTGGAAGTCGGGAGCCAGACGCTTTTTAGGCCGTGAGGACGTGGGTGCTGAAGAGACCTCGAGCCTCCGCTCCGCCTGGCGGATGTCTATGCGAGAGGCAACCTCAATCAAGGACTCTAAAGTAGCAGGCACCTCACGCGTGGCCAGTGCGTCTTTGACGAACCCTGCCAGGCCCTCCCAGAACACAGGGACAAGGACCTTATCCGGCCAGTCCAGCTCTGCGGCAAGTGTCCTAAAGTGTACGGCAAAGTCCCCGACTGAAGCGGACCCTTGCCGAAGTCGTAGGAGGCGCAGAGCGGAGTCGTGGGTGACTTGAGGCCCGAGGAACACCATTCTCATGGCCCCCAGATAAGATGCTAAGTTATTCACCACACGATCTCCGCGCTCCCACAACGGCGTGGACCACTTCAGCGCTCTCCCTGTGAGCAGGGACTGGACGAAGGCTACCTTCGCCTTCTCGGTAGCGTAAAGAGTCGCGGACAGCTCTAAGTAGGTGGTGACCTGGTTTATAAACCCACGGCACTCGGAGCTGTCCCCGCTAAAGCGCTCTGGAAGCGCAAGGCGAGGAGACCTTCCACCCAATAGCACAGCCTGGGTAGCCGCTAGGGTGGCGACTGTCGTCAGAGTAGTCTTGTCGGAGGAAGACTGCTCCACTGCTGCCAATCGTGATTCCAACTGCTGCACATAACGCAGCAACTGCTGCTGCTCTTCAGCCATAGCCAGACCTTTGGCGCGACCGTAATGTTACGAGGGGGACCCGGGGAAGCGTGCCAAGATGGGGAATGGACAGCTTCCGCCGGTCAAGGTCCACTGTGCGGTGTAAGGGACCGCTGCTATGGTGGGTGAAGAGTGAGCGGGTTGCTGCTAGCGATCGTCTGGAATGTCACAGACGATCTATGTACACCGGTCTGCCCTAACCCGTGTGGGTTGTATGGCAGGGATCACACGGCTCGGTGTACCTGTTGCACGGGGAAGCACAGAGGTGCCCACGCACGTGTGCCAGTGGAAGTCACGAGAATATGGCACGAGGGTAGCACAGAGGTGCCCACGCACGTGTGCTTTCAATAACCAGGTGAGTCCGGTGGAGACTCGAGGAGCTCACCTGGAACAGGAACACGGCCTGTCAAAGGAGCTACTGCCGGAGCAGCAAGGCAGGGACACGGCCTGCAAACCAGGTGCTGCCTAAGCAGCAAGGGCCAAGCCCACAGAAGACGATAATGCCTGAGCAGTGGCGTGGCAGCACGCTGCCAGACATCCAAACATAGAAGGACGGTCGCGCGCCGCCATGATGGCGGGAGGAGCTTTTAAGGAGGTGTAGCTCCAGCCAAGGGCGGGCGCGAGGCGGTGATGACGGACTTGACCCAATCAGGATCCACGACATCCCAGCCTGGCCAGTCAGGATTCACCACGTCACCAGCCTTGTCATCAAGCCGTGTGACGTCAGTGGGCGAATCAGGATCCACCAAGCATAGCACATGCTCACCCTCCTGCCTCTGGGAAATAGAGGCGGGATCCTCGGTCTCACAATGTGTAGAGATAACGGGAGTCTCACTGCTTCCCTGAACAGCAAACATCTGCACATTGCGCAACCTCACAGACCTTCGAGGCTGCTGAGCAGGAGGAGCTGCGGCAGGCAAGGAATGGGAGACCGCCTCATTTCTTGCAACAGGAGTACCACTAGGTGTTACCCTCGTGCTGCCTCTCTGAGGAGGTTTCTCCTGCACTCTGCGCAGTCTGGCAGACCTTCGGCGCTGCTGAGCAGGAGCGCTCGTGGCAGGCAAGGAGACTGTCTCATTCCTTGCCACAGGAGAGCCACGAGGTGTAACAATCACCCACCACATCACTGGGCCCTGGGACAACCAACCCCCCTACCCACGGAGGGGAGGACTAACATCTAGCTGCTCCATACCATCACTCCCGGGATCCCCATACAGAGCAGCGGTGGTGTCAACAAATCACCACAACCGTGGGTGGCGTTACGGACAATAAACTATCCCAAATCCCAATCCCCTTTCACTCACGGGCGAGGAGCGCCGCTCGAGTCCCCGGGATCCGGCCCATCGCTCGAGCCACTGAGCAGTAGCAGCAGGCCCCGAGCAGTGGGAGAGCGCGGCGTCCCCTCCTCTGCCCGCGACAACTTGGCGTCACGAACAGTATCTTACCGCTCTGCTGTCTGGTAGAGGTGCGCCTTGTTACCGCCGGAGGTGTCCGGCCGAAAAACTTCAGAAGCCGCCATCTTTGGCGCGAAAAGTTCCCGCTCGAGCGTCTTCTCGAGTAGCAGCGGCACGAAGGCCAAAACCCTGCCCCGATAGAGGAGGGGCCGAAAAGAAGCTAAGGGGGACGGAAACAAGATGTCTGCGCCCGACGGAGCCGCTGGAGGAGCCGTGGTCACAGCCGCAGTGGCACCCGCGGATGGGAATGGGCCTGCCCAGGCCCCGGCCGCGCTGGCGGGAGGTGCCGCGGCCCCCGCGCTCGCTCAGGTGATGCCGTTCTCCTTGCCCTATGCGCCCGGAGCTACCTGGCTACCGCAGTATGACGGGAAACCTGATGCTTTACAGGTCTTCCGGAAAAAGCTTAACCCGTTGCTAGAACTGTACCCCCTGACTGATAAGCAACATGCGGCGGTAGTGCTGGGCCAGTTAACCGGTGAGGCGGAGACCTGGGACGAGGGGGACCGGCTCTCTGTAGCCACCATCTTTGAGAAGCTACAGACTGCCTTTGAGACCCGGACTGAAGCTGAGCTGAGGATGCAGTTTTACCAGTGCCGGCAACGGGCTGTGGATAGCATTCGGGACTATGCTTTACGTCTGCAAACCGCCCTCCGCACGCTAAAGCGGGTGAATCCTATCAATGAGGCGGACAGCAATAAGATGTTAGTAGAGCAATTTGTGCAGGGGATGAGGTCCCCTGAGGATCGCAAACAACTCCGGCTCTGGGCCCTAGAACACCCTGATGTGGACTTTGCCGTGTTAAAGGAACGGGCCATTAAAGCACTACAGCCCCCAGCTTCAGAAATCTTGGAGCCAGCCCCGTGGCCCATTGAGACAGCCCCCGTTGTGGTGGCCCCTGCCCTACCAACCTCTCCAATACCTGCAGCCCCAAGCAGCACGATGGAGGAACTGGCAGCCCAGGTCCGTCGCATGGACGGAGACCTCGCCAAGATTCTTGCTGCACTCCAACCTTTGACCAGATCTCAGCCTCCAGCACAGATACAGCTTGCCGACAGCCCTGAGGATGTCCCCTGGATGCAGCGGAGAAGTGCTAACAACCCGCGGAGCAGACCTCCAACCTGCTACAAGTGCCGTAAGCCTGGGCATTACTTCCGACAGTGCCCGTTAAACGAGCAACCCCTGGGGCCCCGGGCCAATCCTCAGGAGTAGAACCCCGTGGCCCCCCAGACTGGCGGGACCGGTATATCAGGGCCCGGCCCATCATCCCCGTGGCTGTGGACGGCATACCGGTGATGGCTCTCTTGGACACTGGATCACAGGTAACCACCATACCATACACATTGTACCAGCGGTATTTGGGGGATAGACGAGCTGGCACCCCCAGATACTAGTATAACGCTAATTGCTGCTAATGGACTCCCATTGACCCAAGTGGGGTATAAACAGGTGGCTATGACAGTGGGGCAAGCTGAACTGCAACACCAGGGTATGATTGTGATCATGAATGAACCCAGTGATCATAACCCGAAGATAGTGCTAGGAACCAATGTGATGGAGCACTGTATAGGTGATGTGTTGGCCCTACTGCAACAGCTGGCCGCCACGGCGGCGGGGAGCCGACAGAGAGCTGTGCAGCGTGAGATCCGAGCCTTGATGTACCGCCAGCATGTAAACTCAACAGGAGGAGAGATTGGTGGAGTGAGAGTGATGGATGTTGCTCCGTTGATTGTGCCCCCTAAGAGTGAGATGATGATTTGGTGTAGGGCAGCAGTAGGGCCTCAGGGGCGTGACTACCCTGCCATGATGGAGCCCATACCCTCCGAGCACTGGCCCACTGTAATGGCCGCCCGAGGGGTGGTGGACGTAAAGAAGGGGAGAGTGCCCGTGAGGGTGCTGAACTGTGGGGAGGAAGAAGTCAGGCTTCCCCGGTATGCCACCATTGCCAAGCTGCTCACCCTGGATCCCCACACCATCCACAAAGCCATTCCCTCAGTCTCCCCACCTACCACCAGCACTTCCCCGCCTCAAGGGGAGGTAAATGAGTGGCACCAACAGCTACACGTGGGCACTGATGATACCCCTACACATCACAAAGCAGGGGTATACAGGGTTGTGAGGGAGTATGAACAGGTTTTCAGCAAACATCCACTAGACTTTGGGCAGATCAAAGGGGTCCAACACCACATCCCCACCGGTGAACACCCCCCTATCAAAGAGAGGTACAGGCCTATTCCCCCTGCACATTACCAGTGTGCCAAAGATATGTTGAGGAATATGAAGGAGGCAGGGGTTATTCGGGACAGCTGTAGTCCCTGGGCCGCTCCGTTGGTACTGGTCAAGAAGAAGGATGGTACCATGCGGATGTGTGTGGACTACCGGAAGATCAATCAGATAACACATAAAGACGCCTACCCTCTGCGCCGTATTGAAGAGTCTTTGGCCGCACTGAGAACCGCAAATTACTTCTCTACCCTTGACCTCACCAGTGGGTACTGGCAAGTGGCAGTAGCCCCGGAAGACCGGGAGAAAACCGCCTTCACCACCCCAATGGGGCTCTGTGAATTCAATAGTATGCCGTTTGGGCTGTGCAATGCCCCTGGAACCTTCCAACGACTGATGGAGTGCTGTCTGGGACATCTAAACTTCGAGACCGTCCTGTTATACCTGGATGATGTGATTGTGTACTCTCAGACGTATGAAGCCCATCTGGAGCACCTAGCCGAGGTGTTCGCGTCCCTTGCCAAATACGGGATGAAGTTGAAGCCCTCCAAGTGCCACCTGCTGAAACCCAGAGTGCAGTACCTGGGGCATGTGGTGAGTGCGGAAGGTGTCGCCCCCGACCCTGAGAAGATCACTGCCATCCAGGACTGGCCAAGACCAACCACCGTGAGGGAAGTAAGGCAGTTTTTGGGTCTGGTGGGGTACTACCGGCGCTTCATCAAGGGGTACACGAAGATGGCTGCTCCCATGCAAGACCTCCTCGTGGGACAGACCAAAGGTGGTAGATCCATCGGAGCCCCACTGGTGTGGGAGGACAGACATGAGGAATCCTTCCGTCAGCTGAAAGTGGCCTTGACTGGAGAAGAGGTCCTAGCGTACCCTGACTACGGCTGCCCATTCATCCTCTACACAGACGCCAGCAATGTGGGTTTGGGGGCAGTCCTGTCCCAGGTCCAGGAAGGAAAGGAGAAGGTGATTGCCTATGCTAGCCGAAAACTCCGGCCGACTGAAAGGAACCCTGAGAACTACAGCTCCTTCAAGCTCGAGCTCCTGGCACTGGTGTGGGCTATCACAGAGCGGTTCCGCCACTACTTGGCCGCAGCAAAATTCACCGCTTTCACGGATAACAATCCGTTGACTCACCTGGACACGGCCAAGCTGGGCGCGTTGGAGCAGCGGTGGGTGGTCAGACTAGCCAACTATGACTTCACCATCAAATACCGGGCCGGTCGTGTCAACATTAATGCTGATGCCCTCTCTCGGATGCCCCACTTGTCAGAAGGTGGGTGCGAGGATGATGACCTCGAGGAGATCGAGTTGCCTGCATTCCACCGGCCACCAACTGAGAAGGTACATGTCCACCAACAATGGGTGAACCTGGATCCGCTGCCCAGTCAGGAGTGGCAGGAAGCTCAAAATCAGGCGCCCGCTGTCCGCCTAGTCAAGACCCTGGTGGAGCAAGGCGCTGCTGGGATGGACCCTGCCGCCCCAGCTGAAGCCCAACGCTTGTGGAAGGAACGGACCCGGCTGTGCCTACATCAGGGGAGGTTGTACCGTGAGCTGATCAACCCGAAGACCCATGAGAAGATCCGCCAGTTGGTTATTCCCCAAGCTGATGTACCCACTGTTCTGCAGGCGTACCATGATGGTGCCGGCCACTTCGGATGGAAGAAGCTGGAGATGCTGTTGAGGGAGCGGTTCTATTGGAGTGGGATGCGGGAGTCTGTGGAGGCCTGGTGTCGAGAGTGCGGTCCTTGTACGTTGAGGAGGAAGGATGAGGCCAGCCAGAAGGCTCCCCTACGCCCGATCATTACACACCAACCGCTGGAGCTGGTCGCCTTGGACCATGCAAAGCTCACCCCCAGCCGAAGTGGGTACACTTACGCTCTGACCATAGTAGATCATTACTCCTGGTTCATGGTGGTTGTCCCGGTCAAGGACTTAACCGGCCGTACCGCCGCTAGAGCGTTCCAAGCTTACTTCTGTCGACCCCATGGATACCCTGAGAAGGTGCTTACCGACCAAGGTCCAGCCTTTGAGGCGGAAGTGTTCCATGAGTTCTGTCAGCTGTACGGCTGCAAGAAGATCCGGACCACACCTTACCATGCCCAGACCAACGGTATGTGTGAGAAGATGAACCATCTGGTCCTTGGCCTCCTCAAAACGTTGCCGTTGGAGGAGCGGAACCTGTGGCCGGAGAAGCTGCCTGACTTGGTCGATATGTACAACAATATCCCGTCTAGCTCAACGAAGTGCACCCCAGCGCATCTGATGAGGGCTCGGCCCGGCCGACTGCCGGTGGACCTGGAAATGGGACTGGAAGCCCCAGAGACACTCCCCTCAACGGCTGAATGGGACACCCGGCGGAGGGTGCAGTACCGACAGATTCAGGAGTATGTGGAGAAGAACCTAAGTCGGAGTTGAGAACAACAGGAGCAGCGCTTCAATCAGAAAGCGTCTGCGGGCCCTTTCCAGCCTGGAGATGTGGTGTTAAAGCGGAAGCGGAAGACCCACAAGCTGGATGATCAATGGGAACAAATCCCATACGTCATCCAACCCACAGGATGGGAAGATGGAAAGGCCTACCAGATCAGTCGTGACCAAGGGGGCACTTTGGCCACGGTTTCCCGGGACCATCTGAAAAGGTGCCCACCAGCATTGAGGGCGACTGCTGAAGTACCAGTTCCTCCACCAGCAGAGAAGGCAAAAGAGGTGATCCACACTGTGATGGGTGACTTCCCAGCAGACTGGCCTACACAGAACGGCGCGGTGATTCTTCCAGTGATACTGTTCCCACAACCTGTGGATGAAGAAGTGGTGGAAGCGGTCAACCGTGAGCCAGAACCAGTGCCAGTGCCCAGGGATGAACCTGTGCCCAGCTTCCCTATGCCTCCGCCTGCCCCACACGATAGCAGGGAGGAGGAACCGGTTGTTCCCTCTGCCCCACTGCATAGCCCCACTGACACCGGACCCCGGAGGTCCACCCGTCCCAACCTAGGTAGACCCCCACTTAGGTACAGGGAGACCGTCCTTTAAAGAGGGGGTCAGGAAGTCTGTGTGAGTTTTGTTTGAAAAAGTTTTAATGTGATGATAAGCAAAAATGATAACCGAACAGTTACCAGATTGTCTGACCGTGATTGAGAGAACCGGCCGTTGCCGGCACTGTTGTCCCCGTGGGGACCGTTTAAAAAGTTGCATAAGGGACTCCTTATGGACAAGCCTGTGAACTTGCAGGGCAACCACAAACGTTAAGTGGCATGTAAATAAGTTGTTTTACCATTACCGTTTCCGCAGTTGCTGCCTCCGGAGAGGCAGGTTGGAGGGAGGGCCCGCAGTAGAGCCGGCTGGGGCCAGCCACCACTGGAACCGGTGGCTACCCTCTGGAGGGGAAGGACAGATCCCGCTCGGGTAACTTGTGCTGGACTGGGGTCAAGGGGTGCTGCCTGGGCTTTAGGGGCAGCATCAGGGCCAGGTTACTTGGGTGGGAGAGAGCGGAGACCGTAACCGTAAACCGTTTGCAACGTTTAAGTACTGAACCTCCCGATTTGGGATGATGTCATAAATTGTTATGTTTACCGTTTTACCTTTTATATATTTTCAGAAAATAAAACCGGTGTTGGACGGGCAGCCCGCGGACGGTCTGCATTTTGCTAAGGGGGAATGTGACGCCCTGGGCAAGCCCGGGGTCACAGGTCATAACACCACCACACCCTACACCCCAGTTAGGAACACCAAGGCTAACCAAAAATCCTTGTTGCCTTCCTCCAGGGGCTGGTGTTCACACCAGGGGGTGGGCCAGGCGGTTGGCTCCGCCCACCGAGGAGTTCACAGCTCTGGAGGCGGGAAAACAAGGCAGATCAGTTTAGGAGGAGGAAGTGGAAGGAAGTGGTAGAGGAGCAAAGGAGAGAAGTTGAGGAAAGGGAAAGTGACAGTTTGTAAAGCCTGAAGCTGGTCCGGGTGTGTGCCCCGGACTGAGAGACAGCAAGGTCAGCAGACGGCGGGGACTGTCTGCAGGGGGACTGCTTGGAGGTTGCTGGAAGGACCGCGGACGGGTGGTGACCCGGCGGTCTGGAGCAGTATACGAAGAGCAGTCAGCACCAGTGGCAGGGGCCTTTCGGATCCCGGCAAGGCTAGGAGTCACCGTGAATTTGCCAAATCCGTTAGTGAAGGGGACCTCTGGGTCTCCCAACAAGCAAGTCCCGATTGAAGGCAACAGTCCAACCATTACAGAGAGACACCGCCACCGCCAGGGCACCAGTTTCTCAGGGCCAGCGCCTGCGGGCAAAGTAGGGCTCCTCCGGCCCATATCCAAGTCGGGGAGCGGGTTACCGGTGGGAACCCATCGCAACCATCATCATCTTAGGTGCAGGAAAAAGGGACCGTCACCGTCAACTACTGGGGAAAGCAAGTGCAGCCGTCCGTGGGAACCGTCTTTCCAGCCGTGTGTTTTACCGAGAACTGTGTCATCGTCTCAGGCTGAGTGAGTACCACAGTGCCGCAAGGCACAGAGCTGCCCCCGCGTCCCTGCATCCCACCAAGCCCTGCATCACCCACCACATCACTGGGCCCCGGGACAACCAACCCCCCTACCCACGGAGGGGAGGACTAACATCTAGCTGCTCCATACCATCACTCCCGGGATCCCCATACAGAGCAGCGGTGGTGTCAACAAATCACCACAACCGTGGGTGGCGTTACGGACAATAAACTATCCCAAATCCCAATCCCCTTTCACTCACGGGCGAGGAGCGCCGCTCGAGTCCCCGTGAACTTGCAGGGCAACCACAAACGTTAGTGGAATGTAAATAAGTTGTTTTACCGTTACCGTTTCCGCAGTGCCGCCTCCGGAGAGGCAGGTTGGAGGGAGGGCCCGCAGCAGAGCCGGCTGGGGCCCAGCCACCATAGGAACCGGTGGCTACCCTCTGGAGGGGAAGGACAGATCCCGCTCGGGTAACGTGTGCTGGACTTGGGTCAAGGGGTGCTGCCTGGGTTTTAGGGGCAGCATCAGGGCCAGGTTGCTTGGGTGGGAGAGAGAGGAAACCGTAACCGTAAACCGTTTTGCAACGTTTAAGAAATGTACCTCCCGATTTGGGATAAATTTATGAAATGTAAATATGTTACCGTTTTACTTTTATACATTTTCAGAAAATAAAACCGGTGTTGGACGGGCAGCCCGCGGACAGTCTGCATTTTGCTAAGGGGGAATGTGACGCCCTGGGCAAGCCAGGGGTCACAGGTCATAACACCACCACACCCTACACCCCAGTTAGGAACACCAAAGCTAACCTAAAATCCTTGTTGCCTTCCTCCAGGAGCTGGTGTCCACACCAGGGGGTGGGCCAGGCAGTTGGCTCCGCCCACTGAGGAGTTCACAGCTCTGGAGGCGGGAAGAACCAGGCAGATAGAAGTGGAAGTTCAAAGTAGAAGGAAGTGAAGTGGTAGTGGAGCTAAGGAGAAAAGCTGAAGTAAAGTAAAAAGTGACAGTTTGTAAAGCCTGAAGTTGGTCCGGGTGTGTGCCCCGGGCTGAGAGACAGCAAGGTCAGCAGACGGCGGTGATTGTCCGCAGGGGTGACAGCTCGGAGGTTACCGGAAGGACCGTGGACGGGTGGTGACCCGGCAGTCTGGAGCAGTGTACAAGGAACAGTCAGCACCAGGGCAGGGGCCTTCCGGATCCCGGCAAGGCTAGGAGTCGCCATAATTTGCCAAATCCGTCAGTGAAGGGGACGACTGTCTCCCAACAACCAAGTCCCGATAGAAGGCAACAGTCCGACCATAACAGAGAGACACCGCCACCGCCAGGGCACCAGTTTCTCAGGGCCAGCGCCTGCGGGCAAAGTAGGGCTCCTCCGGCCCATATCCAAGCCGGGGAGCGGGTTACCGGTGGGAACCCATCGCAACCATCATCATCTTAGGTGCAGGACAAAGGGACCGTCACCGTCAACTACTGGGGAAAGCAAGTGCAGCCGTCCGTGGGAACCGTCTTTCCAGCCGTGTGTTTTACCGAGAACTGTGTCATCGTCTCAGGCTGAGTGAGTACCACAGTGCCGCAAGGCACAGAGCTGCCCCCGCGTCCCTGCATCCCACCAAGCCCTGCATCACCCACCACATCACTGGGCCCCGGGACAACCAACCCCCCTACCCACGGAGGGGAGGACTAACATCTAGCTGCTCCATACCATCACTCCCGGGATCCCCATACAGAGCAGCGGTGGTGTCAACAAATCACCACAACCGTGGGTGGCGTTACGGACAATAAACTATCCCAAATCCCAATCCCCTTTCACTCACGGGCGAGGAGCGCCGCTCGAGTCCCCGTGAACTTGCAGGGCAACCACAAACGTTAGTGGAATGTAAATAAGTTGTTTTACCGTTACCGTTTCCGCAGTGCCGCCTCCGGAGAGGCAGGTTGGAGGGAGGGCCCGCAGCAGAGCCGGCTGGGGCCCAGACACCATAGGAACCGGTGGCTACCCTCTGGAGGGGAAGGACAGATCCCGCTCGGGTAACGTGTGCTGGACTTGGGTCAAGGGGTGCTGCCTGGGTTTTAGGGGCAGCATCAGGGCCAGGTTGCTTGGGTGGGAGAGAGAGGAAACCGTAACCGTAAACCGTTTTGCAACGTTTAAGAAATGTACCTCCCGATTTGGGATAAATTTATGAAATGTAAATATGTTACCGTTTTACTTTTATACATTTTCAGAAAATAAAACCGGTGTTGGACGGGCAGCCCGCGGACGGTCTGCATTTTGCTAAGGGGGAATGTGACGCCCTGGGCAAGCCAGGGGTCACAGGTCA
This sequence comes from Anomaloglossus baeobatrachus, assembly GCF_048569485.1. Classification (NCBI taxonomy): domain Eukaryota; kingdom Metazoa; phylum Chordata; class Amphibia; order Anura; family Aromobatidae; genus Anomaloglossus; species Anomaloglossus baeobatrachus. Next base: position 667,920,070 of record NC_134356.1, on the reverse strand, counting down.
TAACACCACCACACCCTACACCCCAGTTAGGAACACCAAAGCTAACCTAAAATCCTTGTTGCCTTCCTCCAGGAGCTGGTGTCCACACCAGGGGGTGGGCCAGGCAGTTGGCTCCGCCCACTGAGGAGTTCACAGCTCTGGAGGCGGGAAGAACCAGGCAGATAGAAGTGGAAGTTCAAAGTAGAAGGAAGTGAAGTGGTAGTGGAGCTAAGGAGAAAAGCTGAAGTAAAGTAAAAAGTGACAGTTTGTAAAGCCTGAAGTTGGTCCGGGTGTGTGCCCCGGGCTGAGAGACAGCAAGGTCAGCAGACGGCGGTGATTGTCCGCAGGGGTGACAGCTCGGAGGTTACCGGAAGGACCGTGGACGGGTGGTGACCCGGCAGTCTGGAGCAGTGTACAAGGAACAGTCAGCACCAGGGCAGGGGCCTTCCGGATCCCGGCAAGGCTAGGAGTCGCCATAATTTGCCAAATCCGTCAGTGAAGGGGACGACTGTCTCCCAACAACCAAGTCCCGATAGAAGGCAACAGTCCGACCATAACAGAGAGACACCGCCACCGCCAGGGCACCAGTTTCTCAGGGCCAGCGCCTGCGGGCAAAGTAGGGCTCCTCCGGCCCATATCCAAGCCGGGGAGCGGGTTACCGGTGGGAACCCATCGCAACCATCATCATCTTAGGTGCAGGACAAAGGGACCGTCACCGTCAACTACTGGGGAAAAGCAAGTGCAGCCGTCCGTGGGAACAGTCTTTCCAGCCGTGTGTTTTACCGAGAACTGTGTCACCGTCTCAGGCTGAGTGAGTACCACAGTGCCGCAAGGCACAGCGCTGCCCCCGCGTCCCTGCGCCCACCAAGCCCTGCATCTCCCACCACATCACTGGGCCCCGGGATCACCAACCCCTACCCACGGAGGGGCAATACAACAACTTGCTTCTCCATACCATCATTCCTGGGATCCCCATACAGAGCAGCGGTGGTGTCAACAAATCACCACAACCGTGGGTGGCGTCACGGACAATAAACTATATCCCAAAACCCAATCCCCTTTCACTCACGGGCGAGGAGCACCGCTCGAGACCCCCGGGATCCGGCCCACCGCTCGAGCCACCACAAAGCAGCAGCAGCCGGACCCGAGCAGTGGGATGAGCGCAGTGCTGACACCCTCCTCCCCGCCCGCGACAGGTACGTCTGGTCCTGGCCGGAGCATAGCCAATGAAGAATACACTGTACGTCCCTTCCATGCAGCATTTAAGTCCCTGTGGGTGGTATGGAAGGGCTTAGGAGCTACAATGACTTGGCCCGTGCTAGAGTGACGTCTGTCAGGGGGATTAGGAGCCTAGTGGTGCCCGAAGGTACACAGGTGTCAGGGAAGCGGCCGGCCACCATATTTGACTGTGTAATTAATAACATAAAGTTGATGAAGAACCCTTGAGGGGCCAATGTTGGTGACCTGTTTACCGAAACTGTGATAACTGTGAACATGACAATTGTAGAGAACTCCTGTGGGACTAAATCCAGTGCCCTGGTTACCCAGTCTGTAGATCGCAAAGAAAGTTATACTGTTGTTGGATGGAGGGCGAAGTACCCTGACAACAATAAAGTTAAAGTTGCAAAGAAGAACTCCCTGGTGTGTCAATTCCTGTGTCAGAAAGAGTGTGACATGATGAATGGAAGACACAAATACCCCATTTTATGTGGAGCAGAGACTGGGAGGCATGGAGTTAACAGCCGACCGTGCTGTGGCCTGGTAACCCCTGAAGGAACGCCCACTACTGCCTGCCCGGTTTTGTTCTACGCTTGAGGACAAGTTCATCTGAACCCAAGGAAAATATTAATGCCCCTCTTCTCCTTAAGAGATTCCTGGAAAAGGGGGGCTAAAGGGGGGTACAGTAATGCCTTTCATGGCATTCCCACACTGTCCTGCCTCCCTCCCCCTGGAGGGGACACAATCAAATTCACCCTCTTGGCCGCTCAGCAGTGGCAGCTCCATCCCCGATCCTTGGTGCTGACTCCCTGGGCTTGCACACGCAGTACAGGCCTCCTAGGAGCATTCTTAGTGTGCACGCATCTATTTGTAAAGGGCCAGCATGCCCTAAGCAAGAAGTGCCTCTCAGCCTATGACTGATTGGCACCAGGTATTTAAGACAACTTCCTCTCAAGGCCCCGTTACACGCTACGATATATCGGGCGATATGTCGTTGGGGTCATGGATTCCGTGACGCACATCTGGCATCGTTTGACATATCGTAGCGTGTGACAGCTACGAGCAACTGTTAATGAGCAAAAATACTCACCTTATCGTTGCTCGTTGACACATCGTTCATTTTCAAAATATCGGTCACATTCCTGGATGCAGGTTGTTCGCCGTTCCTGAGGCAGCACACATCACTCCGTGTGACACCCTGGGAACGATGAACACAGCTTACCTGCGTCCCGCCGGCAATGAAGAAGGAAGGAGATGGGCAGGATGTTATGTCCCGCTCATCTTCGCCCCTCCGCTTCTATTGGGCGGCCGCTGTGTGACGTCGCTGTGACGCCGAAGGTCCCTCCCCCTTCAGGAAGAGGATGTTCACCGCCCACAGCGAGGTCGTTCGGGAGGTAAGTACGTGTGACAGGGGGTGACCGACTTTGTGCGACACTGGCAACAAATTGCCCGTGACGCACAAACGATGGGGGCGGGTGTGATCGCACATAGATCGACGCATGTAACGGGTCCTTTAAGGGAGGTGTCTGGTCAAACCATAGAGATGCATTGCTAGTAGTTGAGGTCCCTTACCTATATGCAGCTGTGTTACTTACATCTGTCTGTTTTACAGTACGGACCACTGCTCCTGCATCATACCACATTGACCAAGCCTGCTATATTGGCCATTGCTGCTGTGTCATACCACATGGGCCCAGCATGCTTAGTAGCAGCTGTTACTGTATTTTACCACATTGGCCAAGTCTGCTATTTCGGCCACTTCTGCTGCATTTATCCAGAGCAGCCGTGCCTGCCCCATCAGCCATCCTGGCTGCCTCTACCATATCAGAGACTGTCAGCTGTGGCAGCATTGAGTATCCATGAATGGAATCCTTCCAAAGCATCAGAGGCTCTGGTGAAAAACTGGTGTGAGACATAGAAACGCATCTCAGGTAATCTGTGTGCTGTGGCCCAGTGGGTCCACTCCCCGCTTGCATTACAACATACTGTATATGTGGACAACATGACATTTGCACTGCAGGCTCTTAACTTTTTTTGCATCCATTTAGTTTTGTGATGATACTGTACCTGTAGATCCGGGGGTGTAGATGGCTTTATCGGTCTGTATGAAGATATATCCAGTATGGAAGGACACCAGGACAACTTTTTCCAGAGAGCATTGCGGAGACTTAACGGAAACGTACACAAATTGCTTCTTATTTGGATCTTTTTCCAAATTATTTGAGGGAATCTGAAACAAAAATAAGATCATGGGCATCAGCTAAGGCCAAAGCGATAAAAAAAGACATTGCATTATTTTCTTTTATAGAATTTTTAAATTGATGTTGTTACTGGTAAATAATTTTGGGAAGTCTCTAGTTCTTAATGCTGTTCTATTAGACACAGTAGAAATGCGCTAAAAGGATTGTCTTTCCATCCAGAGAATCTGAAAATCAAAAGTATTGGTTTCAATCTATTTATTACTTCATTAGTGATGAGGTGGCACTATAAGAAAGTTCAACACTTCATACCCACATTTTCCCATCAACAGAATCCTCTGCATATCATTGATATTTATTCCTATTTTTGTAGCGATTTTTATATTTAGTGTAGGGACCTACAAGCACGAGGTTCCCGTGACGACGGTTGTAGGCTTTCATTTTATGGCCATAGTACCAACTAAAACCTCATATTTTTTTTGTACAGGATAAAGCCAGGCCCCTTTCCATTGGGCCTTGCATATTAGCATTTCTGTCCCTACATGGTACACAGGTGGGGTACGGCTTGGCAGCCCGCCTGATCTAATAGTATGGGCGTCACCTAATAGTCTGCGGGCTTGTGACTTTACATCTGCAAGTGTGAACAGGGCTCTATGCAAGCCATCAGTATGCAGTTTTATCATCCAGCAATCACCTCCTCCATTTTTTTGGAAGTGTGTGTGATTTGCTCCTCCTGCACCTGTGATGCCTCCACTTAGTGGGGGCTTAGCTGTATCCTGCTAATGTACTAGTTTTTGGCCCGGGCGATGTACAACTGCAGCCCATGTTTGCTGTAAGTAATATCATTGATTGTTCAAAGTTTCTGAATCCTAGCAAGGATTTGCCATTCATTTATACTATATTTCTCCATGGCCCTCCATGGTTTTATTTAGATACCAAAAAAAACCCCCATTATTATTATCACCAATGATTTTCATTAACCACATAAGTATGTCAGGATACTAAGTGTTACACTTTAATGAGTACATAACCTTTTAATTTGGTAGCTAACCAGTGGACCAGTGGAAGGATACTTATACTTAAGTCTATATGTTTTTTTATACTATTGTAGAAAAAAGAATATTACTTTTAACTCGGTGTGGTCATGTTTATAGGTTATACACTTTAAGAAGTACTGCAAACACAGGTCTAGAGGAAGGAAACTTTGGCATAAACTAGATTGAGATTCTATTTAGAAGGACTTGGTAATTACAGTCACCCCAAAAAAAACGGGAAAGGTAATGTCACGCTGTACATAGGGTTGGTAGGACGTAGTACAGCGTATTCCCCACTAGGTGGCAGCAGAGTAGTGAAGGAAACACAAAGTACACTGTAATGGAAAGGCAGCTGAAGTACAGCAGAGTAACTTCAGCAGGCAGTTAACAGGCGAATCACCAGGGGGCAAAAGTGTAGTCAAACAGTCAGGGTCTAGCTAGGAGAGTCAAATCACTGCAAAGGGAGGAACAAAACCAAGTTAAAAAACAGAACCAAGTCAGAAGCCGGGAGATCAAGCATGCAGAGAGAAACACAAACAACAGACAGGAGTGGGAAGTCTGAGGCTGGGACAGATGCATGAGCAGGGAAGGGTACAAATCAGGGCACGGTAACAAGGAGGGAGATCAAACAGGAATTCTCACCAGAGCCAGTCACAGGCTGCAGAGCAAAACTATAACCAGCACCAGGATGCAATTGCAGAGACCAGATATAGTGTCCTCTAAAACCAGAACAAGTCTGATTGGAGTTAACCCCTGACATGACCAGGCCGGGTCTGGAGCGGAGAATCCTGGTCTTGGATTATGACACGTAGTCAGCTATTCCATTGCTGGAGAGGAATCTTGACTAGACTGGAAAACACAGAAAATTAGGTGATAACTAACCAAGGATAAGAGAAAGAAGTGATGCCTCATCCAATGATGATTTGATTTGGAATCTTACCATCAACGTCACGTTTCCAAAGTACTGGTTACTGCTGTCCATAGAGATTTTACTGGTGACTAAAGTGAATGTCCTCCTGGGAAAGTCATGGATTGTGATCTCAGCGTCAAATCCTGTACCGTGTCCATCTACTATAATGGTCTCTTCACTGTCCACACGAAGCACATTGGGTGTTATCAGGCCGCATCTGGGAGAAGATATACATGAAGAGAAGAGGTCAATATATGAAATCTTACACCGATCTATTATAGTACTTAATAGAATATTTTTTTAAAGGGAACATGTCAGAAACTTTGGGTCTTGAATAGTTCTTTAAAAGATTAGCTAATTGATCCCTTTATGATCTAAAACTTGCTCCAGAAGTGAGAAATTTCACTTTGAAGTTGAGTCTGGGCATGCATTGGGGTGTAACGACGTATTTCTAGGTTCTCAGCCTCCACCGATATTTCTGCCTAACTTTGCACTCCCCTGCCAGACTGACAGTTCAGTGACCATACCATTATAAATGACCTGTCAATCAGCAACTGGAGGGCACTGCTAGGAAGGGAATACAGTGTGAGGCTGAGAAGTTAGAAGAGCATCATCACTCCAAAATGCGCTTCCGCACACAAAGTGAAAATGTGATTTCTATCTGCTAGAGCCGTGCTTTTTGGTCATAAAGGGAATTACTGTTGTGACGGGGTCCTTTTCCCATATCACACCTTCAACAGAGCGAGCGATGGCTGAAGAATCCAATAAACATTTATTCTAAGCAAATCAAATGGTCCATAACATAATCCACCATACAGAGGGTAAAATTAGTCCAGAAATATGAATATAGTCCAGTAAGCGATAAATGTCCAGGTCTCTCTGGGAAGCAGCAGTTACTGCCCCAGAGGATGACTCGTCCAGCTTCTCTTGAAGTTCTCAAACAGACTCCTTCTGTCTTCTCCTGCTCAGCCAGACTCAAATCACTAATCCCTCAGATAAGCAGAGAGTTTAGGTGGATTCCAGGCTCTCTCTCCCACACCTAGGGACAGAAGCGTCTCAAGGAGTTATAACCCTGCAGACAGGATAAACAATACATCGAATAGACAGACCACCACACCCAAAACATGAAACTACACAAAATGGTATATGACCCACAATATCCCACCATCACAACTGTCCCGCCCCGTACTCGGCAGCCGAGTCGCTCGGATATGGACCTTCAGTGGGTGGCTCGAGGGTCTCCGGACTTGGGGGTCCTGCGGTCACGTCAATCAAAAAGGGGTTTGCGGTTTGGGGACGTAGGTGTATGGCCGGAGCCGTGTTAAGTTCGTGACCCCACCCACGGGATGTGGTGAAGGTGGACACCACCGCTGCAGTTACGGGGCATCCGGGGGAGATGTTGCGCAGCAAGTTGTTAACCCCTCCGTGGGCAGGGATGGTGGCCCCGGGACCCGTTGGGGAAGTGCTTGGCGGTGCAGGGAGATGGGCGGCCAGAGGGCACTGATGTACTCAGTATTAGTAAACACATGAGTCTCTGGTAAACCAAGGTGATGGTGGTCGGTGCCCGCAGCCGGCTACAGTCTGGTCCCCCACCCGGTTGGTGGTCTCTGTCTTTCTCCTGCACTTGTTTGTGATGGTGGACTTCCTGTGCTTGCAACTTCAGGAGTCCGCTCCCGGCTGGTGGCTGCCTGAGGAGCCCTTTTGCCTGCAGACGCTGGCCCATGGGATCTCTGTGCCGTGGCGGTGGCTTTCTATCTCCCTCGTTGGGCTTTTGCCTTCAGTCGGGACTTTGAGTGGGACAGGACCTCTAGTCCTGGCCGCAAACAGTTAATTATCTAGCCCCCAGTAGCTTCTGGACCTAGCTTCAGGGTCTGAGTACCCCCCTTTGTGCTCCGGTTTCCGAGTCGGGTCCCTGGGTCGGTACCGGTGGGCCACTACCCTGTCCCGGTCCACCACGGTTCCACCGAGCCGTCTTCCCGACTCAAGCAGATGGAGACCGCCATCTGCCTCCTAGCGAGCAGTACCAGGGCTCCTACCCTGGCACCGATTCACTTTGGGTCCTTCCTCTGCTGGAGCCGCACACAGCTCCAGCCCACACACCTCTCCACTTGACCTCTAGACTTGAACTCTAGAACAGAACTAAACTTTCCCGCCCCAGGCTGTCTGAGACTCCTCGGTGGGCGTCTTCCAACTGCCTGGTTCTGCCCCCTGGTGTGTCCTTCAAGCACTGAGGGAGGTGACTAGGGTTTTATGTGTTTGGCTGCTGTCACCTGTTAGGGAACGGTGTAGTGCGGGGCCCTATCTGTGACTACATGGCCCTGCCAGGGCGTCACACTCCCCCTTGGTTAACCACAGACCATCCGCAGGCTGTCCGACCACCACCGGTTTATTTTTGCTTTAACTGAAAAAGATAAGAACATATGTACAATTATAACTTTGATACAATCAAGCATATTTGTGAATTTCTTCCCTTACGGCAGGCAGGTTACTTAAACGTTGCAATATAAAACATTTTTATTAACCGGGAACGGGACGGGACCGTTCCCTTTCCATTTTGCCCACCCAAGCAAACCTAGCCCTGGTCACCACTAAGCACTGGTGCTCACCCCTTTTCCCCAGTCCAGGAAACAGGTTCGGGTCCGGGTGTTGACCACACGGGCCGGGTAATAAGTTCCTTACCCGGCAGTCTCTCTCAGAGGCCCCACATCCAGGGGACCCCTGACGTGGAGGGTAGTCACCGGTCTGCATGGTGACGGGACCTCGGCCTACAATTTCCCGCAGGCCCTTTCTCCAACCAGCCTCTCCGGAGACTGCAGGACAATGAAAAGGGTGGTCAGGGACTATTTACAAGGCCCAAAAGTTTTTGGGTGGCCTGCAAGTTCTCGGCCTTGTCTTTTGTATAAATGGGGGTAAAACAACGGGTAGTCAACAGGGTACCAACGGGGATGGGCAGAAAGGTAGCCGGGAACCACTACCTAATATTCTTCTTCTTTAAACGGGAATCTCATGGCGCAGCTGCCGTTGCTGCCGCTCCAAGTACGGAGCATCGGCTGCCTGCTTCATGTCAGCCTTTGCGGGGGACGGGCCCAGCCGGAGTCCCTCCATGCCGGCTACGACCGGCACCTTCGGAAATAAGGGACCCCGCTGTGATGTGGCCTGCTCTGCCACTTGGCAGCTACATCCCCGCCATGCCTCAGCCGAGGCCGGGTGTCTGGGAGCAGTCAACGTGACTTGCGGTGCAAGCTTCTGGTCGAGGACTGCCTCCGCTGTGGCCGGGCGGACTGACGGAGCCGTCGTGATCTCCGTCGCGGCCGGGCGGACTGCCAGGGCCGTTGTCATCTCCGTCACGGCCATGCTCGGGACCGGGTGAGATGTCATCAGCGGTGCTGCCGGGGTGGAAGCCGAGAGCGGTGCCAGGGTGATGACAAAGGTAAGGCCCGGGGGCCCCAGATCTGGGCCCTCTCCTACAGACGCTGCAGGCTCCGCTACCGGTGACAGGGGTAACGGGTCGGTCGGGGCGTTGGTCGCGGGCATGGGCAGTGAGGGAGGTGGCGTGGTGGATGGCAGCAGGCCGGGTCCCTCAGCCTGGCAGGCCGGTTCTTGGGGAACCTAGGGGCGTGGGTCACTGCTTACCTGCTCCTCTGAGACCACCTCCATTTCGCATACCCGAATGGTTGCGACCAGGCCCTTCATCTCCGACGTCCACCCTGCCAACACGGAGAGGACCTTGGCCTGGAACTTCTGGAAATCTTGCCGCTGGGTCCAGGAACGTGTGTCAGCATAGTCCTGGAGTCCGTGCATTTATCAGCCGCGGTTACATCAGCTCTTCCCGCTTCTCCCCCTTGGTCTTTTCGCGGCACTCCACTAGCTGGCCGGTAAGTTTCGTTTTGCGACTTCCGGCTTTTCTTTACGGCCGTGTTCCCAGGGGGCGGGGCTTCAGTTTTCGTGCTCTTTTCACGGGGAAGAAGACTCTGTCGGGAATCTTCGCGCCAAACAATGGCAGCAAGATGGCGGATTTTGAAAACTTTGCAACGGATCACCAATAACTTCACTTCAAGGCGCACTTCCACAAGGTAAGTGGATGGGTAAGTATCCTGTTCGTGACGCCAGAAATTGAGGTGTACCGCCCCGTGCTCGGCAACGGATCTTCAGTGGGTGGCTCGAGGGTCTCCGGACTTGGGGGTCCTGCGGTCACGTCAATCAAAAAGGGGTTTGCGATTTGGGGACGTAGGTGTACGGCCGGAGCCGTGTTAAGTTCGTGACCCCACCCACGGGATGTGGTGAAGGTGGACACCACCGCTGCAGTTACGGGGCACCCGGGGGAGATGTTGCACAGCAAGTTGTTAACCCCTCCGTGGGCAGGGATGGTGGCCCCGGGACCCGTTGGGGAAGTGCTTGGCGGTGCAGGGAGATGGGCGGCCGGAGGGCACTGATGTACTCACTATTAGTAAACACATGAGTCTCTGGTAAACCAAGGTGATGGTGGTCGGTGCCCGCAGTCGGCTGCAGTCTGGTCCCCCACCCGGTTGGTGGTCTCTGTCTTTCTCCTGCACCTGCTTGTAATGGTGGACTACCTGTGCTTGCAACTTCAGGAGTCCGCTCCCAGCTTGTGGTTGCCTGAGGAGCCCTTTGCCCGCAGACGCTGGCCCGTGGGATCTCTGTGCCATGGCGGTGGCTTTCTATCTCCCTCGTTAGGCTGTTGTCTTCAGTCGGGACTTTGAGTGGGACAGGACCTCTAGTCCTGGCCACAAACAGTTAATTATCTAGCCCCCAGTAGCTTCTGGACCTAGCTTCAGGGTCTGAGTACCCCTCTTTGTGCTCCGGTTTCCGAGTTGGTTCCCCGGGTCAGTACCGGCGGGCCACTGCCCTGTTCCGGTCCACCACGGTTCCACCCGAGCCATCTTCCCGGCTCCTGCAGACGGAGACCGCCATCTGCCTCCTATCCAGCAGTACCAGGGCTCCTACCCTGGCACCAGTTCAGTTTGGGTCCTTCCTCTGCTAGAGCCGCACATAGCTCCAGCCCACACACCTCTCCACTTGACCTCTAGACTTGAACTCTAGAACAGAACTAAACTTTCCCGCCCCAGGCTGTCTGAGACTCCTCGGTGGGCGTCTTCCAACCGCCTGGTTCTGCCCCCTGGTGTGTCCATCAAACACTGAGGGAGGTAACTAGGGTTTTATGTATTTGGCTGCTGTCACCTGTTAGGGGACTGGTGTAGTGCGGGGACCTATCTGTGACTACCTGGCCCAGCCAGGGCGTCACAACAACCGTCTTAAAACTTTAGAAACTCTTTATTGACCGCTCTGCCGCTTCCCACCGCCATCACTACTCCCCTCATCATCCTCGCCGGGGCTCGCTCTACCTGTGGAGAGCAATACTATTCCTGGCTGCTACTGCGGAGGACGGCAACAGCAGTGGCGACCCATTCCCTGTCCGCATACCACAGGTGGCATCACGACAAACACATCACAACTACTACCCTCAACATCTCCCCTGCCATCTTCTGTATGCCTTGGTGTAATGGAGCCGGGCTAGGCTGCCCGTGACAACGTCCGTCGATGGCCCGGCAATGAGTAGGTTAACCGCCTGCCCCGTGGGGCGCTACACTTACAATGGAGTTTATAGTCTTTGTGTATATGTGGATTGATATACAGTAGATATGTTGCAGTAATCCCCATGATGACACAACATAATGCATCTGTGCTCATTCGAGGTGAATCAACACTGCAAATTGTAGACTGCTGAGGTTTGCTGCCTGGCAGTTGTCACGTTAGCTTTATAATACATGAGGAATGAAAAATATAATTATCCATATGAAAAATTGAAAAAATTGAAATGTTACATTGCATTACTGCTGAGGATTATTTGAAAAAAGAGATATTTAGCTAATGTATTGATCAATTTATTACTGCCTCATAACCAACTTCATGGTAATCTCTTATTTATGGGGTCCCTAACCAAATGTTACCTCTATATGCGGTTAAAACCTGCTTGTGTGCATGGGTACCTAACCAATTCACATTTACAATGGTTTTCCAGCAGTCTTTTTGATTCTTATGCAGTTACTTTCAGTCTGAGAACCCAGTCCCGCCCTTTAGCCATGTTTATTCAATTTCCTATATAGCCATTCCCTGGCTTCCCAGACACAAGCAGGTTTTAACCGCATATAAAGGTAAGATTTAGTTAGGTACCCATACACACAAGCAGGATTTAATTGCATATAGAGGTAACATTTGGTTAGGGACCTCATAAATAAGAGATTACCGTGAAGTGGTTATGGGGCAGTAATAAATTGATCAATACATTAGCTAAATATCTCTTTTTTCAAATTATCCTCAGCAGTCAGGCAATGTCACATTTCAATTTTTTCAATTTTTCATATGGCTAATTGTATTTTTCATTCCTTATGTATTATAAAGCAGTTATGCTTGTTAATATTTCTCTGAATTTGGTGTGTAGCTTTCACTTCATATAGATTGTATATATTTTGTCAAGCACCCTGTTCACATTTACAATGGTGTTCCAGCATTCTTTTTGATTGTCATGTAGCACAACAAGACAGATAACCCTGACCCCAGGGGAAGATTATTCTCTTTATGGAGACCTGAGAAACCAGTCCGGCTGTCAGTGGTAAGGGGACTTATAGCTGCAATGCCCCTCTGGCTTGTCAGAAGGCCACTTTTGACTTTTAGGATTGCTACTTCCAATAGGTGGCGCTAGAGTTTGTCTCCTTTCCTGGAGAGACAATTTGAATAATTCCCAGAGGGGCATTGCAGCTATAAGTCCCCTTACCACTGACTCCCAGACTGGTTTGGAGAATAGTCTTCCCCCGTGGTCTCCCATTAGCTTCTCATAAGCCAGCTCAGTTACCCACACTTTGCACTGACGAGGGGCAATCACCCTGAAACACTGTGTCTGCGAATTGGGATTCTGACCTGGCATATATCCTAGGTCATATGAAAAGGCTTGTCAGAAGGCCACTTTTGACTTTTAGGATTGCTACTTCCAATAGGTGGTACTAGAGTTTGTCTCCTTTCCCGGAGAGACAATTTGAATAACTCTGACCCAACAGTCCTATCAATCAGTAACATAAGAGAGCTTGCAATGTATGACCACTTCACCATCAGGCTTGTCTTCTGCAGGAGAGTAAGGATTTTGAAAGGAAATCTGCCTGTGACTCCATCGTTCCACCATTTCTGAACTAGAATCATACAGTAATGGCTGCTACATCCTATACGATATGGGATTGAGAACACCAGCACCAAACACAATTAACATGGGAAAATTCTTGATATATAGGGTCAGCTTCTACTCACTTTGTCTGAGCATTGCACCCGATGAGTCCATATAGTAGAAGAAGGCACAGAGCTCTGAGTCCCATCATTTTGCTGCCCAAAGTATACACAGTTCTGGAGACAAGAAGAGGGGTTATAAATGTTTTTAGCCCTGGAACTCTCACCATTGTCAACACCCTAATCAATCAGTAACAGAGGATGTTTTAGGGAAAAGCAATGTAAACTGTTGGCTATCCGACAAGTATAATAATGCCTATTTCAAAATCAATTTTGTCCACAAATTACCCTCTTTCAGCATGAAAGATCACTGAAAAATCTAAAATGAAAGAGCAGAGTAATGATGCAACAAAGAAGCAGAGACAGCATGCTACTGTATATAGTAACACCAATACATAAAACTGAAGCTTTAGAAGACATGATAATTCATGGCAGGTCCGGCCATGAGCCTAATCAGACAAGTGCCAAATGGGATTCACCAGCCATGGACTATATTGATTTCAATACTGGTAACCACTAACTGACGAAACTTGACTTTCCTGACCAAAGCAAATTTTTCAATTCTGATCAATGTCACTTTATGTAGTTACAAGTGAAAAGGTTTTGGTACCGTGTTAGCCAGTTGAAAAATTATTGAATATTCTCCTGAATACAATGGAGTACATTAAAGAAGCAAACAGACAACTGATAGATATACAGTACTACACCAGACTGGATGATGACCCAACCCCAAAATATATGAGGGAGTTGAAAAAAGTCTGGGTACAGACTTCAGAAACCTTCTAGACCTAATACCTGAGAATCCAAGGATGGGAATTTTCTATATGCTTCCCAAGATTCATAAACCAGGTAACCCAGGGAGGCCAATTATCTCAGGGGTGGGAACGCTCACTGAAAAACTCTCTGGGTTGGTAGAAAATGTCCTTAAGCCACTGATGAAAAAGTTTTCTACAATAGGTCCCCTACCCGAGAGTACCATCTTAGCTACCATGGATGTGGATTCCTTATACTCTAACATCCCACATGAAGATGGACTAACCGCCTGCCAAATGTTTCTTGTAGCTAATGGGATCCATTCTGAGTCTGTATTAAGACTCATCAGATTTATCCTCACACTCAACTTTTTCTCTTTTGGCGAGGAACTATACTTACAACGCACAGGAACTGCTATGGGAAGCAAAATGGCACCACAGTATGCCAATCTTTTCATGGCTAAACTGGAAAATGACTTTTTAGCATCCTGCAACCTCAAACCATTGGCCTATTTCCGTTTCATCGATGACATCTTAATAATCTGGACCGAATCTGAGCAAGAGCTTCTAAAATTCCATGAAAAATTCAATGCATTTCATCCTACCATAAACTTGACATTGGAACACTCAAAACCAGAAATCAACTTCCTGAATACAACCATAAAAATTCAAAATGGTTCAATCCAGACATCGGTGTATCGGAAACCTATTGACCGTCCCACATACCTCAGATGGGACAGCTTTCACCCGAAACATATTAAAAAGTCCATTGTCTACAGCCAGGCCCTCAGATATAATCGTATCTGTTCCAGCCCTGCAGACAGGGATGAACACTTAACCCATCTTAAAAAGACATTTCTGGGGGGCGTGGCATGCACGCTGATGGCACTGGTCACCTAGAAGCTGAGCTCCAGCCACAGTGTCTCAGAAACAGCTCAGAACAGCTCACCAGAGACTCCAAATCCTCCCTGCACGGTGGGTAATCGCAGAGATAACCCCCTGGAGCTAGATATGACAAAGGGAAAGTCCCAAAAGAGGCCTTCTCCAGCAAAAGTGACAGATTTCTTTATCAGTGCTGGAAGAGATAAGATGGCTGCTTCCTCCTCCACTGTTTCAACACGCTCATCCAGGAGGGGCTCCACGGCTGTTACAGACTTTGACACTGATAATGCTGACATTCCACTTACCAAGCACACAATGCAGAATCTTCTCAGTGCCCTCCGGGCCTCACTGCAAGAGGACTGGAAAGGCATGGTAGCTGAGCTGCGTGCAGATATTACAGCCATAGGAGCCCGCACCTCCCACATTGAAACAAAGATGGAGGAGCTCACAAGATCCCATAACAGCCTCATAGATGCCAATGCAGATCTGGAAGAGCAAGTACAGGGTCTGCAAACTAAAATCCTGGATCTGGAGGACCGATCTCGCCGAAACAATATAAGAATAAGAGGGATTCCAGAGGTTATACCAGACGGAGGATTGCAGAGCTGCTTGGTATCCTTGCTGCAGGAGGCCTTGCCAGATCTGGGCCCAAATGATTTCATAATAGACAGGATTCACAGAGTCCCAAAACCAAAATTTCTTAACGCTGAGGCCCCTCGGGATACCTTAGCTCGCCTGCATTTCTACAAAACCAAGGAGGCCCTGCTACAAGCTCTGAGGAAGAAGCCATCCCTGCCTGAGAAATTCCGCCTTATATCCATTTTTCCTGATCTGTCGGCTGGAACTCTGGCAAAACGGAGAGAATTTGCTCCTTACACCAAGATCTTAAGAGATGAAGCTATCGCCTACAGATGGGGCTTCCCTGTCAAAATCCTGATCACCCGGGCAGGAAACACCCACGTGTGTCACTCGCCAAACCAGCTGGCTAGGCTCCTCTCTTCGTGGAACTTGATGAATCTCCCAGACAGATCTCCGAGAGCCGCAGGGCCATCCCGCAGGGAGAAAATTAATGAAGAGTGGTCCGTAGTGTGAGTTATCTAATATTCCGAGTCGTGGTTGTGACTTAGTTATTTTTCTTGAAGGCCCTCTGGATATGGTTCATCCAGGTCCTTCTGGCCCCCAGGGCGGCAATTTCCTATCATGCCGCTGGTCCTTTTTTGGACTTTTTTTTTCCTTTTGGACAAATGTTGGTTATGTGTGTTTTATGTTCTACCTAACCTTCCTTTCCCTCCTTGCAGTCTTAGCCAAGAGACTCTAATTCTAGCATAATGGTGTTAAACTGTATGTCTATAAATGTAAAAGGTCTAAATTCGCCAGCTAAGAGGTCTATGTTCTGGCGGGAAGTGTCAAGATCAAAATGTGATGTGATTTGCGGACAGGAATCACATCTTCTCCAAAATGACACGTATCGGCTGAATAATCCTAAATTCCCATTTATTATGCATGCATGTGGTCAAAAAAAAAAGGCGGGTGTATTTATTTGTGTAAAAAATACTGTCTCTTTCACTATGCTAGCCCAGCACTCAGATCCTGATGGCAGATATGCTATTCTAAATTGCTCCATAAATGAGTCCAGGTATACTATTGCATCTGTATATGCCCCCAATACAGGCCAGATCTGTTTCTTGCGCAAATTCCTGATTAATCTCTCAGCAGTCACGGGAGGTAAGCAAATATTTTGCGGAGATTACAATATGTTAATGTCAAGCTCCTTGGACAGTTCGAATGTTGCTGTACAGAGGAAAGAGATGAGAGTAGTGGTCTCAGAATGGCACCTTCATGATATATGGAGATACCATCATGCAAATGAAAGAGACTACACATACTTCTCGCCTCGATTCCTCTCCTACAGCCGATTGGACTATTTTCTGGTAGATAGTACACTTATTACAGACTGTTCAGATTCTAAAATTGGAATAATATCATGGTTGGATCATGCCCCCATTTATTTGACTATTCGAGAGCAAGATCGCTCGCCTATATTTGACCGGTGGCGAATGAATGATTCCCTTCTAGCTTCCAAACAAGTAGCTGAGGAACTAAGATCTGACCTCAACGAATTTTTCAAACTTAATGATAATAATGAAGTAAAAGAGGAATCATTGTGGTCCTCTCACAAAGCTTATATTAGGGGGTCATTCATAAAAATCGCCACTAGGGAGAAAAAAAGACGTCAGGCAGCTTCCAAAGCTATCCTCCGCCAATTGCTCTTGGCGGACTATGAGAAAAATTTGAGAGCTTTTAAGTTAAAATTTTATGCAATGGGTGACAGGGCAGGAGCCTTATTAGCCAGGAGAGTAAAAAAAAAAGAGAAGTACAAAACAAAATAGAGTTCCTTATATCAGGCCCTCATTCAAAAATTCGCAACCCAACAGAAATCGCCAATGCATTTACTGACTTTTACCAATCACTATACAACCTTAAAGATGACCCCACCACCCCAAAGCCCTCCCAAGACACAATTAGTTCCTTTTTAAATAGCATTAACCTCCCCCGGTTATCCACAGATCAGCTAAAATTGCTCAATGTGCCCTTCTCTATACAAGAAGTTCGCCAGGCAATTAATTCGGCAAAAAGAAACTCCGCTCCTGGCCCAGACGGGCTCACTAACACATATTATAAACAATTCGCTAACATTCTGTCCCCATTTATCCTGAGAATCTTCTCCTCTTGGCAAGAATCAGCAGCTATCTCACCAAGTAATCTTGAAGCCATAATAACTACCTTACCTAAACCGGGAAAACCCCCAGTAACCCCCGGAAACTTTAGGCCCATATCCCTTTTGAATTGCGATGTAAAATTGTATGCAAATATTATTTCGGCCAGGATTCATAAAATTCTCCCGAAACTAATTGCTCCAGATCAGGTGGGGTTTGTGGCGGGCAGACAGGCGAAGGATGGAACAAGAAGGATGCTGGACCTGATTGCACTAGTTGAGAAAAGGAAAACCCCCAGTGTGCTCCTGTCCTTAGATGCAGAAAAAGCATTCGACAGGGTGCACTGGGGTTACCTGAAATCGGTACTAGATAAGTTTGGATTTGAAGGCCCTATTTTATCTGCTATAATGGCGCTTTATTCTAGTCCCAATGCTAAGGTATTGGCGTCCGGGTTTATGTCTCGGAGCTTTGAAATCACTAATGGGACACGTCAAGGATGCCCCCTCTCCCCTATCATTTATGCTCTTACCATTGAACCCTTGGCCCAGGCCATTCGTGAGTGTCCGCAGATTTCGGGAGTGAAAGCGGGCAAGATGGATCATGTGATCAGCTTATATGCAGATGATGTCATCCTATCGTGTACCAATGTGGTGGTGTCCCTGAAGCATATAATGGAGATTTTGACCTCTTTTTCACAAATCTCGTACTACAAACTAAACGTTAATAAATCCCTAATTTTTCCGTTTTTCCTGCCTCCCTCTACCAAAACCACCTTATCTCAGTTATACCCCTTTAAGTGGGAAGAGGATGGCATCCCTTACCTGGGTATTATACTGGCCCCACTTAAAACCATAATTCAAAAAAATATGATAGCTCTACATAATTCACTAGAAAATGAACTTGCCCGCCTCACTCTGCTTCCCCTGTCCTGGATGGCAAGAATGCAGACTTTCAAAATGATATGTCTCCCAAAAATCATCTACCTCCTGAGATGCCTCCCCTTGGCAATCCCACACCGCTATCTATCTAAAATCCATTCACTAATGGGAAAATTCATTTGGGCTGGGAAAAAAGCAAGAACAAGAATAGCCCTGCGCTGTATGCATGCACCGTTGAATGGCGGAGGCATGGGTATCCCAAACATTCTAACATATCATAGAGCTGCCATTTTGGAGGCGGCCCGTGACTGGTGGAAAAACGAACTAGACCAGAGATGGTTGCAGATCGAACATTCCTCAATCAATTGTCACACCCCTAAACAGTTCATTGAATCATTAATTCTAGCCCCCTCTTCCCATGGTGATCTTCTTCCCACAACAGCAACACTGAAGAAAAATTGGAGCGAGTGGAGTGGAACAGTGTCACAAGCTTTAAGACCACATATCCCCCTGAGAGCGGTTGAATCCTTCATCCCAAATTTAAACCTTACCTCATGGGTAAAAAAAGAGCCTGTGGTGTTAGCGGACCTATATAAAGATGGAGTTCTACTTCCTTACTCAGAGATGTGTGAGAAATTCAATCTTCCTCGGCACAGCTTGTTCCAATTTTTTCAGTTGCGCCACTTTCTCATAAATGCTCCCATCTTTTGCAACCCTCTAGTAGCTGACCCCATCTCAATAAAAAACTTCTTTCAAAATAGTAAAATTAAGGGCCTCTCATTCGTGTATAAATTACTAAATGGCCCGCTAGATGATAAACAACTCCCCTACATGCTTAAATAGGAGAAGGATCTTTCCTCCCCACTCCAAACTCAGGCCTGGCACTCTGCCTCAAAGTGGATCCAAAGATCTTCCTCATGCCTTAACCATATTGAACAACTAAAAAAAATCCACCTGAGATGGTATAATTTCCCCACCAAATTAGCAACCTTTTCTCCAAATATGTCCCCACTGTGCTGGAGGGGCTGCAACCACAGAGGTACTTTAAGTCATATGTGGTGGTTCTGCCCGAGGACCTTTGAATTTTGGAATTTAGTTTTTGAAATGATCCGGGAGGTCACTGGTCTCCAGATCCCCCCGTCCCTCGCTGTTCTACATATGGGTATAGACACAATTCCTGACCCCTTTAAAACCATTATCTCCCATTTCCTTATTGCAGGTAGGCATTGTATAGCTTACAGGTGGAAGTCCCCGCTGTCCCCAACTAGGACAGAGCTAACAGACAGGCTGAATCTACAGTGGGTATATGAAACGAGTTTAGCTTCTAGTCTGAAAAAGAAAGAGGCAGTGCTGGAACAATGGGCCCCCTGGGCGACCTCTCCTTATGCCGCCGCTCTCCCACAGCCTTCAAACCCCCCACAGTCACCAGGCTCCTCTGAACCCTGAAGTAAATTAGAGATGGCCCCTTGAGACAGATAACCCCAGGGAAAATGCTAGACTCACTAAGGTAATTTATCTCTATGGCTGCTCACCCCCCCCTCCCTTCCCCCTATGTTTTTCCTTAGTTATTCCCAGTTTGTACTGTAGGGGTATTTAATGTCCCACAATGATATGTTGATATACCCTATATGTACTCTGTTTTTGTATTGTTACCTGTATGTGGTTTGACATTGTCACATTTCTTTGTTATATGTTGGAAATTTAATAAAACCTTTATGATTAAAAAAAAAGAAGACATTTCTAAACCAAGGCTATCACCCCACCTCCATAAATGATCATCAGATCATTAGAGCCAGAAGGACCCTTAGAAGTGAACTGCTTCAATACAAACAAGAGGAAAATAGTCGAGTACCTCTGGTGGTGACATACAACCCACAGCTTGAGGTACTGAGAAGAACGGCCAAGAAATTTCATCACATTCTACACAAGGATGACCGGTTAAAAACAATATTCAAAGATCCTCCATTGCTGTGCTACAGGCAACCTCCTAATTTAAGGAGCATCATGATCCGAAGTTCTATGCCCTCTGACACACCAAGAGGAACTTATCCTTGCAATGTGAAGAGCTACAAAACCTGCGCTCATGTAGAGACCAAAGACCGGATACAGATCCCTAACACACAGAAGGACTATAAAATTCCTGGGACATTCACATGTTCCTCTTGAAACGTGGTGTACTTAATCCTGTGCACTATATGTCCTATGGGGGGCCTCTATGTTGGAGAAACAGGACAGAGACGGAGAGCAAGGATGAGATCTCCCCGCCACACAATTACACACAAAATAATCCATTTACCTGTGGCCAAACATTTCTGTGCTTCAGGACACAACATAAACCATATGAAAGCTGTCATATTAAAAGGCAACTTCAGATCACAGAAACATCACAGGGTTTGGGAATACAAATTCATTAAAATGTTTAACTCTGTGGACACAGGACTCAACCTGTCAGGAGGATTTATGACCCATTATAAAATTATAAAATCTGAGGAGTCTATTGCTGAGACTGACCAGACCTCTGATCCTACATGGATATTGGAACAATAAAACTCTCACACCACTAATCAAAGCTAATTCAGGATTCACTGTTTGTTTACTTAAATGTCTTTTATTATGCCATCCCTCTGCTCTGTTTGTGCATATATTTGTGTTTCTTCAGATATTTTGTCATACCATGCCTGATGAAGGGACCTGAGATATCTCGAAAGCTTGCTTTGTAACATCATTTTATTTTATTTTAGTTAGCCATTAAAAGGTATCACAAGATTATAATTTTGTTCCTCTCACTGAGAACATTCAATACTTTATGTAGTAAAACAGCAGTGGCGGATATATCGCCGGTGCAGTGGCACAGGGCCCTGAGGTTCAGGGGGCCTTTGCTGGCCAGTCAGTAATGAGGGCAGTTTGACATGTTGTCCAGAGCTCCAGGCTCCAGGGGGCCCTGGCCAGATTGCCTTCATCACATGCAGCGTGCCAGGCAGGGAGCGATCCAGCTCCACGGCGTGTATGCAGCGGAACGCAGAAATCTGTCCTCTGTTTCCTGCCTGACACTTTTTTTGTGACACACGCGTGCGCTCTGATGTTGTCGGTACGACATGCGCGCGTGTGTCATTTGAAAAATTCCCGGCAGGAGAAGGAGCAGTGCAGCTGGGACCCCTACAAGAGAAACAGCCCGTGGTGAGGGCCCGTACAATAGAAACAGTGGCGGGGAGAAGTGTCAGCTCGGAGGGGTGCCCACACAAGAGAAGAGACAGCTCGGCGGGGAAGACCGTACGGGGAGGCCTGAGGCGGGAGAGGTGAGTGATGACTAATAACCTGAGAAACGGACAATGAAAATGGGCTAATATTGGGAGTGTAGTGATGTAGTATGTTACAAATGTAATATATGGGAGTGTAGTATATTACAGGTGTAGTATATGGGGGTGTAGTGATGTAGTATATTACAGGTGTAATATATAGGGGTGTAGTGATGTGGTATGTTACAGGTTTAGTATGTGGGGGTGTAGTGATGTAGTATATTACAGGTGTAGTATATGGGGGTGTAGTGATGTAGTATATTACAGGTGTAATATATAAGGGTGTAGTGATTAATGTAGTATATTACAGGTGTAGAATATGGGGGTGTAGTGATGTTGTATATTACAGGTGTAATATATAGGGGTGTAGTGATGTAGTATATTAGAGGTGTAGTATATAAGAGTGTAGTGATGTAGTATATTACAGGTGTAGTATATGGGGGTGTAGTGATGTAGTATATTACAGGTGTAATATATAGGGGTGTAGTGATGTGGTATATTACAGGTGTAGTATATGGGGGGGGTGTAGTGATGTAGTATATTACAAGTGTAGTATCTGGGGGTGTAGTGATGAAGTATATTACAGGTGTAGTATTTGGGGGTGTAATGACGTAGTATGGTACAGGTGTAGTATATGGGGGTGTAGTGATGTAGTATATAACAGGTATAGTATATGCGGGTGTAGTGATTTAGTATATTACAGGTGTAGTATATGAGGATGTAGTGATGTAGTATATTACAGGTGTAGTATATGGGGGTGTAGTGATGTAGTACAGAGGAGCATCTAGGGGGGAGGCTGGCAGGGCATGTGCCCCGGGCACAGCTGTCAGGGGGGCGCTGCTAGAATGCATGATGCGACACAGTGAAAGTCTCCCCAGAGGCTGCGTTTGCCACCCTGTAGTGGGAGTCGACATTCTCTGAGCGCAGCTGTCATGCTGACAGCCGAGACAGAAACTGCAGCTTGCGGCTCCCACTGCTTAATTGTCCTTGCATCTGTCAGATGCGAGGACTATTGCGGTGCCCGCCGGCGTTGACTTCCGAGTCAGAGAGTCGGCTGTAGTATGATCAAGTCAGCTGATCACACTGCTGATCCGGAAGTCAGGGCCGCAGGGCAGAGACGACAGGGAGCGCTGGTGATAAGTGCTCCAGTGTGGAGCTGAAGACACGGAAGAGGAACAGTGTGGGGTGAGGGGCGAGGTATCTTTGCACACAGAATGGGGGGCAGAGGATGGGGTGGGGGGCAGTATATATAGACACAGTATGGGGGAGAGAGGGTGGGGAGAGACAACTGTGGACACAGTATTGGGGAACATAGGGTGGGGTGGTGGCAGTATCTATAAACACAGAATTTGGGAGAGAGAACTATCTGTGGACACAGTATGGGGGACAAAAGATAGGGAGGGTGCAGTTTCTACAGACACAGTATGGGGTAGAGCGGGCAAAGATGGAGCAGTATCTATAGGCACAGTATGGGGGAGAGAGAATGGGGAGGGG
Organism: Anomaloglossus baeobatrachus; assembly: GCF_048569485.1. Taxonomy (NCBI): domain Eukaryota; kingdom Metazoa; phylum Chordata; class Amphibia; order Anura; family Aromobatidae; genus Anomaloglossus; species Anomaloglossus baeobatrachus. The sequence goes on along the minus strand of NC_134356.1, from coordinate 667,897,419 downwards.
GCAGTATCTTTAGGCACAGTGTGGGGGAGAGAGGGTGGGGAGGGGGCAGTATCTATAGACACAGTATAGGGGAGAGAAGGTGGGGAGGGAGCAGTATCTATAGACACAGTATAGGGGAGAGAGGGTATGGAGGGGGCAGAATCAATAGACACAGTATGGGGGAGAGAGGGTGGGGAGGGGGCAGTATCTATAGACCCAGTATGGGGGAAAGAGGGATGTATCTGTGGACACAGTGTGGTGGGAAGAGAGGCTGGGGAGAGGGAAGTATCTTTGTACACAGTGTTACGAATCAGCGCCGCCACAGCCGCAAGCTGCCTGCTGCAGTTCCAGTTCTGCCCAGGCGCCGGCCGCCATTTTTGGCCGTGCCTCGGGTTGTCCAGCTCGCTGCTTGCTCCTCCATGTCTAAGTGTGGAGAGGCGGCTTGTGCGCATTCGTGTGCTGATTTACTCCAGCCAGAGCCTAAGACTAGTGTTTCGCCTAGTGAGCATGCTCAGCCTGATAGTGCCATTTCTGATTCTAAGTCCTCGGTTCAGGCTACTGAGCATGCTCCTACACTTAGTGCGAAAAGCCTCTTTGCACAGGTACTTGGACTTCGTGCCGTGTCTAAGTCTTGTGTTGTGCCTACTGAGCATGCTCAGGCAGATAGTCTGATTTCTGAGACTGTTGTTTCGGCTACTGTGCATGCTCAGACACTTAGTACATCAGACGCTAGGTCCTCACTGGGCACGTCCGTGAGGTGGCAGACCCTGATAGGGCAGAGTTCATCAGGGGTCATGATGACGTGGCCACTCCGGACTGGCTTGTGGAGGCCCGCCGCTATGATTTGGCACCTCACCATTGGTCGTCAGACGATGAATGGTGAGGTGTTTGGGGCATGGCTGCCATGAAGTCATCAGTGATGTGGGAGTTCCGGATAGGCTGCTGGTGATGTCTCTGATAGTGTGGCACTCCACAATTGGCCCTAGGAGGTGCCATTGTGGTCCACTCTGGGTTTGGGGCGGACCCAGGTTATTAAAGGGGCTGGAGACAACATGGAGTGATGCAGTCTTCTTATGTCATTGCTTTGTGCACACCTCCATACCATAACTACTAGTTCTGGAAGCGGTAGGTAGGGTTAGGTGAACGGTGCCTGTCACGCCAAGATTCGTGTCTCGGCACATCAGGGTCAGGCGCCGTGCTTCCCTCCTGCCGTTCCAGTCTTGCTGTTCAGCCCAGTGGAGTTAACTGGGCTGCGGCTGCTGCGCCTACTGTCTGGTTGTGACCCCTACGCACACGGACAGCATACCCCTGGACCCCTGTGGCATTACCAAGGAGTTCCTGGGCTGGGTGTGTGTACCCTGTTCCCCTCGTATCGGCTTCCCGGTCAACGCTACTGGTGTGACCATCTGGCATGACGTGTCCTTCACACATGTGGCCAGTCGACTGGTGACCAGAAACACTAATCGGAGGACCGCTCAGCCTGAGACGTGTCTTACACACGTGGCACTTTCGCGGCGGTCTTCCGGTCAACGCTACCTGGTCACCACTCGGCCTGATGTGTTCCCTGCACATGTGGTCGGTGTAGCGCCAGGTTCACCAAAACACTAACCGGGTTATCGTCCGGTCTGACGTGTCCCTACACACATGACCGGTTCACAGGTTTCCTGGGTTATCTCAGAGCCACCCAGCTCTGTATTCTCTGCCTACCCTTCGGGTAGCCAGCAGCTCCTTTTCCATCTGGGAGCACGGTGGACCCTGACTGGCGATTGGGAAAACACATCCTTATCCTAATCCGCCAGACCCCCCGTAACACACAGTATGGTGTGAGAGAGGGTGGGGGGGATGTATGGGGAGAGGGGGTGAGGGGTGATGTATACAGATATAGTAAAGGGAGAGAGGGTGAGGGTTGATGTATGCAGACACTGTATAGGGAGAGAGTATGCGTCCCCTATAGTACTGCCAGGTGATCCGGAGCCTGCCTCCGTGCACAAATTCAAAGTGTTCTGGTGGCCTGTTGGCTTAGAGCTGTCCGGGTCCCGCTCCCTCCTTGTGGGTAGAGGAGCTGTGCTCTCAAGGGCTCACGCTTGGGATTTCTGTGGGCTGTATGGGTTGGAAAGCCCTATCCCCTCGTTGCACTAGTGCCCCTGATCTCTGAGCTATTTGGGGACAGTCTATAAAGTCACTATCCTCCGCAAGTTAATTGCCGGGTTGCCTGAAGCAACTCCCCAACCTAGGGTCCTGTACCCCGCTGTGCTTTCGGTCCCAGACCGGTTATTAATCTCAGATGCCTCCCGTCCTCCAAGACCAGGTCTAGGCACACAGCCTCAATACCCTGTGACCAGGTCTCCGACTCCTCTGGCCCAGACCACCGTCTGCGACCCAACCTGCCACAAACAGGGAACCACCACTCCCCAGCTCCCCACTACTCGAGGGCTACAACTTCACTGTCCTACTTCCCTCCCACCAGTCTGCCTGACCCCTAGGGGGGCGGCCCTATTCCAGCTCAGCAGCCCACTGATGTGTCTGACAGGGTGTGGTGTGAGGTGTGGTTGGAAATTTGAATGCTGATGGAGGCAATACCATAGGTTGGGAACCCAGAACCATGACGGGGTTAAATACTGCACCAACTGAATAGACCAGGGGCATCACATGAAGTGCAAAATAAATCAATTTATTGTGAACACTGGCACATCAGGAAGATTGGAGGATCAATCCATGGACAATGTGTGACATAGATAATACAAATGATGGTACAAGACACACAGAAAAAACAAGCAAGGAACCAGTTCTTGGACGAGGATTACACACAGATTTAAAGTGCAAAGCAAAATTGTGTATATAGATTTAAAATATAACGTTTATTAAATTAGATTAAATCCTAAAAAGGTACCTATATGAAAACAAAGATTACCACTGGATTAACCAAGTGGACAACAGACAATCGCCCAAAATAACTTGGGCCCTATTGACATACAACGTGGCTGTACCCCAATAGTAGGGACGTTTGAAGCATAGCATCTGCTGGCCTGACTATATGAGGGTCATCAAAAAAATAGTCCACGTACATGAAATAAGAACAGTGGTCCTAGGTTCTGCCATGTATATATAACAAGGGAAACCTCAATTACTTCAGTAGGTGACATCAAAAGAATTGAGTATACCCCATATTGAGCAAATCTTGTATATCTGCACAGAACCAGGCAACAATATGGTCCAAAACAATGCAAAAAGGACAGTGGTCCTAAATTGTGTCACATGTATACACTAACAGGGGAAGCCTCGGTTATTCAAAGGACATCAAGAGAGGTACCCTATACAGATATAACAGGGGAAACCTCATTAATCAATTGATACCAAAGAAAAGTACCCCATACACTTTAATGTATACACATGTATATATAAAGGAAGGATCTCACCCACTCAGATGATCCACAGTCTGTCATATCCTTCCTGTCGCACAGGCGGTGCAGAGGGGAGGACACTGTGTAAACCCCGGCAAAACTCGCCCTATTTCCCCAAAGACTCCCGCCCTTACAAGGACGGTCCACAGCTATTACCTAGCCGCCGTCCTAACAGTCCCCATATGCCTCCCAAGGGACCGGATGGCACCATCTTTAAAAGCGTTGTTGGAGTGCAGTTCCACATCCCCCCCTGATGAAATGATCACATCGCAAAGATCTTGAAATGTACGTCGGGGTCCAGGTATTGGGGGACCTCTGCTGCTCTCTATTAGACTTTTTGTGCTCACAACGGTTCCATGATCTTATTGTGCTGCTAGGGCTGTGTGCAATTTTCTGTGCAATCTACATCAGTGGTTTTCTACCACTCTTATAGTAGAAATTCAAGAAAAATGGAGTCATATTCCAAAATTTATACATTTTATTAGATATAATTAATAGTTCACACATTAAAAACGGTCAAAAAAGGGGGGAGGGAAAAGGGGGAAAGACAAAGTGCAAGTGGTAGGGCAGCAATCACCACAGAGCAAGGTCACTGGCAAGCACTATGTCAATTTTTGTGCAGACGGCAGCATGCCAGTGACCTTGCTCTGTGGTGATTGCTGCCTTACCACTTGCACTTTGTCTTTCCCCCTTTTCCCTCCCCCCTTTTTTGACCGTTTTTAATGTGTGAACTATTAATTATATCTAATAAAATGTATAAATTTTGGAATATGACTCCATTTTTCTTGAATTTCTATTGTGCTTGGAGTCTCCATATGTGAGAATTATCATGTCTCAGATGTATTTGATCTCACTCTTATCTTAGTGCATTTTATACTTTTAAACTAATTGCTGTCCGATATGCCAATTATCTGTGTATCTGCATATTCATGTTGTGAGGTTCAGCGATGCTAGCATATTTTGCTGCATTATGTGTTTAGGGTTATGTGCAATATTATGTGTTACACATAATTATGGAATTTTTATCATGTTTTGCTTCTATCACATTTTATATTTGCCATTTTGTGGTCCTATGCACATATGCACTTTTTTATGGTTTTGGATGAGTATATCTATAACTTTGATGATTTTGTGATGCCAATACTCCCCGCTACATAAGGCTATAAGGGTGCGTGCAATATTTATGTGATATATATACAGCGTCGGACTGGCCCAGCGGAGCACCGGAGAATCCTCTGGTGGGCCCCCATGCTTTATATTGTGCAGGGTACCGCGGTCTTCTTACCGCGGGCTGGGCAGGGGTGTTTAGTGGGCAGACTGGGACCCCCATGCTCTGATGGGCCCCCAGCCTTTCCATCATAAACTGTAGTGATCACTCAGAATAATCTGTGCGATCTCTGCAGTTTCCTTGGACATCACAGTCATGTGACTCACCACAGGTCCTTGCAGTGCGGGAGTCCTCATGCCTGCACTCTGCACAAAATGAGGTGCGCGCAAGAACTGCAGACTGCACCTCTCATATTCAAATGTTGCCGCGTCTTTCAGGCGTGCCTACATTTGAACGGTGCGGTGCCAGGACTGAGGCAGAAGAGTTCCTCAGCACCACACCAACAATCGTCATCACTGGTGCCACACGGAAGAAGAGGATACGCAGGCAGATAAGCGCTTCTGCCTCCCCCTGCAGTGAGCCTGACCCTGCTGTGAACCTCCCCCTGCAGTGAGCTTCCCCCTGCTGTGAGCTTCCCCTGCAGTGAGCCTCCCTCTGCTGTGAACATCCCCCTGCTGTGAGCCGCATGCATCCCCTTGCTGTGAGCTTCCCCTTGATGTGAGCCTCCCCCTGCTGTAAGTCTCCCCCTGCTGTAAGTCTCCTGCCTCCTCTTGCTGTGAGCCTCCTCTTGCTGTGAGGCTCCCGTTGCTGTGAGGTTCCCCTTGCAGTGAGCCTCCTGCCTCTCCCTGCTGTGAGCCTCCTGCCTCCCCCTGCTGTGAGCCTCCCTTGCTGTGAGCCTCCCCTTGCTGTGAGCCTCCCCTTGCTGTGAGCGTCCCCTTAATGTGAGCCTCCTTTTGCTGTGAGCCTCCCCTTGATGTGAGCCTCCCCTTGCTGTGAGCCTCCTGCCTCCCCTTGCTGTGAGGCTTCCCTTACTGTGAGGCTCCCCTTGCTGTGAGACTTCCCTTGCAGTGAGGCTCCCCCTGCAGTGAGGCTCCCCCTGCAGTGAGCCTCCCGCCTCCCCTTGCTGTGAGCCTTTCCTTGTTGTGAGCCTCCCCTTGCTGTGAGCCTCCCCTGCAGTGAGTATCCTGCCTCTCTTTGCAATGAGCCTCCTGTTTCCCCTTCCAGTGAGCCTCCTGCCACTGTGTATGCCCCTAGTACTGTGTGCCACCAACTCAGTGTTGTGCCCCTCATGGTGTAGAAATTAGGGGAAAAGTGAGAAATGTGCTCTGGGAGTGATCAGCTATAGGTGACTGTGTTATTTTCGTGTAATGGCAGGAAGACGTTATGATGGTCAGCGACGGATAAAGAGGAAAAGTGAAGATGAATAACTTCTGCTAGAGAAGTCACTAGTAAGTCAGTGTATTACATGTACACATATGCTATACACTATATACAGAGCTCCTGTGAATAATGTCACTAATTAATGTCACTGGTGATCACTGTATTACCTTTTCACTGACACTATATACAGAGCTCCTGTGTATAATAGCACTGATAATAATATTAGTGTTATTAGTGTTGTGGTTTTTATTCATGATCATTATTGTAGTATTATTCTGGCACTGTGTGGTGGTAATATGTGGTCTGGTAACAGCGAAGTGGTATTTCTTTGTTGTATGTGGTATTATTTGGTCATTTATGTGGTCTGGTCATAGTGTTAAGGTATTTCTCTCTTGTATGTGGTAATATTCTGTCATTATGTGCACTGATTATAGTGTAGCGGTATTTCTCTCTTGTATGTGGTTGTATTTGGTTATTATGTGGTGGTAATACAGTCATATGAAAAAGTTTGGGCACCCCTATTAATGTTAACCTTTTTTCTTTATAACAATTTGGGTTTTTGCAGCAGCAATTTCAGTTTCATATGTCTAATAACTGATGGACTGAGTAATATTTCTGGATTGAAATGAGGTTTATTGTACTAACAGAAAATGTGCAATCCGCATTTAAACAAAATTTGACCGGTGCAAAAGTATGGGCACCTCAACATAAAAGTGACATTAATATTTTGTAGATCCTCCTTTTGCAGAAATCACAGCCTCTAGTCGCTTCCTGTAGCTTTTAATGAGTTCCTGGATCCTGGATGAAGGTATATTTGACCATTCCTGTTTACAAAACAATTCCAGTTCAGGTAAGTTTGATGGTCGCCGAGCATGGACAGCCGCTTCACATCATCCCACAGATTTTCAATGATATTCAGGTCTGGGGACTGGGATGGCCATTCCAGAACATTGTAATTGTTCCTCTGCATGAATGCCTGAGTAGATTTGGAGCAGTGTTTTGGGTCATTGTCTTGCTGAAATATCCATCCCCTGCGTAACTTCAACTTCGTCACTGATTCTTGCACATTATTGTCAAGAATCTGCTGATACTGAGTTGAATCCATGCGACCCTCAACTTTAACAAGATTCCCAGTGCCGTCAATGGCCACACAGCCAGAAAGCATGATGGAACCTCCACCAAATTTTACTGTGGGTAGCGAGTGCTTTTCTTGAAATGCCGTGTTTTTTTGCCTCCATGCATAACGCCTTTTTGTATGACCAAACAACTCAATCTTTATTTCATCAGTCCACAGGACCTTCTTCCAAAATGTAGCTGGCTTGTCCAAATGTGCTTTTGCATACCTCAGGCGACTCTGTTTGTGGCGTGCTTGCAGAAACGGCTTCTTTCGCATCACTCTCCCATACAGCTTCTCCTTCTGCAACGTGTGCTATATTGTTGACTGATGCACATTGACACCATCTGCAGCAAGATGATGCTGCAGGTCTTTGGAGGTGGTCTGTGGATTGTCCTTGACTGTTCTCACCATTCTTCTTCTCTGCCTTTCTGATATTTTTCTTGGCCTGCCACTTCTGGGCGTAACAAGAACTGTACCTGTGTTCTTCCATTTCCTTACTATGTTCCTCACAGTGGAAACTGACAGTTTAAATCTCTGAGACAACTTTTTGTACCTTCCCCTGAACAACTATGTTGCATAATCTTTGTTTTCAGATCATTTGAGAGTTGTTTTGAGGAGCCCATGATGCCACTCTTCATAGGAGATTCAAATAGGAGAACAACTTGCAAGTGGCCACCTTAAATACCTTTTCTCATGATTGGATACACCTGCCTATGAAGTTCAAAGCTCAATGAGGTTACAAAACCAATTTAATGCTTTAGTAAGTCAGTAAAAAGTAGTTAGGAGTGTTCAAATCAAGAAATTGATAAGGGTGCCCATACTTTTGCACCGGTCAAATTTAGTTTAAATGCGGATTGCACATTTTCTGTTAGTACAATAAACCTCATTTCAATCCAGAAATATTACTCAGTCCATCAGTTATTAGATATATGAAACTGAAATAGCAAAAACCCAAATTGGTATAAAGAAAAAAGGTTAACATTAATAGGGGTGCCCAAACTTTTTCATATGAGTGTATGTTAATGGTCATGGTGTGATGTTATTTCTCCCTTGTATGTGGTATTAGTGATCTTGGTATAGTGGATTGTGTTGTTTCTGGAGGTCACTTTTTCTCTCTATCAATAAAGGGAAGATTATTTCCAGTAGAGATTAAATACTTGAATGTTTAACCCCTCCCTGTACTGTGACTATTACACTGCAGCAAATAAGCTAAGTAATCGCCTATTCTAAGGCCATGTGCCCATGTTGCATATTTCCTCAGTATCTTACTTCAGTATTTGTAGCCAAAACCAGGAGTGGTAAAATCAGAGGAAAAGTATAATAGAAACTCCTCTGCATGTTTCACCCAATCCTAGTTTTGGCTTAGAAATACTGATGTAAGATAGTGACCAAATACTGAACGTGTGAACGTGGCCCAAGGATAAGTGATAACTTATTCATCTGTGGGGACCGATTGCTGGGATCTGCACCGATCATGCAACTTCTATTCTCTTGAAAGTGGAGCTCATGTCCGACTCATCCCCGGATCCATTCATTTATTAAGTGATCACCTACCAAACCTGTGGATCGGTGATCACTTGTTTTCACCAAAGATCCCCCTTACTGCAAACTACTGTAATTGTACATCAGTTATTGTGTGCACAGGAGATGTGCAGGAGCCGCCTGTGCTTCACAGTCAGCGCTCCACTATAACGGGGATAATGGCTAATGGGTATTTGCATATTGCTGTCGGGTGGGCCTCTGAAGTCAGTTCCTCTGATGGGCCCCAGACACCCCAGTCCGACGCTGTATATACAGTGAGTCCACCCATATCCTGTCCACCGCCATTAACTTGAGAACGGCGGCAGTTATAGGCATAGAAGTGGTGTCTGGGTATAGTAAAGTAGCCTTCCTTCCACTCTCTTTGTCTGTCTCCCTCATGTCTGGACTAGTCCGCTTGAACGGCCTCCGGACAGGGTCCCCTCTCCCGGCACCGGCGGGCTACAACCCTGTCCCGGTTGCCTCAGGTTCCCCGTGACCGGATCTCTGTCGCCTGTGGCCCTCACCATCACCTAGTCCGGTAGTCCAGGGCTCCAACCCCGACTACCACCTTCTCCAGGGAGCTGCAAGCTTCCCCTGTCAGTGCTTCACTGACTACACCAAAACTGAACTTCACTCCTCTCGCCCCCTCTCTTTTTCCTGGGAAGGGGGTGAGTAGGGCCTGATTGTCTGGTGTACATCTGTGTGGGGATTATGTAGCTGCCAAGGAGAATTAACTCTTTCTGTGACTACCTGGTTTTGCCAGGGCGTCACATATCCTTGACATGTTTTATATAAATTTTGTCTGGAATTTTTGTAAAATTAGATATATGTATGCGGGTTTTTCTAATTGGATCATACTTACATCTTTTGATTGTATTTGTATGTGTCTTGTACCATCATTTGTATTATCTATGTCACACATTGTCCATGGATTGATCTGCCAATCTTCCTGATGTGTCATTTTCACAATAAATTGATTTATTTTGCACTTTACTCTGTTTTTCCTCCTGGTTTTTTTTTTCATTTTTTTTTTTTATAGAAAAATTAGTGACTTGATCCTAGCTGACAAGTGTTGCTCAATATTTACTTGTTTCTCAGTGACCTTGAGATAAGAGACAGTTAGCCTGATAAGCCATTTCTGGGGAAATGGAATGAAAAAAACCCAAACATATAAACATAATAAACTATCAGTTTAACCCCTTTGGTGACCAAGCTAATTTTGACCTTAATGACTAGGCCAAATTTTATAAAGTCACTTCATGCCGTAATAACAGGAACGCTTCAAAGGACTCCGGTGATTCTGAGATTGTTTTTTGTGACCTATTGTACTTCATGATATTTTTTGCGTTTACTTGGGGAAAATTTAGCAATATTCAAAATTTTGATTTTTACGCCTCTAAACCCTAGAGTTATGTCACACAAAACAGTTCACAAAAAAACCCAAAACAAATTGTAAGATAGTGCTGTCACGTTAATTGATTGTCACAAGTGAAGAATAAATTGTCACAAGTGAAGAATAAATGAATGAAGAAATAAATAAATGAATGAAAACGGATATATAGGACAATAGAAGATAATGCAAATACAGTGAAGGAAATAAGTATTTGATCCCTTGCTGATTTTGTAAAGTTTCCCACTGACAAAGTCACAAACAGTCTATAATTTTAAGGGCCGGTTAATTGTAAAAGTGAGAGATAAAATATCCAAAATAAAATCCAGAAAATCACATTGTATAAATTATCTAAATGTATTTGTATTTTGCAGAGAGAAATAAGTATTTGATCCCTCTGGCAAACAAGACTTAATTCTTGTTGGCAGCCCAGCAGTCAGACATTTTTTATAGTTGATGATGAGGTTTGCGCACATCAGGAGGAATTTTAGCCATCACCAGGGAACACAGTTGATATCAATAAACAGTATTTAGATTTATTGTCTAATGAGAAAAAAAAAAATTTCCAAACAAAAAAACCTCTTTCCAAAAAGTATATGTAGACAAAAATGCATTAATCTGTGTATGTCCACAACATATGCCCGCATTATATATCCATAACAATAATAAACACGCAGAAAAATATAAATGCAGTAAAACCGTGCAAATATGAAAAGCACATCTAATTGAATAAATCCAAAAATTCACAAAGATCAAAGAAATAATAACCATAAAGTCCATGAAGGAATTATAATAGTGTTCATTCGAAGCCATGGACAAACATTGGGCAACAATTATCGATAACATGAGATAAATCAGCGGCCAAATTTAGTCCAGGAAAGCTTATAGACATTCAAGATATGGTAACTTCAAAGCTCCAAGGATCAGCAGGCAGGTCCAGGAAAGCTCATGGACATTAGTGTCTTTAATACCATGATATAGGATGGATCAGCAGTAGAGATGAGCGATGTTCGAGGTTCGCCAATTTCATGTTCGAGTGATTTTGGGGGGTGCTCGAGATTGAACTCGAACGCGAGCTTTTTGCTAAAAGCTCAATAGCTCCAGTTACGTTTGAGAACGGTTCGATCATTAAAAAGCCTAGCTATTTACTAGCTGGCTTTTCACTGTAATAGTGTGAGTCACTCTGTGATTCACACTATTATCAAATTTCAGCGTATAGTGTGCGGGGGGACGCGGTTTAGATCTGTGCTGCTGCTGAGAGAATGCCGATCGCCATTTTTTTTTTTCCTAAGCGCGCGTGCAGTGGGGCGGGCCAGGATGTCAGCCAATCCCAGACACACACAGCTATGTGGATTTTTGCCAGACAAGCAAGGGCATGTGTCATAGGCTGTGAATGTCACATGTCCTTGTCTTATAAATACGGCCATTTTCCCTCACGTCGCCATTATCTGCCTTCTGCGTGTGGGTGACAGTCACCGCTTACGCTGCTCCTGCCACCGCTCCTGCTGTGTGCGCAATAGACACAGCGCTGTAGAAATTAGTGACTGCTGTTTATTTCAGCCCTTTTCAGGGCTGATTTCCAGATGCTCCGAGCCATAGCTGCTAGGCAGGTCCATGCAGACGCTGTATACAGCTTTAGTTAACAGTGTCTGTGTACCTCAGCTCAGGGAATTCCTTGCTGCATTTCATCATTAGGAGGGATAGAAAGTGAGGCTTCCTTTCCTGTCCTGATACCCACAGAACCCGGCCACTGTAACCTCCTGCCCACTTTTGCCACGCTATTTTTATAGCAAACAGTGCTGAAACTTAGTGTCATCCACAAAGTGTCTGCCATACTAAATTTGTGTCCCACTGGTGCCAAGCAAGTTCCACCACCTCTGCTTTCTACCCTCCAGAACATTTGGCTACGCTATTTTTATAGCAAACAGTGCTGAACATAAGTGGCATACAAAAAGTGTCTGCTATACTAATTTTGTGTCCCACTAGTGCCAAGCAAGTTCCACCACCTTTGCTTTCTACCCTCCAGCACATTTTTGCCAAGCTATTTTTATAGCAAACAGTGCTGCCAGTTTTAGGGCCATAGTTGCATTGTCAGGGATAGTCAGTGTTGGTTCAGCTGACAATAACACTAGACCACCTCTGCAATATACACCACCTCTCAATTTTTGCTACCACATTTTAAGTGGCCAATCTTGTCGCTAACAAAATGAGTGGCAAAAGGACAGATGCTGGTGGAAAGGGGAACAGGCGTGTTGGGAAAGGATAAAAAGTTTGTGTCCGTGGGGAAGGTGGGAAAGCTACATTAACATCTGCTGAAGATAGGCCATCTTCCAGCAAAAGTAAGATGTCTACTACTTTCAGTGGACAATCCGATGTGCTCCCTTTTTTACGGAACAAAACAACTGGAACAAAGGTAGATGATGCACAAAAAAAGCACAGGCTTGAATGGATCTCAAGTGCTACAACAAGTGGCCTCTCCTCCACCTCAACTTCAAAGTCCAAAAAACAACAGTCCTCTGAGTTGTCATCCCAATCGCACTTGGTTTCTCCCAGCTCTCAAGTCTCCACCCGCCCTGCAGAGTATGGTGTAACAGAGATGGCTGAGTCTGCAGAGCTGTTCAGTCACACTATAGGCTGGGAATCAGAGGTCTGCTCACAAGCTACAGTGAGTACAGACTAGGAAATGGTCTGCAGTGATGCCCAGAAGCTTTGTGACTCAGATTCAGGCCCTAATGACCAAGTTTCTGAGCATAATGTAGACCCTCATTCCCAAACTGTAACACCTGTTGGTGGAGACAATGAGGAACATACTGATGACGATGAAACACAGATACCAGATTGGGATGACAACTTAACTATTCAGTCAGGGCAGGAAGAGGTTAGGTCTGAGGGCGAGGGGAGTGCAAACACAACGCTTGATGATGAAGTTCTAGATCCCACATACTGTCAACCCACAGTCGGGCACTCGAGGAGGTCACCAGAGGCGGTGGAGAAGGATGTAACTGACGACGAAGTTACCTTGCGCCTTCCTGGACAGAGTCGGAGTACTGGAAGCACATCAACAAGTGCATCCTCAGCCACCACTCTGCCTCTAAGCACAAGTCGGGGTGGCTCTGCAGGTCACATGTCCTCTAAGCCTTGCCTAGTCTGGTCCTTTTTTGACCTTGGAAAGGATCTCCCAAATCATGTGATCTGTAAAATTTGTCGGCAATCTATAAAGAGAGGCCAAAACCTCACCAGTTTGACAACTTCTTCCATGAGTCATCACATGAAAAACAAGCATAAGTCCCAGTGGGAAGCTCACTGTCCTGCAATGCGACCTAGCGGAGCGGTCCATCCACCGCCTGCCCCTTCCAGTGCATCCGCGCGCTCTTCATCTTCTATGACTGTGGGGACAGCTGTCAGACCTGTTCTTCCACGCAGAACTTCCACTACTTTAACCACAACAGGCAGTTTGCTTGGTAGGTCGTCAGTTGGTTTGGAAGGGGAAACAAGGTGCAGAGCTCTCTCACACATCGAGAGCACAAACTTTGGATGAAGGCAACATCATGTCTCCGCCTGCACTTTTCTCACAGACCTGCAGTGTTGCAGGGACACCCTACTCACCACGGTCTTCACACAGCAGCCATATCTCGGTCCCTCAGATGTGGACAAATAAAAGGCCATTTCCTCCGAGCCATGGCAAAGCTAAGAGGTTGACTTTATCCCTCTGTAAGCTCTTGGCTACAGAAATGCAGCCTTTCCGCCTGGTGGACACAGAGGATTTTCGAGACCTTATGTCCGTCACAGTGCCCCAGTACCAGATGCCCAATCGCCACTACTTCTCCAAGAAAGGTGTGCCTGCGCTATACCAGCATGTCTCACACAACAGCACCGCTTCCTTGAAAAACTCTGTGTGTGACCGGGTGCATTTCACCACCGATACTTGGACACGTAAGCATGGACAGGGGAGTTACATGTTGCTGACTGGGCACTGGGTAACTATGGTGATAGATGGAGAAGGGTCTGCTCAACAAGTCTTGCCGTCCTCACGACTTGTGTGTCAATCCTCTGTATGTCGAAGTTCCTCCACTGCTTCTGCCTCCTCAACTCCGTCTGGGTCCTCCACCTCCGCCCCGAGCATGCCTGGTCAGGCCACCCGCATTGCAACTGTGCACAAGGAATCCCACACACCTCCTTACTATGTTGGCAGCAGAGCTCAACGGCATCAGGTGGTCTTTAGCTTGAAATGTCTTGGAAATAAGAGTCACACAGCGGATGAGTTGTGGTCAGCTCTGCGGTCCGAGTTTCGTAAATGGTTGTCTCCACTCAACCTGCAGCCAGGGAATGCCGTGGGAGACAATGATGCAAACCTGGGTGCGGCCCTTCGCCGGGGCAAGGTGACACACATTCCTTGTATGGCTCACGTGTTGAACCTTTTTGTCCAGCAATTTTTAACCCACTATCCCGGCATAGATGGGCTTCTGCACAGGGCACGGTCACTCTCTGCTCACTTCCGCTGTTCAACCGCCGCATCTGACCGACTTGCATCTCTCCAGAAGTCTTTCGGCCTGCCGGTTCATCGCCTGAAATGCGATGTGGCGACACGCTGGATTTCGGCTCTCCACATGTTACAGCGACTGTGGCAGCACCGCCGAGCCCTTGTGCAATACGTTATGACGTATAGCCTGGGCCAACGAGATGCAGAAGTGGGGCAGATCACGCTGATGGAGTGGTCTCAGATCAAGGACCTATGCACCCTTCTACACAGTTTCGACATGGCGACGAATATGTTTAGCGCTGACAAAGCCATTATCAGCATGACAATTCCAGTCATTTACATGCTGGAGCACACGCTGAACACTATTCATAGTCAGGGGGTGGGACAAGAGGAAGGGGAGGAAGTAGAGGAGGATTCATATGCGCAAGGGATACCAACATCTACAAGGTCCAGACGTTCATCATCACCAAGGCGGCAGGCATCGGACGGTGGGGGAGAGGGATTAACAAGGGCGCATGGTAGCAGCCAAAATGTTGAGGAAGGTGCAGGAGACCAGGAAGAAAGGGAGGACGAACTCTCGATGGACATGGAAGACTCAGCAGATGGAAATAATTCCAGCCATAGAAAGGGACGCACGTATGCAGGAGTATCAGCAGAAGCTGTTACTCAATCTTAGCTCGGGTTTTCCACCAAACACCAGTGGTGCACAGAGTGAGTCTCCCAGTTGTAACTTGACAAACATGGGAGTGTCTCGTCATCAACAGTCTACCCGTACCAGTAGCACCATATCTGGTGCTGGCAACAGCAATTTTATTGAATCGTTTCAGAATTTTTTAGACCTTCCTTTGCAAGGCCACCAGAGACAAGTCTGACACATAGTCAACGGCTGGAGAGGATGATACAGGAGTATCTCCAAATGAACATCGATGCCATGACTTTGCAACTGGAGCCTTGCTCCTTTTAGGCTTCAAATCTTGAAAAATGTCCTGAGCTCTCCACTTACGCCTTGGAGATCTTGTCATATCCAGCTGCCAGCGTTGTCTCTGAACGTGTCTTCAGTGCTGCTGGCTGTGTGCTGACAGATAAGCGCACGCGTCTGTCCAGTGACAATGTGGACAGACTAACGTTCATCAAAATGAACAAGTCATGGATCCACAAGGACTTTACTACCCCTGTGTCATCCTGGGGAGAGTAAATGCTTGTGGATTTGGAATGAGCTTGATGCAAATGTACCTGTCAGGTTTGCAACTGGGGCACAAGTGCTGCCACTGATGGGGTGTCTGTGGGGCCCGATTTTTGGAAAAAAGGGAGACTGTACTTGGAGTTCGCCTGCTGTGTTTTTTAAAATGAGCCAAGATGAACAAGTCTTGGTTCACCAAGGACTTTGCTACCTACCCCGGGGTCATCCTGGGGACTGTTAAGGCTGGCGTATTGTGGAATGTGCTTGATTCAAATGTTCCTGTCAAGTTTGCAACTGGGGCACAAGTAATGCCACTCAAGGGGTGTCTGTGGGGCCCAATTTTTGGGAAAAAGGGAGACTCTGCTTGGAGTCCGCTTGCTGTGTTTTACATGATTTTAGAAGGGCATGCCATGCCTATATCTGTGTCTCCTCCTCTTTTTCCTTGTCCAGCTGTTTTGTTTTCGCATGAGTATATGTCCTTGTCACTTTCCCATGTGTTTGTGTTGTCTTGGGAGTTGTTTGTCACCTTTTGGACACATTTGAAGGTGTTTTCTAGGTGTTTTTAGGTGTTTGTGATTGCCTCCCATTGTTTTCTATGGTGTTCGAGACGTTCGTCGAACAGCTCGCCGAACTGAACTCGAACGCGGCCTCCGTTCAACGAACCGAACCGAACTCGAGCCTCTAGAGGTTCGCTCATCTCTAGTAATGATCTGGACTGGCCAAATATGAACTCTAATAAAATAATCTAAATTGCAAAATTGCTGTTTTCTTTCATTTTGCATTAATACAAAAAGCTATAAAAACTACATAAAAAAGTTTGCTAGATGCTATAAACAAATATGAACAACAGTTTGTGGCACAAAAAACCAACCCCCTACACATGTTTATTGGCTAACAAAAACGTAAAGGGTTTGGCTCTCACAATATTGAGACACAAACCATTTTTTGCAAGGTTTTTTTTACCCAGACATCCTAACTTTTTACTTCAAAATTAATGTCATTAAAACACTATGAGGCTCTGATGCGCATGCTGCTGATTTTACCGTGGATTTGCCATGGATTTGCTGCAGAAAATGTTTCTAACATTGCTGCGGTCATTCCCCAGCAAATCCTATGGGTTTTAAAAAATGCTGTGCGCACACTGCGTTTTTTTATACCCGTAGATTTACCCACGGATTTTCCGCTGCTGAATTAGGCTATGTGTGCACTAGAAAGTGACTATTTCTTAAGAAAAAAATGGACCCTCTTAAAGAATTCCGCCCCCGCGGTTAAAAACCACACTGAAACCGCAGCGAAATCCGCATGCGGTTTTACCGCGGTTTGCCGCAGGTTTGTTCCCTGCGGATTTTTACCATTATCTATGGCAAAAACCACAGGTACCTGCAGAAAAGAAGTGACATGCTCATTAATTCCGCAGCAGAAAATCCGTAGGTATAAAAATACGCAGTGTGCGCACAGCATTTTTTAAAACCCATAGGATTTGCTGGGGAATGACTGCAGCAATGTTAGACACATTTTCTGCAGCAAATCCACAGCAAAATCCGCGGTAAATCCGCAGCGTGCGCACAGGGCCTTAATGAGCATGTCACTTCTTTTCTGCAGGTACATGTGGTTTTTGCCATAGATAATGGTAAAAAACCGCTGGGACCAATCCGCGGCAAATCGCTTAAAAAACGCGGGTGAGGTTTTACCACGGTTGCGGTATTCTGCCAGAGGGTGTGGATTTTTCTTAAGAAAAGACCATTTTCTAGTGCGCACATAGCCTCAAAGATTAAAACAGCTATGGTTCTTGGAAAAAAAAATGTCTGCAGCTGTTGGCAATAGATCAGCTAAACTCATTGTCTTAGGCAAAGTAAAGAACAGCAGCACCTGAGGCTGAGAGAGAAGAAGATAGAAGACAGAAAATGTAGAGAAGATATGGAGGAGTTATTGGAGGACCGACAACATTAGGAGAGGTATGTGTCAAGCATGGAGTAGAATATGTCCATATATAACACTTGACACGTGCAGTCAGACCAATGGGCATCTGATGTCATACTGAAAACACCACAATAAACGGAAAACACCGAGGTCACGATGCAACGGAGGTCCCTGCCACTAGGGAGAAGAGTGAGGGGGCATCTCCTGTAGTCACCTCAAGCGGACTCCTGAGCTCCCTAGTGTCCCTATACAGGATCTTTCAATCTTTCTGTAATTAGGATACCTGGGTCCCACATCTGGCCCTAAACTCACGCTGCCTAGTGAGTAGGCCAATAAGTATACTAGACTTGCCACTCAGCTAATAAACACAAATGGGGAAATAAACAGAAGGATACAAAACACCAAACTTCATCGTAGCAGACGGACGTAATAGTAGCAGATGGATGGGCACAGGAGAAAACCTCAGCAGATCCTTCCACCAGGCTGGCCAAAGTAGAAATCATTCTAACAGTGCAAGGTCTACTAGGAAAGCTCCAGTATTTAACCTAAATGGGCGTGGGCACAAAGCAACAACAGCTGACCTGCCCTGCTGTTAGCTGCTGGCAACGAAACTGAAATTAACTCATGAGATGCCAAAGGAAAGTAAACCATATTTAAAGGAGGAGACTAGACGGAGATGGGAGGCCCGACTCCCAAGGCTGTCACTGGTCTCTAAACAGCAGGAAGATGACCGTGAAGTATGAGAAGGAAACTGAGGTGAATATAACTAGATATGTGCGGACCCAAACCTTAAAGTTCAGTGTTCAAACCAAACACATACTTTACCAAAAAAAAACAGTGTTGAAGTTTGTAGTTTGGGTGCTTTACGCATGGAAACCATTAAAGCTTGCAGTTTTGAACAGCTCACATTGGGGGTAAGAAGACCATTATCGGATGTAGGGTGCACAAAAAAGGAAAAACTCCACCATCCGTCCCCCGGAAGTGCTCTGTTTATGGCTGGCTGTAGTGGGTGAAGACCCAAACTGTCCAATCAGTGACTTCCAATGAGGTTCGGGTCAATTCTGGGTCCAGATTAAAACTTTATCAAAAGTCTGGCAAAGCCGAACTTCCACAGGTCCAGTCATCTCTAAATTTGACTCCTCCCAGGCCTCCGAATCCAAGAACATGATAGCCAGATGTCTGCCATTTTGCCTTACTGTCAATTGGGGGGGTCTACTCAATCCTAATTTTTCATGAACTTAATAAATTTAATACACTAGAAATCGTTCCTCTCAGTTTAAATAACCATTAGTTCTCTATTTTCTTTAGCACATTTTGATCTTTATTGGGAAATACGGTTAAACATAATAAACATGAAACCTTTCAGCACAAAGAAGCTTAACTAAAAACTGAGTAATATGGAAACATTTTAACAGGAAAAACCTTTATTGCTATTTATTAACTCTAGGCACTTAAAAGAGAACATAAATGGGGGGCTGTGGACCATAATAATTTATTGATCACAGCCGCGGATCTCCAGCTCTTCTGTAAAGTTTTCCAATTCGTCACAGAGCTCAGCGTTCTCCGATTTCTGGCAGTCCTGTTCATTTGGCCACATCTCAATCCACGTGTCCTTAGTTATCATGTAAGAATATCTGTAGGGGAAAAAAATGACGACATTATAAGTGCTCATATTATCTCGTAAAACTTATAAAAGACGTTCGTCAATATTTTCTACAACATATAGGCTAATTTACGGAAATGCAAACACCTAAAGAAAGCATTAGACCTGACTTTGATGGTGTAGTATGAAGTCTCAATAGTGCAGATTACACACCCTAATGCCGGCGTCACACGGGACAATCTATCATGCGATCGCACAAGCGACCGTACCCGCCTCCGTCGTTTGTGCGTCACGGGCAATTAGTTGCCCGTGGTGCACCAAGTCGTTAACCCCCCGTCACACATACTTACCTCCCGGACGACGTCGCTGTGGACGGCGAACATCCTCTTCCTGAAGGGGGAGGGACGTTCGGCGTCACAGCGACGTCACACAGCGGCCAGCCAATAGAAGCGGAGGGGCGGAAATGAGCAGGACGTAACCTCCCGTCCACCTTCTTCCTTCCGCATTGCCGGCAGTATGCAGGTAAGCTGTGTTCGTCGTTCCCGGGGTGTCACACGGAGCGATGTGTGCTGCCTCGGGAACGATGAACAACTGGAGCACAGAAGGAGGACCGACATTTTGAAAATGAACGACGTGTCAACGAGCAACGATAAGGTGAGTATTTTTGCTCATTCACAGTCGTTCGGAGGTGTCACACGGTACAATATGTCAAACGATGCCAGATGTGCGTCACTAACGACGTGACCCCGCCGACATATCGCCCGATATCTCGTACCGTGTGACGCCGACATAAGGCCGGAGTCACACTTGCGAGTGACACACGTAACTCGCGCAAGTCTCGCATTGCATCACTCGTTCTCCGGACAGGAGTGGGTAAGCTGCATGCATTTCTATGCAGCTGAACCGCTCCGCTCCAGAGCATGTGCGGCTGTGCCAGGTGATGCGATGCAAGACTCGTGCGAATTACACGTGTGTCACTCGCATGTTTGACTCCGGCCTTAGAATAAGGTCACACGACCTTAAAAACCCTGAAAAAAAAACCCCCTAGCCCAATTTTCATCCAGAAAAGTGGGACAATGTTTTTCTCACTTGTCATCTGTGTGCAATCTGACTTTTCTCAGCATGCATTATTCATTTACAGTTTACTATGTTACAAAAATGCCATGTATCTGTTAAAATTAGATGCAGACTTGAATGGGTGACTTTCATCCAACTTTTGGGGGGAAATTGTGCATGTTGTGACTTTTTTCGCATGTAGATTCATACAGTTAAAAAAATTGTTGATCTGCACCGCCCCATTGAATAACATTGGTCATAGTTAAAGATGACCAAATCTGTTCAACAAACATCTGCCAATTTTCAAATTCGGTACAAGCCTTCGCCTGTTTGGCTTCGGCTCGGTAACCCGAGTACTTTTCCCAAAAGCTGACATGTTTGGTTTTGTTTGATCAGTGATCGTGCTTTTAAAAAAATGCTTTTCTAATAAGGCTGCTTTCACACATCCGACATTTCGCGGGTTTGACGGATGCGGCGCATGCCAGTACAGTATGTTACAGTACAATGGCAGTGCTTCTGGGTCACATGCTCCGGTCACATGATAGCATGTGACCGGCGCTTGTTGCGCTGCCAGTGTACTGTATACACTGTACTGGTGTGCACCGCATCCGTCAAACAGGCGAAAAGCCGAATGTGTGAAAGCGGCCTAACATGGTATGCTTTGGATGAAATTGTGATGCTATTGTAACGCTCCTGCAACCGGGTCGTTACAGGGTATTAAATATTACCCCCATTTTTCCCGGGCAGGAGGAAGAAGAGTCCCCCCCCCCCACACACACACACACACACACACACACAGCAAGAAAGAGTTTAAAAGCTTTTCAGAATGTAGTTTGAGTCTGCATGACTCATCCTGTCTCCTTAATGAGCAGGTGTTCAGGTCCCCATGACAACCTGATGGGAGGGGGGCCTGAAATGAGGAGTGAGTTCAGAGCAGATAGAAGTTTTAGACAGAACGTTAGAGGCTGCCAGAGAGTGCAGACTTACACAGTACAGCTCCCTGCTGAGGAGATGCCACGAGACCAGGGCTGATAACATCTGAGGAAGGGAATGGAGCTGAGGACTGGGGATCATTGGACAAGAGAGAGACAGAGAGGCAGCGAGTTCCCAAGATGCTCTATGCCACGGGGACGGCACTAACGCACACAGAAGGGAGAGACCCCCAGATCACTCCACCAGACCCTTCCTCATACCTGCGCGGGACCGACCAGAGGCTACAGGCGGCAAGGACCAGCATCCGAGTGCGATGTGGAACGGACTTTAAATAAAGAAAAACTGGAACCCACACTCCGTGACTGGTGTGAGTAATGCCACCGCCCTGTGCCCCCGGTGTCCCTGAGGACTGTTGCCCTGGGTCTCACTAACCTCCCGGGGCTCCCCCGCTCCGCCCGTGGGGAGCGATTCCATCCGGCTGGCTGTAACACCTGCCCCGGAGAGAGACTGTGCAGCGGCGGCTGAACACCTGGCCGCGCACCACGGGTGGCGCTGCTAGCATCCCCGGTCCCCGTCCCGTACCGTTTCCTGGGGGAGAGCAGTGGCAGAGGAGGCAAAGACCGCAGTGGCCGCTGTGAACGGTGGCAAGCTCCCCAGGAACCCCGTCACCCTCCTTCCTTCCCTCCTTGTCACACCGGACTGACTTTGGGACTTTCCTTTTATTGAAACCTGCCGGGGTGACGGAAGCCGGGTCGGGCCACTCACAGCCTGACCCCGAATAGCACCGGCCTGGTGACCGTGCCATCCCTGCAGGCCCCGGCGCGGGCGTTTCAACTATTACTAAAACGTGTCGCCAATAAGAGATACAAATGTGCTGAATGATAAACATCAAAACATCTCTAAATTACGAAATGGGACCAGGCTATTAAATCAGACAAAAACCCAAAAGAAAAATAGCCAAAAAAGACAACAAAATAATATAACAATAATACTTATAATAAAAAAAATTGATATATTAAAATATTTAAAATTGCAAGGATGAAAGTAATGATATTAAGTGTAAAAAAGCACCACAAAGCTCAGCAGAGTTTAAAGTAAGCAGAATTTTTTTTTCACTAAGAATAAATATGTATGAAGCTCCAATATAACACCTAATGAGCATTTGTCCCTAAGGGGCACTTCGCACACTACGATATCGCAGGTGCGATGTCGGTGGGGTCAATTCGAAAGTGACGAACATCCGGCATCGCTGTCGATATCGTAGTGTGCAAATCCAACATAGGGTACTTAGTAAACACTGTTTTTGATCAGGGAGTGGCCCCCTTCTCAGTGAGCTGGACATTTCATTCTATGCATCCCCCTGACTGTGTGTGTCCTGTTGGGACCCGGTCGCTCTCAGCCCTTAGCCACATTGAAGCCTATTTTAGACCCATGGTAAGGTTTTAATATTAGAGAGTGTAGGTACTATCCCAACTGGGTACACCTTGACGTTTGGTGGGATAGCTTTATGCTTTTTTTGATCAAAAACAGTGTTTACTAAGTCCCCTATGTTTATATGCACTATGCTTTTATTTAGTTACAGCAGGGTATGTTTTCACAATTTTTTCCTTGGTTTCTCTTAATCACAAGATATCGCAGCTGCGACGGGGGGCGGGGACTATCGCGCTCGGCATCGGCTTGCGACGTCGTAGTGTGCAAAGTACCCCTAAAGGCCGCTTTACACACAATGACATCGCTAACGAGAGATCGTTGGGGTCACGGAATTCATGACGCACATCCGGCCTCGTTAGCAACGTCGTTGCGTGTGATACGTACGAGAGACCGCTAACGATCCAAAATACTCTCCAAATCGTTGATCGTTGACACGTTGAATATTCGCATAGCGGCGACCTATTCGGCGAATATTCGCTAAGCCGAATATTGCTGAATATTTGTGATATTCGATCATCCCTTATTATCTCCCAAATATCACAAAAGCTTAAAGAAAAAAAGCCTAGAATGGTATAAGGCAATTAAACAAACTGCTTACATACAAGTATATGGTACAGAAAACAGGCATTATAAAATTAGAAATTCCTAAGGTTCTCAAAATAGGGGAAAATACCTGTTAACCACACCCCTGATGAAGGCTACGGCAAAACGTGTTGGTGTGGCTCAGCAGGGGTGAACAATGGCTATAGGTATTTACCCCTATTTTTGGAACTTTGGGAATTTCTAATCATTAGGTAAGGTACTGATGCCAGTGCTGTAAACAGTTAGCTTAGCTAGGGGTTTAATGATAGGTAGTTAAGATAGATAGGAGAGTGATAGTGTAGAATAGGGATGTATCATAGTATCATAGTATCATAGTTTTTAAGGTTGAAGGGAGACTCTAAGTCCATCTAGTTCAACCTGTAGCCTAACATGTTGATCCAGAGGAAGGCAAAAAAACCCCCCAATGTGGCAAACAAGTTCCAATGGGGAAAAAATTTCCTTCCTGACTCTACATCCGGCAATCAGACTAGTTCCCTGGATCAATACCCTGTCATAAAATCTAATATACATAACTGGTAATATTACATTTTTCAAGAAAGGCGTCCAGGCTCTGCTTAAATGTTAGTAGTGAATCACTCATTACAACATCATGTGGCAGAGAGTTCCATAGTCTCACTGCTCGTACAGTAAAGAATCCTCGTCTGTGATTATGATTAAACCTTCTTTCCTCAAGACGTAGCGGATGCCCCCGTGTTCCAGTCGCAGGCCTTGGTGTAAAAAGATCTTTGGAAAGGTCTCTGTACTGTCCCCTCATATATTTATACATTGTGATTAGATCCCCCCTAAGCCTTCGTTTTTCCAAACTAAATAACCCCAAGTTTAATAACCTGTCTTGGTATTGCAGCCCACCCATTCCTCTAATAATCTTGGTGGCTCTTCTCTGCACCCTCTCCATGTGCAGTGTAGGAAAGCTGTGTGCCACAAATCAGCAATTAATGACAGAAATAGGGATAGGTACTTGTCAGTGTCTGCTAAAGAGTTGCAAGCAAAAGATCTAAATAGCTATTGCTACTTATTACTGCCTGCTCCTAATTAGCCAGTCAATCACATTTCTATTAGTGATGAGCGAGTATGCTTGTTACTACTCGGTACTCGCACGAGTATCACTGTACTCGGGCTACTCGGCGGGTACCGAGTAATTTCGCGATACTCATGCTGTACTCGTGGTCTTCATCCCTGCATGTTGGCGCTCTTTTGAGAGCCAGCCCTCATGCAGGGATTGACTGACAGACCACTGCAATGCCACAGCCCTGTTAGTTGTGGAATTGCAGTGATTGGCCGGCCCGCACAGCGTGACCGAGCCTTTATACCGGCGGGCGCGCTGTGCTCTGCACACAGCCATCTCATATTCCCTGCTTTCCCTGCCCACAGGCGCCTATGATTGGTTGCAGTGAGACACGCCCCCACTGCACCCAATCACAGCAGCCGGTGGGCGTGTCTATACTGTGCAGTAAAATAAATAAATAAATAATTAAAAAAAACGGCGTGCGGTCCCCCCCAATTTTAATACCAGCCAGATAAAGCCATACAGCTGAAGGCTGGTATTCTCAGGATGGGGAGCCCCATGTTATGGGGAGCCCCCCAGCCTAACAATATCAGTCAGCAGCCGCCCAGAATTGCCGCATACATTAGATGCGACAGTTCTGTGACTGTACCCGGCTCTTCCCGATTTACCCTAGTGCGTTGGCAAATCGGGGTAATAAGGAGTTAATGGCAGCCCATAGCTGCCACTAAATCCTAGATTAATCATGTCAGGCGTCTCCCCGAGATTCCTTCCATGATTAATCTGTAAATTACAGTTAAAAAACACACACACCCGAAAAATCTTGTATTAGAAATAAAAAACAATAACAAAGTCCCTCATCACCAATTTATTAACCCCGACAAAGCCTCCATGTCTGGCGTACTCCACAGTCCTCCAGCGTCGCGTCCAGCTCTGCTGCATGCAGGTGACAGGAGCTGCAGAATACACCGCCGCTCCTGTCAGCTTCACACAGCAACTGAGGTGAGTAGCGCGATCAGCTGCTGTCAGTCAGGTAACTCACGGCCACCGCTGGATCCAGCGGTGGCCGCGATTAACCTCAGTGACAGCTCAGCTGATCGCGATACTCACCACAGTTGCTGCGTGGAGCTGACCGGTGTGGCGGTGAGTAGCGCGATCAGCTGAGCTGTCACTGAGGTTACCCGCGGCCACCGCTGCATCCACCGCTGGATCCAGGTAACCTCAGTGACAGCTCAGCTGATTGCGCTATTGCCTTCATTTGCTGCGTGGAGGTGACAGGAGCGGCGGTGTATTCTGCAGCTCCTGTCACCTTCATGCAGCACAGCTGGATGCGACGCTGGAGGACTGTAGAGTACGCCGGACATGGAGGGTTTGTCGGGGTTAATAAATTGGTGATGAGGGACTTTGTACGTGTTTTTTATTTCTAATAAAGGATTTTTCGGGTGTGTGTGTTTTTTAACTGTAATTTACAGATTAATCATGGAAGGAATCTCGGGGAGACGCCTGACATGATTAATCTAGGATTTAGTGGCAGCTATGGGCTGCCATTAACTCCTTATTACCCCGATTTGCCAACGCACTAGGGTAAATCGGGAAGAGCCGGGTACAGTCCCAGAACTGTCGCATCTAATGTATGCGGCAATTTTGGGCGGCTGCTGACTGATATTGTTAGGGTGGGGGGCTCCCCATAACGTGGAGCTCCCCATCCTGAGAATACCAGCCTTCAGCCGTATGGCTTTATCTGGCTGGTATTAAAATTGGGGGGACCGCACGGCGTTTTTTTTAATTATTTAATTATTTATTTCACTTCACAGTATAGACACACCCACCGGCTGCTGTGATTGGGTGCAGTGAGACACCTGTCACTCAGCGTGGGGGCGTGTCTCACTGCAACCAATCATAGGCGCCGAAAAGCAGGAAAGCGGGGAATACGAGATTGTTTAATGAGCGGCCGGCTTTTTCAAAAGAGGAAAAGCCGCCGGAGTTTAGTGAACAGCTGTGCAGCGCCGCGGCAGTGATCGGGGAACGGTAAGTAAGAGAGAGGGGGGAGAATGACCGACAGACTGTGAGAGGGGGACAGACAAGACAGAGAGAGACAGACAGAGCGAGACCGACCGACGGGAGATAGAATGAAAAAAAAAATGACCGACATCGCTAGTAAAAAGCACAAAACGTGCGTTTTGGACATCGGAGTGCCACACAATGTTTTCACGTAAAATCTTTCATGTATTAATCTCAAAGTAACATACACCAGCTCTATCTCACTATTGGGTATGTGCCCTTAACATTTCCGCCATGAAAATTCATTTTGGTGTCATTTTGGAAGGTTTTCTGGTGAGTCCGTAAAAATGGCGTAAAACGCGGACAAAATTGTTCACAGCTGTGACTTTTGAGTGATAAATGCTTCAAGGGGTCTTCCCCATGCTGTTGCCATGTCATTTGAGCACTCTTCTGAGACTTTTGTGACATTTTTAGGGTTTCTACATGCTGCCGGGGGTCATTTCACAAAAATACTCGGGTCTCCCATAGGATAACATTGGGCTCGGTGCTCGGGCCGAGTACACGAGTATCTTGAGATGCTCGGCCCGAGCCTCGAGCACCCGAGCTTTTTGGTACTCGCTCATCACTAATTTCTATGTATTGTTAGTTAGTACTTCCTGCTGTAAATTTGCTAGTTAACTAGGTAACAAGTTCTTGACAGTTTTCCGGCCTGGTCAAAATTACACAGTCAACCACATTTGTAAGTACTGTTATTTAGTACTGCCTGCTTAGCTAGGGGTTTAATCATAGGTACTTCAGATAGTTAGGACATAGGGCAATAGTGTAGAATAGGAAAGTGCAGGGTCGGAAACGCTGTGTGCCACAAATCGACATATTTCATCATCTAGGGATAGCTAATTGTGTGCTCCGGCTCCAAATTGCAATTTTTGCATCTAAATAGGGTCACACCTGTGCTCCAGCTCCAAATTGCGATTTGTGCATTTTAAAAAGGCCACATCTGGGTTCCAGCTTGAAATTGCTGGTTCTGCATCTCAATACTGCACAATCTGTGCTCCAGGTGAAAACATGTAATCTAATCACCTAAATAGCGATTATTAATTTGGTGTTAGGTGACAGATGTGGGACTAGACTGGTTAAAAGAGGGAAAGGGTACATCATATTTATTTATTTTTATACTACTATACAGAAAACTGACTGTAGCTAATCACATACGTGGACACATGGTGGTGGGTGTGTATGGCAGACTGCAACCAATCACAGACACTGGCACAGAGGGTGGGCAGGGGAAGCAGTGCACATTGTGGAACCTTAATAAGCGGGCCCAGAAAAAAGTATGGGAAACACAGTATATAGAACTATCCTACTACCATTTAAGTTTCAGTTGCAGCCCCTTAGCGCTTACTGTGGCCATTTTACAGCCAAGAACTTCTCTTCCCCATTGAATTGTATGGGGTTGGTTGTTTTTGGTTATGTTTGGATGTCAAACTCAAATTTTTGTTTAGTTCTTGCTGATTCGGCAAACCCACACATCCTCGGATTCGTTCATCACTAACCGAGGACAACACTGATCATAAGAGCTTCCACTCTACAGAAGAAAGCGAGAGAGAGGAACCTGCTGGCCATAAGAGCTTACATTCTAGAAGAGAGAGAGAGAATCACGTTGACTATAACTGCTTACACTCTACAGGAGAGACAAACTCCATTGACCATAACAGCTTAGATTCTATATGAGAGAGAGAGATAGGCAGATGACCCCGCTGACCATAAGAGCTTACAATCTAGAGGAAAGAGAGGACTCCACTGATCATAAGAGCTTACACTCTACAGGAGAGACAGACTCCATTGACCATAACAGCTTAGATTCTATATGAGAGAGAGAGATAGGCAGATGACCCCACTGACCATAAGAGCTTACAGTCTACAGGAGAGAGAGGACTCAACTGATCATAAGAGCTTACACTCTACAGGAGAGAGAGGACCCCGCTGACCATTAGAGCTTACACTCTACAGGAGAGACAGACTCCATTGACCATAACAGCTTAGATTCTATAGGAGAGAGAGAGATAGGCAGATGACCCTTCTAATCATAAGAGCTTACAATCTAGAGGAAAGAGAGGACTCCACTGATCATAAGAGCTTACACTTTACAGGAGAGAGAGGACCCCACTGACCATAAGAGCTTACATTCTACAGGAAAGAGAAGACTCCACTGACCATAAGAGCTTACACTCTACAGGAGAGAGAGGACTCCACTGACTACAAGAGCTTACATTCTACAGAAAAGAGAAACCCACTGACCATAAGAGCTTACACTCTACAGGAGAGAGAGCACGCCACTGATCATAAGAGCTTACACTCTACAGGAAAGAGAGAGAGGACGCCACTGATCATAAGAGCTTACACTCTACAGGAGAGAGAGGACTCCACTGATCATAAGAGCTTACACTCTACAGGAGAGAGAGGGCCCCGCTGACCATAAGAGCTTACACTCTACAGGAGAGAGAGGACTCCACTGATCATAAGAAGTTACACTCTACAGGAGAGAGAGGACCCAGCTGACCATAAGAGCTTATATTCTACAGGAGAGAGAGGACTTCACTGATCATAAGAGCTTACATTCTACAGGAGAGAAAGAGGACCCCACTGCCCATAAGAGCTTACACTCTACAGGAGAGACAGAGACTCCGTTGACCATAAGAGCTTAGATTCTATAGGATAGAGAGAGATATAGGCAGATGACCTCGCTAATCATAAGAGCTTACATTCTACAGGAAAGAGAGGACTCCACTGATCATAAAGGAGAATGGAGGGAGAGAGAAAGAGATATAGTCAGTGGAATCCTCTCTCTAATAGCTTATACTCTACTGAATCGATAGATTTAACTCTCTGATATTTTTCTATAAACATGATTTTTGTTCTCATATGTATTAACGTTACATTCTGAATTCAATATTTTTACTGTCACTTACCCAGAAGATCCAATGTTCCACAGGTCTTTGTTCACTCCCCAGATAAGATAGTCTTTGCCTATGGCCAAGTTTAAGACTTTTCTACATTTGGAATGATTGATGAAATTACGTTTAGTATTGACAGCGACTATTTCCGTACCTGACAATTGAAGAGTGGAAAATAATAACATATAAGAGTTTACAAGTTTACATAAGTATAAATATTGTAGTGACAAAACACAACTCGGCTTGTGAATATATGCAAAATAGAAATTATAAAGGTCTATATCTATCTATCTATCTATATATATATCAGCATGTGAAAATAGACCAGCTGACCTCAGAGCTCCGGATAATACCTGGTCTTTCTTGGTTGCACGGATCCAGACTGGGAAACATCCAGCACTAATGGCAGTTATGTAGAAGGCTCCAGCGGGTAAGAAGACTTCAGGTAGTAGTAATAAAATCCAGCTTTATTGAGCAAATTAAAAGATTCCAGAGCTCACGATTCATAAAGTGCAGAATACATGCTCTGGCAGACTATGCGTTTCGGCGGTATAAAGCCGCCTTCTTCACGGTCCCAAGGGACCGTGAAGAAGGCGGCTTTATACCGCCGAAACGTGTAATCTGCCATAGCACGTGTCCTGCACTTTATGAATTTTGAGCTATGGAATCTTTTAATTTGCTCAATAAAGCTGGATTTTATTACTACTACCTGAAGTCTTCTTATCTGCTGGAACTATATATATATAGCAGCTATATATATATATATATATATATATATATATATATATATATATATATATATATATATATGTATATATACACATTGTTTTTAACTCTGTTACACATGAAAGACTTTTGTGCTATGAGCATGGAGTAGGAGAGTTGAGCTAAATAACTTTCTTGGACTTTATTTTTATTTTGTTCTCATTTGTGATGGGCTGAACTAAAAAGATCTAAGACTTTTTTGATGAACAAAATGACTTTTTTCTCTCAAGAATTGTTCTCAAAAATGTATAAATTTGTGTTAGTGAGCTCTTCTCCTTTACTGAGATAATCCAATCACCCCACAGGTGCGGCATATCAAGATGCTGATTAGACAGCATGATTATTGCACAGGTGTGCCTTAGGCTACTTTCACACATCAGGTTTTTGCCATCAGGCACAATCCAATTTGTGCTTGATCCAACGGATCCATCGCAGATTGTGGCAAAACTGATGTGATGGATCTGGTAAAAAAAACGGATCCATCGTACCACTTTTTTTCTGATTAGAAATTAATTTACATCTCATCTGAGCATGCTCAGTTAAAAAAAAATGGATCTGTCGGTGGACTGCGTTTTTTGCCACATTACGATGGATCCGGCGCCCATAGGCTTTTATTATACAACAAGCCGCACAGCACCGGATCCGGCATGGTGCGGTTTTTGCCTGTGACAAAAAAAAAACGTTCTATTGTGCGTCTTTTCCGGCAGCTGGACAAGCAAATTTCGCCGGATCAGGCGCACGCCGGATGAATTGTGAGGCCTTACAGCACAATCGGCCACTAGTATAAGTCTATGAGGAAAAAAATGGCTCTGGCGGCAACAGACGCCGGATCTGTTTCTTCCGCAAATCGCCGAATTGTGCCTGATGGCAGAAAACTGACGTGTGAAAGAGGTCTTAGGCTGGCCATAATAAAAGGTACCTCTAAAATGTTTTAGAGTATTGGAAAGTCCTGGGGCAGGGGGCAGAAAGTTAGTTAGTATCTGGTTTACCACAGTTTGACAGTCTAATGTCTGCCCTGTACAGTGAAAACTCGATTCATCTATGAAGAGTAAACTTCTCCAATATGCCAGATGGCATCGAATGTGAGGATTTGTCCACTCAAGTATCACAACCACATGCAGTCAGGTGGAGACACCAAGGGGGTGACAAACTGCAGATGAGTTTCCCCTTGATGGTTTCTCACAGTTTGTGCAGAAATTCTATGGTTTTTCATAGATTGTTGTAGCAGCTGACCGGCTGGCTGGTCTCAGACTATCTTAGATGTGTGGAGGTCCTTGGCTTTTTTTGGTTACATGTGGTCTGCGGTTGTGAGGCTGGTTGGATGTGTACCGCCCCGCGCTCGGCCGCAGCCAAGCAGCTCAGATCTGGGCTCGTTGGTGGTTTGCTCGAGCGCCTCTGGACCCGGGGGTCACTTCGTTCTGAAAGGGGACTGGAGCTTTGAAGGGGGACGTAGGTTTACAGCCGGGGCCGTGGTTTTGGTTAAGTTCATGACGCCACCCACGGGACGTGGTGAATGTGGACACCACCGCTGCTGTTTACTAGGCACCCGGGGAAGATGTTGCACAGCAAGGTGTTAACCCCTCCGTGGGCAGGGGTGGTGGCCCCGGGACCTGATTGGGAGAACGAGCTGGTGTGGTGCAGGGCGGTGCGCGGCCCAAGAGCACAGTTGTACTCACGATGATTGACACACACGTGTCTTTGGTAAACCAAGGTGATGGTGGTCAGTGCCCGCAGCCGGCTGCGTCTGGTCCCCCACCCGGTTTGGTGGTCTCGGCCTTTCTCCTGCACCGTGTTGTGTAGCTGTGGACTGCCGCGCTTCAGCGACGGGAGTCCACTCCCCGGCTTTGTGGATGTCGGGAGAGCCCGTTGCCTGCAGACACTGGCCCGTGGGATCTCTCTGCCTGTGCGGTGGCTTTCTATCCCCCTCGTTGGGCTGTTGTCTTCAGTCGGGACTTGGGTGGGAAAGGACCTAAAGTCCAGACCTCAATCAGTTAGTTAACTCGGTCCAGTAGTTTCTGGACCTCGTTTTAGGGTCTGAGTACCCCCTTTTGTGCTCCGGTTTCCAGTCGGTTCCCCGGTTCGGTACCGGCGGGCCACTACCCTGTCCCGGTCCCTAACGGTTCCACCGAGCCGTCTTCCCGGCTCCTGCAGGCTGAGGCCACCATATGCCTCCTAGCCAGAGGTGACTGGGCTCCGACCCAGACACCTGTCAGACCGCTGCAGACCTGGGCATTGGCCTGCTGCTAGCCTTGAACTCTAAAACTGATCTGTTTGTGTTTTCCTGCCTCAGGACCTGTGAACTCCTTGGTGGGCGTGTCCAACCGCCATGGCATGCCCCCTGGTGTGAACATCAAACCCTGAGTGAGGTGACTAGGGTTTTAAGGTTGGCTGATGACACCTTTTTAGGGGACAGGTGTTATGCAAGGGCCTATATGTGACTACCTGGCTAGTCCAGGGCGTCACAGATGTACTGCCAAATTCTTTGAAACGCCTTTGGAGATGTCTCATGGTAGAGAAATGAACATTTCATTCATGGTCAACAGCTCTGGTGGACATTCCTACAGTCAGCAGCCAACTGCACATTTTAGAGTGGCCTTTTATTGTGGCCAGCCTAAGGCACACCTGTGCTATAATCATGCTGCCTAATCAGCATCTTGAAATGCTGCACCTGTGAAGTGGATGGATTATCTCTGCAAAGGAGAAGTGATTTAGAAAAAATTGCGAACAATATTTCAGAGAAAAAAGGCCTCTTGTACTTAGAAAAAGTCTTAGTTCGTTTAGTTCGGCTCACGAAAAATGGAGTTTACATACACTCTCTAAAAAGACCCATCTGCAGGTTTTTCCCTCCGCTCTCTATAAAGACACATCTGCAGGTTTTTCTCACTATCCGTCATGAAATCAAAGTAAACCTTTCCGTTTTAGGTCAATTAGGAACCAAAATTATATTTGCCAAATGCCAGAATAATGAGAGAGAGAATGTTTTAAGGCATTTTTATTACTTTCTGCAAAGTCAAACATTTAAATAGACGAAAAGTACTATGCCTCTAAAGAATATGGTACAGCCCATATGATGATGTCATGTCTTTGGAAGCTTCTGATAGGTTTATTGGCAACACCTGAGTTAATTAGAGACACACCTGTGGATGTATTTTAATGCACACCTAAAAGAAAGAGCTGAACGTGCTTTGGTCAGACATGTGCATATAAAACCAAGAACAAAAAGCAAAAGACCTTGTGAAGATGCTGGGGAAAGCTGGTAAGATTGTATCATTATCTACAGTGAAACGAATACTCTATCCACATGGCCTGAAAGGCCACTCTGCCAGGAAGAAGCCATTACTCCAAAACAAAAAACATAAAAAAGCCAGATTAATAGTTGCAAATGCACACAGGAACAAAGCTTAATGTTTAGAGACATGTCCTGTGGTCTGATAAAAATAAAATTGAACTGTTTGGCAATAATAACCATTGTTTAGTTGGGAGGAAAAAAGGGAGAAGCTTTAAAGCCTAAGAACACTATCCCAACCCTGAAACAACGGGGGCTGCAGCTTCATATTGTGGGGTTGTTTTGCTGCAGGAGGGACTAGTGCACTTCACAAAATAGATGGCATCATGAGGAAAGAAGATTATGTGACAATACTAAAGAACATCTCAAGACATCAGCAAGGAACTTAACACAGGGATGAAAATGGGTCTTCCAAATTGACAATCACCCGAAGCTACTGCCAAACTGGCTACAAAGTGGCTTAAGGATAACAGTCAATGTTTTGGAGTGGCCATCACAAAGCCCTGATCTCAATCCTATTGAAAATTTATGTGTATAGCTAAAAAGGCAGGTGCGAGCGGCGACCTACAAACACGACTCAGCTACATCAGTTCTGTCAGGAGGAATGGGCCCAAATTCCACCAACTATTGTAAGAAGCTTGTGGAAGGAGACCCAAAATGTTTGACCCATTTACAGTATATAGTTTAATGGCAATGGCACCAAATACTAATGAAATGTATGTAAACTTTTGACTTTGCAGAAAGTAAGAAAAATGCCTTAAAACATTTTCTCTCTCATTATTCTGGCATTTTGCAAACATAAATCATTTTGGTAATCCTAATTAGAGATGCGCAAGCCTGTTCAGCTCGCATACGCCAATTTCAGATTTGGTACGATGCCTTGGCAGGTTTTCTCTGGCTTGGTGTACCAAACACTTTGCTCAAAAGTTGGCAATGTTCGGTAAGTGTCGATTTGTAGAAAACCCACTCCCAGTCCCAGCACAACCATATCAAGTATTGTCATAGCTGTTATTGGCCAGTGCAATCACTGTAAAAAAGGAAGCAAAAGGGTTAAAGCACGACATACTTGCCGAGTCTCACCGCAGCTATATCTGGGCCCACAGCTGTACTTCCGAGGCTGCTGATTAGCCCTTATCCATATTTACTGCTTTCCCTGCCCACCGGCATCTCAGATTGACTGCAGTCAGACCCCGACCCCAGACAGAGTCTGTGATTGGTTAGAATCACAGACCCTCTCTGCTCATCTGTATCTTAGCCAGCAGCCTGTAACAGTATGCTTTATCTGTGCTGCTATCAATAGATGGGGGACCCTATGCCATTTTATTTATATATTTTATACCACGATAGACCCGCAGACAGTGTCTGTGATTCCAATCAATCATAGATGATGTCTGGGGGCAGGGTCTTACTGCAGCCAATCAGAGAT
This sequence comes from Anomaloglossus baeobatrachus, assembly GCF_048569485.1. Taxonomy (NCBI): domain Eukaryota; kingdom Metazoa; phylum Chordata; class Amphibia; order Anura; family Aromobatidae; genus Anomaloglossus; species Anomaloglossus baeobatrachus. The sequence continues at coordinate 667,862,882 of NC_134356.1, read as the reverse complement.
GGCGGTGGGTGGGAAAAGCAGGGAATACGGATGAGGGATAATCAGCGACCCCAGAAGTACAGCCGTGGGAGCAGTTACAGCCATGCTGGAGAGTCGGTAAGTATGTCCTTTTTTATTTTCTCTTTCTTTTACAGCTACACCCCCTACACCATTTTACAAAACATATTTGGCCTCCCATTGAATTCAATGTACTCAGTATGTTCGCCAAACTGTTCGGCGAACATCAGGAGGCTCGTTGTTATGATGTGGTAACCGTGGACGATCACAAAATTTCCATCAGCAGAAAAACACAAAAAAACACAAGAGTAGTTGGAACCTGAGCTGACCACAATCCCCTACGGTATCTGTCAGACCACACTAGAAGTAGCCGTGGAGCGTTCGGCTATGATTCAGGGACCAAGGAGGATCAAAAAATGCGGAAACCCAAAATATAACCAGAGTGGCTGGAACCTTAATGGACTGCAGACCTAATCCTGACACACAACTAGAAGTAGCCGTTGGGCGAGCCTATTATGACCTAGACGTCTCGACACAGCCGGATAACTAAATATTCTTACAGATAGAAAAATAAGAAAGCTAATCTGCCTCGGAGCAATCCCCAAAGATATAGATAGCCCCCCACATATAAAGACTACGGTGATATAGGAAAACACAATACAAAGCTAGAAAACAGATTTAGCAAAGGTGAGGCCCAAATTATCTTTATAGGAAAAGATAGGATGGAGCACTGCCTGCAGCCGTAAAAACCCTAATAAATACCAGCACGTCTGATATGGAAAAACCATGAGACCAAACGGCCTCTCCCCCACTATATCAGCACTCTGATGTTACTGGGATCCAAAAACACTAATATAGATAAGGGACTGAATTAATACCAAAAATGACAAAACACAATACCTTGCAGAATCATGAAGCTAAATATACAGACATTCCCAGCAGGGAATGATCCAATTCCACCAGGAACTCCACACAGGCAAAATAGGAAACAAGCATTAGTATCAAATTAGAAAAAACAACAAGAAAGTGAAAACAATAAGTGGAGGTACAAGACCAACTTATCTGAGAGGAGTTCTGGTAGAGAGCAAGGCTAGTTTCAGAGTGTCCTTAACACAGGATATCCATTGAGCACCGGCAAGTAACAGGAGAAAACTACTTAGCTATATAGCCCAATCTGAGAGACCTGATTGCCAGTCCTCCACAGGTGTGTGGCTTTCATTCCACAACCGGAGAAACTTACTACACCTCACAGATAGAAATGAGGAACCATATCTTGCCTCAGAGCAGTCCCCAAAGGAATAGCAAGCCCCCAACATATAGAGTCAACGGTGATGTAAGAAAACACAATACACATATAGGAACTATAGATTAGCAAAGGTGAAGCCCGACTTCCTAGCTACAACAGGAATGGAAAGAAAACTGATTGCGGTCAGTGCAAATCCCTATGGAAAAATACCAATCTCTCGATATACAAAAACCCTGATACCACACGGTCTCTCCCCCACTATATCAGGTACTCTTGTAAATAACGGGATAAACAAAATACCAAAAAAACAAAAGAAATACAAAAGTGCAAATAATCAAGTAGAACAGGGAGAATCTCCCTTTTCTTGCAGTGTGGCTTTGCAGAGGGGGAACCCCCATGCTCATTAAAACAGAAAGACAATTCCTCTCCTGCAAGAAAACAGACCTTAAGCAAAATGAAAAGAAACACAAACCCTTAGGTGTGGATCATGCAATAAAGCAAAGAACTTGCAACTTATCTGGAATGCACAGGCACAGGATAAATCGAAGGACAAACTCCAAGCCAATTCAGAGACTGAGGAAAACCATTTATCACCGGCTCCAGCCAGCAGACACTGCTTTTCTATATAGCCCAGGCTGATCTGCAATTGGACTTCCCAAACTTCCAATTAACTCCCACATCTGTTGAGTCACAACCAGCTTCACCTTCAGTCTTGACCACCAGAGGGAGCTCCAAACCATCACCCCCTCGGATGACATTCACAACAGCTCAGTAAAGATTGTCAAATCAAACTTTGAAAGGTTCACTCATCTCTAATCCTAATTGACCTAAAACAGGAAAGGTTTTTTAGAAGGGAAAAACCTGCAGATGTGTCTTTATAGAGAGCGGAGGAAAAACCTTCAGATGTGTCTATATAGAGAGCGGAGGGAAAAACCTTCAGATGTGTCTTTATAGAGAGCGAAGGAAAAAACCTGCAGATGTGTCTGTATAGAGAGCAGAGGCAAAAACCTGCAGATGTGTCTTTATAGAGAGTGAAGGCAAAAACTTGCAGATGTGTCTGTATAGAGAGCGGAGGAAAAAACCTGCAGATGTGTCTGTATAGAGAGCGGAGGGAAAAACCTGCAGATGTGTCTTTATAGAAAGCAGAGGGAAAAACCTGCAGATGTGTCTGTATAGAGAGCGGAGGGAAAAACCTGCAGATGTGTCTGTATAGAGAGCGGAGGGAAAAACCTGCAGATGTGTCTGTATAGAGAGAGGAGAGAAAAAGCTGCAGATGTGTCTGTATCGAGAGAGGAGGGAAAAACCTGCAGATGTGCATATACTTGTTTTAGGTTTGTTTTTCAGTCAACCCTTCTTTTAAAGCTAATTTCTAGCAGTATCAAAAATTAAGATATCGGCCTTTAAGCCTCTGCCACACTCACGTGAAAATCACGCACGTGCCGAGAGACACGTATTTCCCCTGCATGTTGCATGCAGGTAAGTACGTGTCTCTGGTACGTGCAGGCCACGTGTGTTCAAAGTGTGCTATCCGCGATAGCACACGTAGAACTGGTAATTTACAAACTCACGTGGTCCTTCTTGCTGTCCGCGCTGCTGTTCGTGGTGCTGATCCTCGGTCTCCAGCCCTGCCGACTCCCCGCTGCTGCTGCTGCCAGGCAGTGAAGTGAATATTAAATGAGATTAATGAGCGGCGGTCGGCAGCAAGAGGCAGCAGCGGCAGAGACAGGAGGGCTGGAGAAGGTGAGTTAATGTTTTTTTTTTTTTTTCACTGACACGTGTGTTTTCTCCGGCGCGTGTCACATGGGACCGCATCCACACTACACCCGTGTGGTACGAGTGCGGGCCGTGTGACACCCGTGCTGCGGGAGAAAACACTGACATGTCAGCGCTTTGAAAAGCGCACACACGTACAAACGCACACGGACACACGTTCCGTGTGGTTTTACGTGTGTGTGCCTGCTACAATAGGGTAGCATTGCTTAACGTGTCTCCGTGCCGCCGGTACGTGTAAAAAATGACAAACACGTGCTGGCGGCACGGATGTGTGTAGCAGGCCTTACAGATATTTGTGGGTTATTGTATATACCTTGGTCTTTTGTTCTGTGACTTACAGTGCCTACAAGTAGTATTCAACCCCCTGCAGATTTAGCAGGTTTGATAAGATGCAAACTTCAAACAAGAGCAGGATTTATTAACAGATGCATAAATCTTACAAACCAACAAGTTATGTTGCTCAGTTAAATTTTAATAAATTTTCAACATAAAAGTTTGGGTCAATTATTATTCAACCCCTAGGTTTAATATTTTGTGGAATAACCCTTGTTTGCAATTACAGCTAATAATTGTCTTTTATAAGACCTGATCAGGCCGGCACAGGTCTCTGCAGTTATCTTGGCCCACTCCTCCATGCAGATCTTCTCCAAGTTATCTAGGTTCTTTGGGTGTCTCATGTGGACTTTAATCTTGAGCTCCTTCCACAAGTTTTCAATTGGGTTAAGGTCAGGAAACTGACTAGGCCACTGCAACACCTTGATTTTTTCCCTCTTGAACCAGGCCTTGGTTTTCTTGGCTGTGTGCTTTGGGTCGTTGTCTTGTTGGAAGATGAAATGACGACCCATCTTAAGATCCTTGATGGAGGAGCGGAGGTTCTTGGCCAAAATCTCCAGGTAGGCCGTGCTATCCATCTTCCCATGGATGCGGACCAGATGGCCAGGCCCCTTGGCTGAGAAACAGCCCCACAGCATGATGCTGCCACCACCATGCTTGACTGTAGGGATGGTATTCTTGGGGTCGTATGCAGTGCCATCCAGTCTCCAAACGTCACGTGTGTGGTTGGCACCAAAGATCTCGATCTTGGTTTCATCAGACCAGAGAACCTTGAACCAGTCTGTCTCAGAGTCCTCCAAGTGATCATGAGCAAACTGTAGACGAGCCTTGACATGACGCTTTGAAAGTAAAGGTACCTTACGGGCTCGTCTGGAACGGAGACCATTGCGGTGGAGTACGTTACTTATGGTATTGACTGAAACCAATGTCCCCACTGCCATGAGATCTTCCCGGAGCTCCTTCCTTGTTGTCCTTGGGTTAGCCTTGACTCTTCAGACAAGCCTGGCCTCGGCACGGGTGGAAACTTTCAAAGGCTGTCCAGGCCGTGGAAGGCTAACAGTAGTTCCATAAGCCTTCCACTTCCGGATGATGCTCCCAACAGTGGAGACAGGTAGGCCCAACTCCTTGGAAAGGGTTTTGTACCCCTTGCCAGCCTTGTGACCCTCCACGATCTTGTCTCTGATGGCCTTGGAATGCTCCTTTGTCTTTCCCATGATGACCAAGTATGAGTGCTGTTCACAAGTTTGGGGAGGGTCTTAATTAGCCAGAAAAGGCTGGAAAAAGAGATAATTAAACTAAACATGTGAAGCTCATTGTTCTTTGTGCCTGAAATACTTCTTAATACTTTAGGGGAACCAAACAGAATTCTTGTGGTTTGAGGGGTTGAATAATAAATGACCCTCTGAATAAACTTTTCACAATTTAAAAAAAAAATAAAAAAAGAAATAACATTCTTTTTTGCTGCAGTGCATTTCACACTTCCAGGCTGATCTACAGTCCAAATGTCACAATGCCAAGTTACTTCCGAATGTGTAAACCTGCTAAATCTGCAGGGGGTTGAATACTACTTGTAGGCACTGTATGTACACAGATACCTACATTCTTGTACAAATTCTATACACAATGTGTGACTTACCTACTTTAATGATTGTTTTAATTGTCATTACATTGTTGTCATAGTTATCTGTATTCTCTATGGAGGTCAGTGTCGCCTTGAAGACTGAAAATGGAAAACAATTCATTCATGTTACTTTATGAACATCACATAATATTGTTAATCAACTTTTAGTAATTTTGCAAATAGTGTCTCTTTCCATGAAAAGCTATGACTTTGAGTATACAGCCCTCTCTGCTGACCTTTGTGTTACCATAGTTACAGACTACATTGCTCATGTGTAGTCAGATCATACAGTCATATTTCTTTCCATTTGTCTTCTACATAGGATTTCTTTTTTTAGCAGAATGTAGATAACAAATGGCAGCAGGAATTTAACTATTAGACAAGCTGGGGTAACAGTCTCAAAAACACCTAGGTGTCTGAGGGGATCTTCATTCCCCTTTAGGAAAAAAACAAACACCTACAATACAATACGTCGCTATGACGCCGCACGAACCTCCCCCTTAGAAAGGAGGCGGTTTGCCGGCCACAGCGACGTCGCTAGGCAGGTAAGTACGTGTGACCGTTCTTAGCGATGTTGTGCGTCACGACCGACGGTGGCGGGTGCTTTCACTGTGTGTAAAGTGCCCTTTACTGTTTTGCTCATTAAAATCTAAATTTACATTTTTCTTATTAGGTTAGTCTTTTGTAAATCCATCTATGGCTTTCAAGCCTGCCTGAATCCTTATGGGCATGCTCTCTAGCAAATTCTTATCATGTGACTTCATTGTTACTTTTTTACTCATGGTGTTTAAAAAATTATTTTTCTTCCTGTATAATACAAATTACAACCTGTTCTCACATTCCCTAATAGCTCAGTGTGTTATTAGGTTGATTTCCAAGCGAAAGGTCACTGGTTTGAATCGAGGAGCAGCCATGAAGATTATTTCCCAAGAAGAGAGGAACAGCGTCATCCAGCTCATTGATAGTGGTCTCACGCCCAAGAAAATTGCCAAACTGCATCATATGCGTGTCAATACAGTTGCAGAATAAGAAGTGAAGTCTATCTATCCATTCAAAAGCCAAGAGGTGACGTCCAGGAAAAATATCAGAGTCAGCAACTCTGCTCATCACAAGGTCTATCATTTCTGTTGCGACAAACACAGCAGTGGAGGCGACTCGTATGTTTCAGAATACTGAGATCACAGATGTCCATGCAAGCACCGTGTAACGCACATTAGACAAGTCTGGAACGGTGGCCTGAAAAAAGGTGAAGAGGCCTCCACTTCAATATCAGCACAAGAAGCATGTAATGCCTGCCTGGAACCACAGATTCAAACTGGCTGTCATGGATCGGTTAGAGGAAAGCCGCTCACAAAGCAAGACCCCGAAAACCCCAAAACCCTTTAACCCCTATACAGAGATTTGGAAATACACAGAGCCCCAGAGATTGCTACATGTGGTAGGCTGCAGTCCAGAGGAGAGTCATAGTCAGGCAGGATCAAACCAGGAGATGCAGAACAGGGACAAACTCGTCAGACAAGGATGTAGTCAGGAAACCAGGTAGAGGTCAAATCCGGATCTGGCAGTGAGGTACAAAAACGGCAGGCAAAAGATAGTCAGAGAACAGGCAGAGAGGTCAAAACACAGGGATCACTATTCGGAACAGAGCGGGAACCAGAAAGCAGGAATACAAAACTATCTCTGTCAGTGACCAGCAAGCAATAGGGGGAATTAGAAGGTTGTGGTGTCTTCCAATTGGCTGTAGCTAAATGGTGGTAACACAACCTACAGTCAGCCAGTGGTACTGCAGGTCCCAGGAAAACCCATCTTAGTGGATGAGCGGAGTCTGTGCCCCCCAGAGCCACTGGCACTAACTCCTCTCCTATCACCAGCACTGTCCACAGCAGCTGGCCGCGGGCAGGGGTAGTGAGGGAGGTGGCGTGGTGGAAGGCAGCAGGCCGGGCCCCTCAGCCTTATCGACCGATCCGTCAGAGACATAGGGGCGTGGGTTGCTTACCCGCTCCTCTGGAACCACCTCCACTTCGGATGCCCGAACGATCACGACCAGGCCCTTCTTCTCCGACGTCCACTCCGCCATCATGGAGTGGACCATGGCCTGGAGCTCCTGGCACGTCTTGCTGCTGGATCCAGGAACGTGTTGCGGCAGAGTCCTGGCGTCCCTGCACTACGCAGCGCTAGTCACATGCCGCCATTCTTCACCCGTCTCCCCTTTGTTCTCTCCGGCACTGCCTTCTCTTGGGGGCGGGGTCTCACTTTCGCGCCCTCACTGCTTGAGAAGGACGACTCGAGCGGGAATATTTCGCGCCCGAGATGGCGGATCTTCAAATTTTTCAGCGGGACGCCACTGACGGGAACCACAAGGCGCACTTCTACGGGTGAGTAGACTGGATCTATCCTGTTCATGACGCCAGAAGAGTCGATGTGTACCGCCCCGCGACCTCGGCTGCAAGCGCCGAGCTGCTCGGATCCTTGCTCGTTCTGCGGGTGGTGGCTCGAGCCTCTCACGGACCCGGGGGTCACGTCGCTCTGCAAGGGAGGTTGGCGCTACACACGGCGGGATGCGGGGATTTGGTTTTGAGATGGTGATCTGTGATGCCACCCATGGGTTGTGGTGATGGTGGACACCACCGCTGCGGTAGAGGTGAGGGACTCCCGGGAGCGGTGTAAGGTTCGCAGCTTTGGTGTTAACCCCTCCGTGGGTAGGGGCGGTGTGTCCTGGGTCCCGGATGCGGGCAGATGGTGCAGGGCGCAGCGCTGAGGTGCGGTGCCGGATGGCACTGTTGTACTCACGATTAAGGCACACAGATTCACTGGTAAACCAAACGTAGTGATAGACGGGAGGCCCGCAGCCGGCTGCAGTTCACTAGGTGGGTTGGCAGGGTCCACCTTTCTCCTGCACCTAAGTGTAAGAGGACCACGGTGCCTAGGCACGGGTGGTCAGCGCCCCAGCGGGTATGTCGAAGGAGCTCCTTTGCCCGCAGCTGCTGGCCCTCGGATCTCTGGCCTCCGGCGGTGGCTACTATCCAGTCAGGTTGGGATGTTGCCGTCAATCGGGACTTTGGTGGGAAAGGACCCCGGGATGTCCAGACCTCAATCAGTTAATTCGACTATGGTGGTGGCCTATAGCCTAGTCAGGGTCTGAGTACCCTTCCTGGTGCTCTGGTATACTGTTGGCTCCTCGGTTCGGTTCCGGTGGGCTCCAACCCAGTCCCGGTCCCTACGGTTCCACCGGTCTTGTTCCCGGTCTCCTGCAGGCGGCCCCTGCCGTCTGCCTGCCTGACTGTTTGGGGGTCCTAGGCTCTAACCCAGGCCCCGCGCAGAACTGTGTGTGTGTGTCACTCCACTACTGTACCGAACTCCCTACTGTTTTCCTGCCTCAGGCCAGCAGACTCCTCGGAGGGCGTGTCTTTCCACCTGACTCCTCCCACCTGGTGTGCCTGTCTAACACTGAGGGAGGCAATCAGGACTTGTGTTTGACGGCTGTTACCGTCCTAGTGTGGGGGGGTGTAAGTGGTGTATGTAGGGACCTGTGACCCCTGGGGTCCAGGGCATCACACTCTGGTTATCGCTCCCTTACGGAACCGTAATAGCCACTGCCCGTACACTTCTTCAGCACAGGGATCACTGTTAGGCTGTATTTCGGCCTCTAACACCGGTGGCAAATACATTTCTGCGGCCCTGACAGTTGTTGGGATGCCGCGCGGTAATGGAACCGGAGAATTGAAAGGCTCCACTCCCGCTGCTGGAAGTAGTGGGCCCGACTGCTCTGCAGCCGGGGTTGCAGGATCCGGGTGCTCCGCCTCTAAGGACGGGCATGGTGATGCGGCCAGATCTGATCTGACCGGGCTCCGGGGGACCGCTGACGTGACCGAGACGATAGGAGACTTTGAGGCTGCTGCCAGAGCTTCATAAAAACAAACTGCAGGTTCCGTTACCGGGATGGATAGTGGCAGCTGGGCGTCCGTCGCCGACGGGGTAGATGACAGTGAAATGGTTGCCGCAAGCGGGGGCAGACCGGATCCCTCAGCCGCCATGGCCGGATTAAGGTAATCAATAGGGACTGGGTAACTGCTTACCCTTTCTTCACGTGGGATTTCAATCTCACCGCCACCACCAGACTCCTCATCTCTTCTCTCCAGTGGTTTAGTATGAACAGGAACTGCGTCCGCATTCTCCTGCACAGCTGCTCAGTTTCTTCTTCAATCCGGGAACAGCATGTTCCGGTGACTAGCTCCGCTCCGCCATCTTGCCTCTGCGTTGTCCAGGAACAGTATGGCAGAGTCCTGGCGTCCCTGCTTCTCTTCCGCTTTCGCTACATTCAGGCACGCCCCCTCGGTTTTCTCCCAGCACTCTTTCGCGTGCTGTGGCCCTCTGGGAACTTCCGGTTCCTGTTTCAGGCTGAAGACGAAGGGCGGGGCTTCAGCTTTGCGCCCTTTTCCAAGAAGATGGTGTTTTTGGCGCGAAAACAGCGGGAAAAATGGCGGGCGTCGCAGAAAACGGGATTTTAGACTGTGATTTTCACTTCTCGAGGCACACGTCACCCAGGTTAGTGAGTCCTGCTTACATCCTGTTCGTGATGCCAAGTTTCCCTAAGGTGTGCTGCCCCCGTGACAGCCGACGGGCTGCTCGGACCCGGATCCGCAGTGGCTCGAGGGGTCTCCGAATCCGAGGCGGGGTCGCGCGGCCACCTCGGAAATAAAAAGGGGGATAGTGGTTTTGGGTGGTGAATGGGATAATGTTCGTGACGCCACCCACGGTGTGTGATAATGTGAGGGACCACCGCTGCCGGTTGGGGTAGAGCCCAGGGATGATGGCGTGTGGCAGCTCGAGATGTTAACCCCTCCGTGGGCTGGGGGAGTGGTGTACCATGATCCGGTGATGGATGGAGTGGGGGACCCGTCGGGTGAAAAGGGATATCGGGTACTCACACAGTCCAAAGTCACTGACACTGAAACCAGGTAAAGCAAACTCTTGAGTATCCTGCTCTCTCTGGGCGAGTACTCTGGGTCCGTGCCCCTTTGGTGTTGCAGGTTGGTCTGAAGCCTTGTACCTTGGCACTGTGTGTCCTAATTGTGGATCCCTCTCACATGAAGCGATTCAGGTCCCGCTCACCTGCATGGCTAGCAGGGTGAGCTTGCTCTCAGGATTCATGCTTGGGATTTTCTGGACAGTTGTGGGAAGTCCTATCCCCCTCGTTGCGCTAGTACCCCGATTCTGGAGCGGGTGGGGAACGGTTCATGAATATTCCGTTCCTGTCGGGTAAATTACTGGGCTGCGTGAAGCTTCTTCCCAGCCTAGGGTCTGCGTACCCCATCGTGCCCTAGTCCCTGTCCGGTAGTAGCACAAGGCAGACGGCCTGCTCTCTGTAGCAGCACGTGCCCCCTGTCACTACCCCCTGCGACCGGGTTTCCAGCTCCTTATGGCCAGGCCAACGTCTGGCACCTGAGACGGGTACAGGAGCCCAGCTCCACAGCGTGACCTGTCCTGTCACCGCTGCTAACTGCTCAACTACTACTCTTCAACTGACATCTCTGCCCTCCCTCTTCCATCCCTCCATCTGGGTGGCCCTATTCCCCTCAGGCTGCCCAATGGGTGGTTGGTGGGTGTGGTGCAGAGTGTTCCTCAGGATTTGTGTACACCTGTTGATAGCAACACCAAATTGACAGGACCCGTAACCAAGGAGGAGCGGGTACCATGCAGAAGGGCAGATTGCACGGCACCCTGTGATGACCTGATAGGCCAGGGCGTCACATCTTCACCTGAAGGACAGTGCTATGCCTGGAAGCAGCGGGAAAGATCTCAATGTCAGGTACCATTCCACACAACACTTCTTGACTCAGATCAGAAAGAGGAGCTCAAATTTTGGTTGGGACGAGCCTCCCCGGTGTATTCTTGGATGGAAAGGGGTTAGTCAGAGGAACAGAAAGTGAAACCGCAGAAACCTGGAGTAGAGGAAAGAGACAGGTCGCTGTTAAAAAGCTGCCACAGGCTTTCCAGGACCGAGCGCATTATACAGGACACTGGAGTCCTAGATTACTGGGTACTAAAGGCTCAGTAGTAAAACCCGGAGGGCATGAGTCTCCATGTCTCCTGGCCCACCAACAAAGCCCTAAGGCAAAGTAGCAAAATAGAGATTGGGGCCGCAGAGGAACACGCGGGCCCCATATCCGACTCGCACTGCCCCTCAGAGGGGGACATAGTACTAAGCAACCAAGAACCAGGGTCCCCAAGTAGCTTCAAGTCATGGGGATCTGACATCCAAAGCGCATAAAGGAAGGCCTCCAACGTACCTGGCAAAGAGACATTCCTCCCTGCAACAGACTGACTGGACCACAGTAGTCTCCAGACTACAACCTACTACCAGTAAAGGTAAAAGGAAACTACCAATCTATGTCGTCTGGTTACTGTCGGCGCCCTCAGTGCTGCACCCCAACGCACCACTACTCCCCTCATTATTCTCCTCGGGGCCTGCTCAACCTGTGGGGAGTGAAACCATCTTTGCTGCTGCTACCATCCGCCCTGGAGGACAGCAATGGCGGATAATCCCTGGCCGCGTACCGCAGGTGTCGTCAAGACAATCATTCCCAACCTCCACCTCCTATATTCCCTTTTTTTGTGGACATATCGGGGCACGAAGCCGGGCAGACCACCGCAACAAACCAGACCTCCACGCCGGCCCGGTGACGAGTAACAGGTACAAGTCTAGAACTGAACCCCCTGCCCCCTGGGTGCCACTTATGTAATGATTCCTAGAATAACAATAAATTCGTAAGTATGAAACAGTTTTTGTATCAAGATGAATATATAAGCCTACGATGATAAAGTCATAGAATGGTAGAGTTGGAAGTGATCATCCCATCTTACCGTAATCCACTCCCGGTTCACAAGCCTTATTTAATCGCTCACGATCAGTCACCTCCTCCAACTGTTGCTGCATAAAGCAATTCTCTGAAGATTCAAGGAACAATGTAAAGTTACTTTAAATCTGCAAACTAAGTTTTGAGAAAGAAAACAAATTAACAAAAATGTCAGATGTATACACTGTATAGAAGAAAAAGATCCCGGTTACAGAGATCCAGCACTGACGAACCCACCAATACATAAAATATATGTATAACTTTTATGTTCCCTGTTACCTTCTGCGCAGCGGCACACGTCTCCTTTGCAGATCTTGCCCAGTAGTTTGCTGCCTTCTTCCAAATGGTAAAATTTAGTACAACGGTTTTCTGTTGAAGAAAAAAAAGATATGGGAAAAACAATTTTGAGACTCAAGACAATTTCTTGTAGAGTTCAATGGTAAAAGCTAGAGATGTAGTATTTATTCCTATGGAAATTGACTGGTTCAAATGTTACAAATAATTGGTTTTGCCAGAACCCAGTCTCTTTGCAACTCCATTAGATAATGTCAAATAAAATAAGCACAATTTTGCTTGATTCTTTTTAGGGCCTGAGAAGGGATGGAAAAATAATGGCAAACCACTGTAGTCACGTTGCCCCAGTGTCACCACACACTGTCTGTCCTTCCTCTATGTCGCTTCTTCTTTCCTGCTCCAGTCTTCTCTTCTGTCTTCAGTATTCTTTACACTTCAGAACTAGGGATGATCGAATACCTCAAATATTCGGCTCCGCCCATATTCGACGAATAGATTGCCGCTATTTGCGAATATTTGATGCGCAATGTAAGTCTATGGGAAACCCGAATAGTTACCTAATAGCAACTATTCTGGCTTCCCATAGACTTACATCGAATATTTGCATAGTGGCGACCTATTTGTCGAATATTCACAATGCAGAATATTGCCGAATAATTTTGATATTTGATCATCCTTATTCAGAACCTCACAGCTGCTGACCAGGCCTCACATTATATCATGATATGGCGTGCTGATGTGACGCCCTGGGCAAGCCAGGGGTCACAGGTCACAACACCACATGCACCCCACATTCCCTGCAGGAACACCAAAGCTAACCCAAAATCCTTGTTGCCTTCCTCCAGGGGCTGATGTCCACACCAGGGGGTGGGCCAGGCGGTTGGCTCCGCCCACCGAGGAGTTCACAGCCCTGGAGGCGGGAAGAACCAGGCTGTGGAGTGGAGGAGTTGAGCTCAGGCAGAGCTAGAGTCTAGTTTAGGAGTGTAAAGTAGAAGGAAGTGAAGTGGTAAAGGAGGACAGTAAGAGTGGCGACAGAAAGTGGCAGTTAAGAAAGCCTGAAGTTGGTCCGGGTGTGTGCCCCGGACTGTGACAGCAAGGTCAGCAGACGGCGGTGATAGTCTGCAGGGGGACTGCTCGGAGGTTGCTGGAAGGACCGCGGACGGGTGGTGACCCGGCGGTACCGGAGCAGTATACGAAGAAAAGTCAGCACCAGGGCAGGGGCCTTTCGGATCCCGGCAAGGCTAGGAGTCGCCATAATTTGCCAAATCCGTCAGTGAAGGGGACGTCTGTCTCCTAACAACCAAGTCCCGATTGAAGGCAACAGCCCGACCGTGAAGGGGAGATACCGCCACCGCCAGGGCACCAGTTTCCCAGGACCAGCGCCTGCGGGCAAAGTAGGGCTCCTTCGGCCCAGCTTGAAGCCGAGGAGTGGGTAACCGGTGGGGACCCATCGCTACCAAAGAGACTTACATAGGTGCAGGGAAGAGACCGTCACCGCTAACTGCAGGGAACATCAGCACCGTGAACCGTCCGAGGGACCCGTCCAACCAGCCGTTTGTTTACCGAGAACTGTGTCGTGTTTACTGGCTGAGTGAGTACCTCCGTGCCGTGCGGCACAGCGGTGTCCCTGCGCCCCTGCACCTCCACAGGCCCCATCCCCGCCTGTCCACCATACCAATCCCATCACCGGGCCCCGGGAGCACCACAACCCCTACCCACGGAGGGGCACATCAACAACTGGCTGCTCCATACCATCACTCCCGGGCTCCCCATACAGAGCAGCGGTGGTGTTAACAAATCACCACAACCGTGGGTGGCGTCACGGACAATAAACTATCCCAAAACCCAATCCCCTTTCACTCACGGGCGAGGAGCACCGCTCGAGTCCCCGGGATCCGGCCCATCGCTCGAGCCACCGAGCAGCAGCAGGCCGCAGCAGCCGCGGCAGCCGGACCCAGGCAGTAGGGACAGCGCGGCGTCCCCTCCTCCGCCTGCGACAACTTGGCGTCACGAACAGGATCTTACCGCTCTGCCGTTGGGTAGAGGTGCGCCTTGTGACCACCGGAGGTATCCGGCCGGAAAATTTCAGAAGTCGCCATCTTTGGCGCGAAAAGTTCCCGCTCGAGTGTCTTCTCGAGTAGCAGAGGCACGAAGACCAAAACCCCGCCCCGATAGAGGAGGGGCCGGAAAGAGGCTAAGGGGGACGAAATGGCGGCTGGACGCATGTAGCCGCGGCTATAAAAGCAGAGACGCCAGGACTCTGCAAACATCTTGTTCCTGGGAGAAGCCGCCAGCAGCATGTGGATGCCGTCCCGCAGCACCGTAGCCCCCGCGCCTGGAACCGCGGCGTGGGTGGAGATCCGGACCGCGCAGCTCTACCAAAGGCTGCAGGTCAAGATGCAGCTCCTCATGGAGGAGTGGAAGACCGACATGGCGGACGTTATAGCAACCGTGCGGAGACGCGAGGAGGAGGCGGAGGAAGGGAGGGTGAGTGACCCACGCCCCTATGTCCCCGAGGGACCGGCCGCTGCGGCTGAGGGACCCGGTCCAAGCCCTCTCCCCCCGCTGCCTCCCTCGCCACCCGTCTCGGAAGCCATGACCCCGCCAGTAGGCCCGCTACCACTGCAACCGGTAGCGATACCCAGCATGCCCGCCCAGGCGGACCGACCTGTAGCCGGAGCTCGCAGCCGACCGGAGGTGTTGCCCTGGAAAGCCCCGAAAACCGAACCGGAGGCACCCCCCGAGAAAGTCCCCGACCCGGAGCCGATGACCTGCTCGGTGCCGAAGGCCCAACTGCGGAAAGCCCCTGTGCCCATCCCCCACACCTCGGCTGAGGTTGCGCCGGGTTGCCGATGCAAGGCAGCGTCTAAGGCCACGTCACCGCAGGACCTAACGCCCAGAGTACCAGCGGTGGGCAACGTCAAACAGGTCTTGCGGGGCCCGACCCGTGCGCCGGAGCTCGCAGCAGCGCCGTATTGGGACAGGGAGCCGGTACCGTTGGGTCCGGAGATCGGTGAGAGAGAGAGGAAGAAAGCGGAGCTGGTGGCCCGTGCAATCCGGGAAAAGGAAAACCTCCGTCAAGCAACGTTCCGTGTCCGGGGCTCGCTGTACGAAGGGCAGGTGCGGCGGTTTGATGTCTGCCGGGGCTATGGGTTCATCTATGAACCGGGCCTGGAGGCCGAAGTGTTTATAGCCCGGCGGGATGTGAATGCCCACCTGCCTGAGGAGCATCCCGGTCGTAACTTGATGCAGTACACTCGGCACTGTGGGGAGAGGGGGTGGTTTGCGCTGGACGCTAAGCTAAGGGGCAGCCAGGAGTCCTGTGTGAGCGCCGCGCCCCCTCCCTCAGGTGATGTTGAGGACTCGGAATAAGGGCAGCGGAGCACCGTTCCACTGTCCCCGTTGGGACCACCAGTGTGTTTGTTTTGAAAGTTCTGCAGATAATGATAAGTGAAATGGAACCGAAGCTTCACCTGATTAGCATGTGATTTGGAAACCGGCCGTTGCCGGCACTGTTGTCCCCGTGGGGACCATTTGAAAAGTTATGCATGAGGAACTGCTCATGGACAAGCCCGTGAACTTGCAGGGCAACCACAAACGTTAAGTGGCTTGTAAATAAGTTTAGTTACCGGTACCGTTTCCGCATTTACCGCCTCCGGAGAGGCAGGTTGGAGGGAGGGACCACAGCAGAGCAGGCTGGGGCCCAGCCACCACAGGAACCGGTGGCTACCCTCTGGAGGGGAAGGACAGATCCCGCTCGGGTATCTTGTGCTGGACTGGGGTCAAGGGGTGCTGCCTGGGCTTTAAGGGCAGCATCAGGGCCAGGTTACTTGGGTGGGAGAGAGCGGAGACCGTAACCGTTAACCGTGATAAAGTTTGCAACGTTTAAGAAATGAACCTCCCGCTGTGGGATGATGCCATAAATTGTAAATATGTTACCGTTTTTCTATCTTTTACAGAAAACAAAAAGGAAAATAAAACCGGTGTTGGACGGGCAGCCCGAGGACGGTCTGCGTTTTGCTAAGGGGGAATGTGACGCCCTGGGCAAGCCAGAGGTCACAGGTCACAACACCACATGCACCCCACATTCCCTGCAGGAACACCAAAGCTAACCCAAAATCCTTGTTGCCTTCCTCCAGGGGCTGATGTCCACACCAGGGGGTGGGCCAGGCGGTTGGCTCCGCCCACTGAGGAGTTCACAGCCCTGGAGGCGGGAAGAACCAGGCTGTGGAGTGGAGGAGTTGAGCTCAGGCAGAGCTAGAGTCTAGTTTAGGAGTGTAAAGTAGAAGGAAGTGAAGTGGTAAAGGAGGACAGTAAGAGTGGCGACAGAAAGTGGCAGTTAAGCAAGCCTGAAGTTGGTCCGGGTGTGTGCCCCGGACTGTGACAGCAAGGTCAGCAGACGGCGGTGATAGTCTGCAGGGGGACTGCTCGGAGGTTGCTGGAAGGACCGCGGACGGGTGGTGACCCGGCGGTACCGGAGCAGTATACGAAGAACAGTCAGCACCAGGGCAGGGGACTTTCGGATCCCGGCAAGGCTAGGAGTCGCCATAATTTGCCAAATCCGTCAGTGAAGGGGATGTCTTTCTCCTAACAACCAAGTCCCGATTGAAGGCAAGAGCCCGACCGTGAAGGGGAGACACCGCCACCGCCAGGGCACCAGTTTCCCAGGGCCAGCGCCTGCGGGCAAAGTAGGGCTCCTTCGGCCCAGCTTGAAGCCGAGGAGTGGGTAACCGGTGGGGACCCATCGCTACCAAAGAGACTTACATAGGTGCAGGGAAGAGACCGTCACTGCTAACTGCAGGGAACATCAGCACCGTGAACCGTCCGAGGGACCCGTCCAACCAGCCGTTTGTTTACCGAGAACTGTGTCGTGTTTACTGGCTGAGTGAGTACCTCCGTGCCGTGCGGCACAGCGGTGTCCCTGCGCCCCTGCACCTCCACAGGCCCCATCCCCGCCTGTCCACCATACCAATCCCATCACCGGGCCCCGGGAGCACCACAACCCCTACCCACGGAGGGGCACATCAACAACTGGCTGCTCCATACCATCACTCCCGGGCTCCCCATACAGAGCAGCGGTGGTGTTAACAAATCACCACAACCGTGGGTGGCGTCACGGACAATAAACTATCCCAAAACCCAATCCCCTTTCACTCACGGGCGAGGAGCGCCGCTCGAGTCCCCGGGATCCGGCCCATTGCACGAGCCACCGAGCAGCAGCAGGCCGCAGCAGCCGCGGCAGCCGGACCCGAGCAGTAGGGAGAGCGCGGCGTCCCCTCCTCCGCCCGCGACACTGATGCTCTTCAAGACAACACGGGAGTCTTAAGGCCACTTTACACACAGCGACATCGCTAGCGATTGCTAGCAATGTCGAGCGCGATAGCACCCGCCCCCATCGTTCGTGCGACACGTGGTGATTGCTGCCGTAGCGAACAATATCGCTACAGCAGCGTCACACGCACATAGCTGTTCAGCGACGTCGCTGTGACCGCCGAAACAATCCCTCCTTCAAGGGGGAGGTGCCTTCGGCGTCACAGTGACATCACAAAACGTTCGCCCAATAGAAGAGGAGGGGAGGAGATGAGCGGTCGGACCATGCCACCCACCTCCTTCCTTCCTCCTTTCCGGTGGACGCAGGTAGGATGATGGTCGTTGTTCCTGCGGTGTCACACACAGTGATGTGTGATGCTGCAGGAACGACGAACCACCAGCGGCATGAGCAACCAACGATATTATGAAAATGGACGACGTGACAACGAGCAACGATTTTTGATGCTTTTGCGATCGTTTATTGTCGCTCCTTTGTGTCACATGCAACGATATTGCTAACGACGCCGGATGTGCGTCACTAACGATGTGACCCCAACGATATATTGTTAACAATATCGTTGCATGTAAAGCCCCCTTAAGTGAGTATTGGAGGTGCCAAAAGAATGAAGAAGACTGCAGAAGACAGAGGAGAAGACAGATCAAAATGAACAGGAGGGAGCTGCTGTACCAGGATGAGATATAGGTAGAGATGAGCAGAGGATGGTCTTCAAGTTGAATTTCCTGAAACTTGCAGATCCCCCTAAAGTCAAACACTCAGCAGTTTACAAGAGTCGGAAATATTATGACGCCATTTCCATTTCACACACTGACTCAGGGAAAGGGCTAATGAACAAACAGGGTGACGGCCTGTAGGACCCGTTGAAGCACATAGAAAAATGGCTATCATCCTGTTTGCTCCCTGCTTCTCTCCTGCGCTGAATGTAATGCCGCAATAAACATGTTCTTATAGGATGGTGCGTGCAGCCGTGTTATTTTTTTTCTGCTTGCATTTTGTACTCAGTTACATTTCATTAGTGTGCTTCACCATTATCCTTCAGGACAAAGCAAGGCACTTAGTACAATGCAGCTCTTTGAGTGTCCTAGAATTATATTTCCATATGATGTTATTAAACAATATGTCAGATCAATCAACTCAGTCACCCTGTGTGACTTTAAAGGTACAGCACTTCCCTATAATAACATCATAGGGAAGTGCTGTACCTTTAAAGTCACTCAGGGTGACTCAGAGTTGATTGATCTGACATATTCTTTAGTATCAGAACCTAAATTACAGCTTGTTTTATCCTTCACACACTGCAAACAAGGAGGGTAACATTAAACTCCTCAGAGTTATTTTTGGAAGTAAAACAAAGTTCTGAATCCAAGGCTGTGTCAAAGAAAATGTTCTTCCTATAATGTAAGATGACCAAGCCACGACATTTGATATCGTCGAATTCAGAAATGCCTGATCTATCAAAATATAAAATCAATTAATCTGATCGGTACACGGCATGGTGAGAAAAAAATTACAAGCGCCAAAATTATGATTTTTTTTTTGTTGCTGCGACATTACATTAAATGCAATAACAGGCGATCGCAACATCACAACTACACAAAAATTGTATAATTAAAAATGTCAGCACAAGATGTCAGAAATAAGCCATTATTAAGCCCCAGATCCCGAAAAATGAGAACGCTACGGGTCTCAGAAATGGCAACTAACGTGCATTTTTTAGACAAACTTCTGAATTTTTTTAGACATATTTGGTATCTATGAGCTCGTACTGACTTGGGGAATCACAGTGCCAGGTGTGTTTTACCATATTTTCAACAATGTAAATAAAAAGCGCAAAAAAGAAATCATGAATTTGCACTTTTTAACACTTTCACTGCACTTGGAATTTGTTACATGTTTTCCTGTATAATATGAGGCAGAATGAATGAGTCATTAAAAATACAACTCCAAAAAATAGAGACAGCTGCACTCTGAAATGCTAAAGCATGAAAACCATGATTGTATGATTATAGATAGGCAATGATGGTAAGGAAAAAGAAAAATGAGATATTTAGCATACAAAATCAGCCATTTTTATATCTGCCCAGTCGCCACGTCACAGCATATCTTGTAACTGGGTACCTACCTACATACCTACTGACTGTGCACCCCTCTCCCACTAGGAACCTGCTATATAGGATAAAATCACCTGTGGCTAGTGGGGGAGGGGTGCACGGTCAGGTGATATGTAGTTAGGTACCCAGTTACAAGATATGTCGTGACGTGGCGACTGGGCAGATATAAAAATGGCCATTTTTGTATGCTAAATATCCATTATTTTTAGATTTCCTTAGCAGTTATTCATATCTATATTCTTACAGTCATGGCTTTCCTGCTTTAGCATTTCAGAGTGCAAGCTGTCTTTTTTTGTAATTTTATGTCATGCTCAGTTATGCCCATGTTCACATTGCAGTTTGGTGAGTGCCATCAGTCTTTTTGTCTAAAAATGCAACTCATCCTGCAAAAACAAACAAACCCTTGTATGGTTATATTGCTGGAAAAATAAAAAAGTTGTGACTCTCAAAGAAGGGGAGGAAAAAACGAAAATGTAAAAATCGCCGGGGGTTGAAGGGTTTAGAAAACTCCATATTCCAAGACCGTTTACTTTTTTATATTGCCATCAATAGCTCTGCCTGAGAACTCGGTTTTTTTATGCTATTTTTATTTATACAAACTATTCTTTGAATACTTTTTATTGCTTTTTTTTAGCAATAGTTCTGTTCTGTTGTTGTTTTTCTTTTTTTTAATTTTTACCAATCAGCTCAAGTAATTTTATATTTTGATAGATCAGATTTTTCTAGATGCAGCGATGCAAAATATGTGTATTTTTAATATTCTGGGAAATAAGGGAGAGTTTACATTTTTTTTTTAATTTTAAACTTTTCTATTGTTTATCCTGTTAGTCCCCTTAATAGAATTGAACCTGCCATTGTCTGATTGCTTACACTTAAGCCCGCTTTACACGCTGCAATATATCTTACGATGTGTCGGCGGGGTCACGTCGTAAGTGACGCACATCCGGCATCGTAAGTTATATTGTAGCGTGTAAAACCTGCGTGTGACTGCGATTGAACGAAAAACCATTCATCGCATGCACGTCGTTCAATTGCTAAAAACTGAACGTTAGGTTGTTCAATGTTCCCGAGGCAGCGCACATCGCTGTGTGTGACACCCCGGGAATGATGAACAGATCTTACCTGCGTCCCGCAGCTCCCGCCAGCTATGCGGAAGGAAGGAGGTGGGCGGGATGTTTATGTCCCTCTCATCTCCGCCTCTCCGCTTCTATTGGCCAGCTGCCGCGTGAGTCGCGGTGACGCCGAACGTCCCTCCCCGTATGGACGGGTAAGTACGTGTAACGGGAAATAATCGTTTGTGCGACACAGTCAACAAATGGAACGTGCCGCACATACGATGGGGGTGTGTCAAATCGCATACGATTTCGTATGCGAAATTGACACGTGTAAAGCAGGCTTTACCTTGTTGTTTATAGTATACTGACTGTAGCACCCGGGCGTTGCCCGGGATAGTAACTGTCTCTCAGTTTCTCTCCCAGTCGCTGTCTGTCTCCCTCTCTGTCTGTGTCTTTCTGTCTCTCTCTTTTTCTGTCTCTTTCCTTGTCTGTCTCTCTGTCTCTTTCCCTGTCTGTCTCTCTATCTCTGTCTCTTTCATTATCTGTCTCTTTCCCTGGCTGCATTGGGATACACCAACATTCTTCTGAAGTTCTGGTTGCATTGTGGCTCAAAGCTCCATTGACTTTAATGGAGGCAGGTTTTTTGGCGAATAACTGTAAAGCGCGAGGTTAAAATTTCCCCTCATGGTCTATGACGTTCCCTGAGTCAAGTGGAGTGTCTGTGCAAAATTTTGTGAATGTACATGCGACGGTGCAAATTCCTTTAGCAGACACACTCACATACATACATACGTACATACATACACTCAGATTTATATATTAGATCGCATAACTGACTAAAGAGTTTCATTTTTTTCCTGTATCTTCTGTATCTTGTATTTAAAAAGATTACTGTGATGAGTTTACCGGGAGAGTAATAGTCGTAAACTGTGACCGATCCCGGCTGGATAAGTCCCACTTCAAAATATTGATGAAGGTTGAATTTCAGACAATCCTCTTCCGTGTGAGAAACCTAAAATTAAATAATGAAAAAAAACAACTCACAAATAAATAATGCTGCATAGGAAGCTTAGCAAAGAAAATGATGGATGATTATTTACATTTTCTTATCTATACAATATCGAACTATGGAACTATGATTTTGTTTTTTAATTTTTTTTGCAAAGGATGATCACCAGTTCATTCAAAGGTAACTGTCTTAGTTATTATGGAAACAATGCAAGCAATCCATTAAACCCCATTAACCCTTGTCTGGTACTATGGGGTCAATATGTAGTTGCCAACACATTGATGCACGGGATTCTGGCATCTCATGTATTTTCTTATGAAGGCTGAACTGATAAACTGCACCGGCTATTTTCAGTTTTACTCTTTTTAGTTTAGAGCTATATAAGCATAAGGGATGGTGGGGGTCACCATGACCCCCATGGTACCTGTTTGTATTGTACAAAAAAAATTATATTTTTTTTTGTAAGAGACAAATTTGGCAAAGAAAATAAGATTGAGTAACATTACAGAAAAATGAATAATAAAGCAGTAGTTCACTGCAGATGATTCCAAATATGAAAATTGTACATTTTGATCACTCCACACGTGACCATGTTTGACGTAAATGTCAATTCTTCACATGTTTATTAGAAAATCCTAACTACAAAACACATACAGCTGCACTCTGAAATGGGAATATTTGAAAAAAGAGAGATATTTAGCTTATCTATTAGCCAATGCATGTGAGCCCGGTCACCACAGCAAGGTAATCTCTGTATACTGAGACCCTAACCTGAAATGTTGTGTGGGTCAGTCTTTTTATATATTTATAGTGCATGCCTTTCTAATTGAGTACTCCACCCTATGACCAGGCTGTGTTCACTCCCCTTTATAGCTGGAATCTAGCTGCGCAGGCATGGAGGCTTTTAACCCAGATAGTAAATACAAGAATTGTCAGCACTTCCTAAATCTTATAGTCTGAACTGGTACAAACTTAACATAACATACATTATCAAAATAGCAGCTGCACTCAAGTAGAGGGAAGGGGAAAAAATGCAAAAATATGTATATGGTGAACACTGGAATGTGAAAATGCACTACTGCAAAGAAAACATGAAAAATGTGAAAAAAAATTTGGGGAAAAAATGAGTTATTTTACAAATAAAATTGGCTAAGTTTAATTGAGCCCAGTTACCATGCCAAGGTGTTACTCTCAACTGAGTCCTAATCTAATTGCTATGCCTCTCTTGTCCAAACTGAACTATTATAACGGCTAGAATAGAATCTGCAAAAGGAAAATTAAGAACACCTGAAATAACTTTGAGGAGTGCGCAGACAAAGGACATGACTCCATAATACAAACTAGAAAAAAATACCCGCACTTCTTAATCTCATAGGACCCAGTTGAGTGTAATACCTTGGTGTGGTAACTGGGCTCAGTTAAACTTGGCAAATTTTATTTGCAAAATAACTCATTTTTTCCCAAACATTTTTTTTCACATTTTTCATGTTTTCTTTGCAGTAATGCATTTTCACATTCCAATGTTCACCATATACATCTCTTTGCTTTTTTTTCCCTCCCTCTACTTGAGTGCAGCTGCTATTTTGATAATTTAACCCATATAGTGGCATTACAGGCTAGGTTCCCAGTATACAGAGATTACCTTGCCGTGGTGAATGGGCTCACATGCATTGGCCAGTACATAAGCTAAATATCTCTCTTTTTCAAATATTCCTATAGCAGTAATGCAATATCAGAGTTCCCTTATTCATTGTTAACATTTCAGTGTGCAGCTGTATATGTTTTGTAGTTGTAATGTGTTTTCAACTAGCACCTTGCGGTGTTTGATTGTCTATGACTGAGGGTAACAACAGCGTGATTGGATGTAGAGTGCACCAAACAAAAAAGGAAATGGTAAAACCTCGCCCACCCACCTGCCCCCGGAAGCGAACTGTTTATGGCTGGCTGCATGTGGGCGGAGACCCGAACTGCCAACTGCCAAATGAGTGACTTCTATTGGGGTTCAGGTCAAGTTGGTGTCCTAATCCAAACTTTTTCAAAAGTTCAGCTAAACCCGCCGAACAAAACGTCCATGGGTTCACTAATCTCTAGTGGTGGGCTCATATTGACCCCATTGTACCACTAGTGATTTTTTTTTTTTGGGTTGGTACCAGACAAGGTTTAAAGACTATCTATCACCAGGTTTTTACTGATTAATATGAGCGCAGCAAAATATAGAGGCAAAGGCACTGATCCCTGAATTGTGTCACTTTCTCTGTTGCTTGCCATAGTTTTGATAAAATCACTGTTTTATTCTACTGCCATGATGTCTTCCATATACATTAGCTCTGTATAACTCTATCATTACTACTGTCAGCTTTCTGCCTATTCACAGTGTACATAGCAAGCTGGCAATTAATGGTGTCGGTGGTGTAAACAGGGCTTAGCATTCAGAGATCTGATAGAGTTCTAACAGATAAAACAGGGATTTTTTCAAAACTGTAGCAGGCAGGCTAGCAAGTGATACATTATAGAAATCTGTCTCAATGCCGATACCATCCTACTCTCAGATTAGGCAACAAAAATCTGGTGACAGATTACTTTTAATGGATGTTCTCAACATGAATCTTTATGGCATATCCTTAAATATCCTCAATGGAAAACCCACCCTGGGAATGCAAAACAAAAAGCAACATCTTACCTGGTCAAGGTACAGAATCAATGTTCCTTTATCAAATGCGTCTTTGTTGATCTCAAAGTTGGAGATGTATCGGTCCACTCCTCTGCTAAGCTGGAAACAAAGTCACTTTTTTAAAATCTCCAAAAGATCATATAATATATGCAAAGATGCTAATAGACAAAGATATAGCAATAGATGGGACCAATAAATCAAAGGGGCTCCAAGTAAGGCCAAGTTCACACACGAGTTTATTTTATCTCAGTATTCAAACATACAAACTGCCTCTCCAGAGCGAAGGAGGACTTGAACTGTAGGGCCAACTATTGGAAGTAAAGTCCTAAAAGTCAATATGGACCCTTTAATGATCCTTGCCATATGAGTTAGGATATATAAGCCAAACCAGATTCTCAATTTGGACACACCATGTTTTGGGGTATTGCCTCTCTTCAGTGCAAAGTAATTTCCATATTTAATTTCCCAGGAGCATGCAAGGCATTTAAGTCTCCTCATACTAGCATCTGCAAGGATGAAACCTACCGTAACTCTTAAGGCCGCTTTACACGCTGCAATATCGGTACCGATATCGGTAGCGTGGGTACCCGCCCCCATCGGTTGTGCAACACGGGCAAATCACTGCCCGCGGCGCACAACATCGCGCGGACCCGTCACACTACTTACCTGCCTAGCGACGTCGCTGTGACCGGCGAACCGCCTCCTTTCTAAGGGGGCGGTTCGTTCAGCGTCACAGCGACGTCACAGCAGCGTCACTGAACCACCACCCAATCGAAGCGGAGGGGCGGAGATGAGCGGGACGTAACATCCCACCCACCTCCTTCCGTTCCTTGTTCCTGCGGTGTCATACATAGCGATGTGTGCTGCCGCAGGAACGGAGAACAACATTGTTACTGCAGCAGCAGTGATAATAGAGATTAGGGGGGCATGTCACCGATGACTTTGAACGTTTTTGTGACGATTCAAAATCGCTCATAGGTGTCACACGCAACGACATCGCTAAAGCGACCGGATGTGCGTCACAAATTCCGTGACCCCAACGACATCGCTGGAGCGATGTCACAGCGTGTAAAGCGGCCTTTAGATCCCAGTCTTAGCCTCTCACTGTCATGTAGTGTTTGGCTTTGCACTCGCTGGGTGTCATGGTGGCTTTGGGCTCTATTCATACCGCACAATCAGACAAGCAACCTTAGGTCTCTTAGTTGCTCAGCCTGACTCGGGCGTTGGCTGTTTTAGCTTCACTGCTCTCCAGTCTAGCAGGAGTTAATTACTGCTAGCTTTGTGAACTGCTGCTAGGCGCTCAGAATGCTATGACCTGTCAGAGCCGCCTTCACTCTTTAAAAAGGTACTGGATCCGGTTGCTCCTCGCCGAATAAAGCTCAACGTTGTTTCAGCGATACGGGTCCTTATTGTAGTGATCCAGAGCCTGATGATCTGTTGTATGCTTTGCTGTTGTGTGGAAATACCTCTGTTGGTAGTTTATTTTCTCCCTCTGTTTTATTTCTTCCTGGGCACATATTGTCTCTCCCTTGTATTTAATTGCAGTGTGCATGTGTTTTGGTTTTTCCCGTCTGTGCTATTTGTGGGCTTTGCTTCTCCACTCCTGGTCCTCTCCTTGGGTGAGGGAGAGGGGTGTTAGAGCAGGGTTTAGACAGGAGTTAGGGTCACGCCGGCGGCCAAGACCTGGCTACCATCAAACTTACCTCTGAGATAAGGGACAGCACAGGGTCTCTAGTCTGAGGACCAGTTTAGAGGTTCCTGTTCTAGTTACCCCGACATACCCATTGACACACACCTAGCCTAATCAGATCTCATACTTTGCAATGACGAGAGACAATATCAGTAAACACAGTGTCTGCAAACTCAAATTCTGATTTGGTTTATATCCTATGTCATATAACAAGGCTTGTTCAAAGGTTGATATTGACTTTTAAGATTACTACTTCCAATAGGCGGAACAAGTCCTCTTTCGCTCTGAAGAGGTAATTTGCATATTTAATTTCCCAGAGGAGCATGGAAGGTATTTAAGTCTCCTCATACTGGTATACCAGACCTGGCATGTCACTCTCCACAAGGAGAAAACGAACCCCTTACCTCAGTACTTATAATGAAAATCAGGAGTGGTACAATCAGTGGAAAAGTAGAAAAGAAACACGGGCACCACTTCTGAATTTCTCAGCCACTCCTGGCTTTCACGTTTAAATACTGAGGCTTAAAAACTCACCAAATATTGTGTCCACATGGCCTTATAAAAATAAGTAAAGACATTCAAGGTAATCGTTTTTATCATGGTGTTCAAATTACTCTGATTGACACTACCAAACAAGTGGTCCAGCAAGTCGGCCATAAAATAAAACAACTGTATCTATAGTGCTTCCAAGAAAAATGTGATATGGACATCAAATAATTAGATCACCTGGACTAAATTATCCCCCAAAAAACGGACCAATGAGTGTAGTGAGTCGGTCGTAAAAATTGGAGTAAGATTGTAACACAGAGCATTGACTGGCTGGTGGCTCTCCTTACCTGAGCGTGACAGCTGCATAGAGAAACATGAAGCTTTAGGGGGCTTTATATGCAGCGACATCGCTAGCGATGCCGCTCGTGATAGCAGCCGCCACCGTCGTTTGTGCGTCACCAGCATATCGCTGCCCGTGGAGCACAATATCGCTAACAATTGTCACACGTACTTACCTTCCTAGCGATGTCGCTGTGGGCGGTGAGCAACCTCTTCGTTAAGGGGGAGGTTTATGCGCTGTTCGACGTCACACAGCGGCTGACCAATAGATGACCAGCCGCATTAACGACACGCCCACCTCTTTACCGGAGGACACAGGAACGCTGTTGTTCGTCATTCCCGGGGTGTCACACGTAGCGATGTGCGCTGCCTCAGGAACGACGAACAACCTGCGTCCACAATGACCAACGAGATTTTGAAAATGAACGACGTGTCAACGATCAACGATTAGGTGAGTATTTTTGATTGTTAACACTCGCTCGGAGCTGTTACACGCAACGAAGTCGCTAACGACGCTGGATGTGCGGCACGAATTCCGTGACCCCCAACGACATATCGTTAGATATGTCATTGCGTGTAACGGGGCCTTTTGATGCTCGGATTGGGAGAGCTGACAGCCAGTCCACACACTAGGATCTGATTTCAGTTTCATTTATATGACCACCTGACTGCACCCTAAAGGCTACTTTACACACTGCGATATCGGTCCCGATATCGCTAGTGTGCGCACCCGCCCCCATCTGTTGCGCGACACGGGCATATCGCTGCCCGTGCCGCACAACATCGCCCAGAGCCGTCACACATACTTACCTGTCCGGCGACGTCGCTGTGACCGGCAAACCGCCTCCTTTCTAAGGGGGCGGTCCGTGCGGCGTCACAGCGACGTCACTGAAACGTCACTGAACCGCCGCCCAATAGCAGCGGAGGGGCGGAGATGAGCGGGACGTAACATCCCGCCCACCTCCTTCCTTCTGCATAGCAGCCGGGAGGCAGGTAAGGGGAGCTTCCTCGTTCCTGCGGCGTCACACGCAGCGATGTGTGCTGCCGCAGGAACGACGAACAACTTCGTTACTGCTGAAGTAACGATTTCTGAGAATGGACCCCCGTGTAGCCGATTAGCGATTTTGCACGTTTTTGCAACGATGCAAAATCGCTAAACGGTGTCACACGCAACGGCATCGCTAATGCGGCCGGATGTGCGTCACAAAATCCGTGACCCCAACGACTCCGCATTAGCGATGTCGCAGCGTGTAAAGCCCGCTTAAGAGTAACACTTAAAAGTTCATTGCCATGATCTACCCAAAACTTTTAGTCATTGTGTTTTTGAGACATTGAAGTTTTATTTAGGCGTTATTTTATGTATATACATTTATATTGGCAGTATATGGTACCATTATTTAACTACACTATGGCTGTTATAGTTAAAAGGGCTGTCTGCTGAAAACAAGTTACCACCTCTCCACACAGATTCATATTCCCTCACTCAAGAAATCTCAATTCATAAAATTTATTCAATCAATGTGTAAAAATAGACATCACAAACATTGGATTAATATGCACCCAAAGATTTTCTCTGCAAATTCAATGTTCCCTATTATGCTCTGGGGTCTTTACCTGCTTGTGTCTGGAAAAACTGGCCTAAAGTGAACACGACGATGGGACTTCCGGCCACAGAGAACTCACAGAGATTGCTCACGACTAACGATGGGCATGACTGGCCTATTGCAGATGCTTCCATCCCTCTTAAGTAACTTCCCCCTTAACTACCCATCAACTACCGCTCCCAAATTCCCTTAAATAACCACATACCATAATTTTTGGATAAATTTGCCTAATCAACCCCTTTTATTAACAAACATAACATAGATAAATAACTATTTATGTACAAGGGAGGTTCTTGGAGCCCCAAAACGCTTGACGGACAACCAAATAATATTTATCAACCAACGCGGCGTTTTTCCCCCAGCTGTGACCACAAGCTCAGGGGCACCTCTGCTGCCGGAAAACCATAACCAAACCACCAACTCCCAGTGGACCCCACCCTGAGAGTGCCAAAGTCCGCCAGGCAATAACCATTCCAAATAGATGGGGGAGGTTGGTCACCATCCACCCGATGTACCACTCCCCCATCCCAACTTTCCCATCAACTCCAAGAAGCCCCCTTCACCATTGCTCACCAAAATGACCCCAGCAAAACAATTCTGGAAACCATTATCCCTGCTACTCCCCCAAGAGATTAACCACTCCCCCAAGAGATTAACCACTCCCACAAGAGATTAACTATAGGGCGGGAACTTCACTGGTGGTAACATGCGTCGTTATGATGGCCACCCTCCTCCCCTGAACATATATACCTATTGCTAACTCCTTCTAACCCCCCCCTGGACATCATAATCCAAACCCTAAACTATTGATCGCACAAGAACCCGCTCTGCACCCTACAGCTATATTAACCCACTGTTGCCCTGCGAAGGAGAGTCATGAGTCACTATGCCCATGGCTCTGCTTTGGTTCCTTTCTGCCTCTCATTCGAGCATCGGGGCGTTCAGGTACTCGCGGTGCTTGGACGAGTATTGCCGGTGTTTGGATGTGTCGTTAGTGAAAGATCGAACACAAATGGTTGTTTCTTTTACACATGATGAATGTACCTGATGAACAGATAAGGAGAACGTTTATAGGGAGAAACTATTTGGGGACGATTTTCATGTGTATTGTTGTTAAATAACTATTATATGTAGAACAAACTCCCTGAAGTTTCCCAACCATCTACTCTTCAGATTTGGATACTTTGGTCCCTTTCTTGTAGGATTTACTCTGATGTTCAAATTGAACCACTGTTAAACGTTTGAGGAAGAAAGTCTTACCCCTGATTTCTACTCACCTTATTAAGCTCGTTTATATCTGCTGCATAACCAGTCATCATGGAAATGTCCAGGATGGTCATGCCCGCATCTTGGTTCTGCAGAAATCTTAAAAAAAAAAAATTAACAGTCTATCGATGCGAGAAGAAAACAAACTGCTAAATTTCACTGGGTTTTGGTGACTTTCTCATCTTGATATAACACATATTTACAGCTAGAGAAATTAAGATTGTACAAATTTCAATGATGCACAACCGGTCAATTTCTGCAGTATTAAAAGAAAACAGTACAGCTTTCATGAGATTTATTTTCCATGTTTTTGAACATAAAATACACCTAAATTATAGAGGAGAAATATATAAAAAAATTACACCAAAAAATGTGGTCATGATGCACTGATATAGGGGGATCTGCTGTTGGCACTGTTATGTGATAATGTTCCATTCTTGGCCCCTTCCAAGTATATATGTTCCCCATTCTGGTGTATATGTCCTCCATCCTGGAATATATTTTCCTGTTCCTGGTAAATATGTCCCTCATCCTGGTAAATATATGCCCATCTTGACATGTATATAAGGATAAGAGAAATACATGTCCCCATCCTGATATATATGTCCCATCTTCATATAAATGTCCCATCTTCATATATATGTCCCCATCCTGATATATATGTTCCCAACTTAATATACAGTATGTGTCCCCCATCCTCACATATATGTGCTTACCCTGGTATACATTTTTGTCATTCTGGTATGTATCTGTACCGCCCCACGCTCGGCTGCAACCGAGTGGCTCGGATCCGGGCTCGCTGGTGGGTGGCTCGAGCGTCTCCGGACCCGGAGGCCCTGCGGTCATTCCGATCTGAAAGGGGCTGGCGGTTTAGGGGACGTAGGTGTACGGCCGGAGCCGTGTTAAGTTCGTGATGCCACCCACGGAATGTGGTGAAGGTGGACACCACTGCTGCTGTTTACGGGGCACCCGGGGGAGATGTTGCGCAGAAACTTGTTAACCCCTCCGTGGGTAGGGATGGTGGCCCCGGGACCCATTGTGGGAGCAGTTTGGTTGGGCGGTGCAGGGAGGTGCGCGGCCAGAGGGCACTGTTGTATTCACGTTAATAAACACACACAAGTCTCTGGTAAACCAAGTTGATGGTGGTCGGTGCCCGCAGCTGGCTGCGTCTGTTTCCCCACCCGGTTGGTGATCTCTGCCTTTCTCCTGCACCATGTTGTGTATCTGTGGACAGCCTGCGCTTCAGCGATGGGAGTCCGCTCCCCGGCTTTGTGAATGTCGGGAAAGCCCTTTTGCCCGCAGACGCTGGCCTGTGGGATCTCTCTGCCTGTGCGGTGGCTTTCAATGCCCCTCGTTAGGCTGTTGTCTTCATTCACGATTTTGGGTGGGAAAGGACCTATAGTCCAGACCATAATCAGTTAATTAACTCGGTTCAGTGGCTTCTGGACCTCGTTTCAGGGTCTGAGTACCCCCTTTGTGCTCCGATTTCCGAGTCGGTTCCCCGGGTCAGTATCGGTGGGCCACTACCGTGTCCCGGTCCACCACGGTTCCACCGAGCCGTCTACCCGGCTCCTGCAGGTTGAGGCCACCGCTTGCCTCCTAGCCAGAGGTGCTCAGGCTCCAACCCTGGCACCTGTCAGATTGTTGCAGACCTAACACACAGGCCTGCTTCCACGTTACTCCACCTCCTGAACTAATGTGCGTTCTCTCCTGACTCAGGCCCTCTAAACTCCTCGGTGGGCGTGGCCAACTGCCTGGCTCCGCCCCCTGGTGTGCTCATCAAGCCCTGAGAGGGGTGACTAGAGTTTAATGGTTGGCTGATGACACCTTTTTAGGGGACAGGTGTTATGCGGGGAGCTAATTGTGACTACATGGCTAGTCCAGGGCATCACATACCCCATCCTGGTGTACTCTATATGTACCCCATCCTGGTATATATACCCCTCATCCTGAAATATACAGTATGTCCTCATCCTGAAATATATATGTCCCCATCCTGGTATAAATCTGCTTACCCTGGTATATATGTCCCTCATCTTCGTATATATGTCACCATCTTGATAGATATTTCCCCATCCTTGTATATATGTGCTTACCCTGGTATATATGTCCCTCATCCTGATAGATATGTCTTCATCCTGGTACATATGTCCTTACGCCGATATAGATGTTCCTATCCTAATATATATTTCCATTCTGGTATATATGTCCCCATCCTAATATATATGTCCCCCATCCTGGTATATATGTACCCATCCTGGTATATATATTATATTATTATCCTGGTTTCTATGTTATTATCATGGTATATATGTCCTTACCCTGGTATGTATGTTCCCCCATCCCCCATCCTAATATATATGTTTATATACTGACATATATGTCCACTATCCTTATATATTTGTCCATACCCTGGTATAAAAGTCTCTAATCCTGGTATATGTCCTTACTCTGGTACATATGTCCCCATTCTGATATATATGTCCTCATTCTGGTATAAATCTGCTTACCCTGGTATATATGTCCCTCATCCTGGTATATATTTCCCCATCCTGCTTTACTGTATATGTACCCCATCCTGATATAAATGCTCCCCATTATGGTATGAATGTCCCATCCTGGTATATGTGCCCCCCATCCTGGTATACAGTATATCCCTATCCTGGTAAATATGCCTCCTATTCTGGTATATATGTTTCCATCCTGGTACATATGTCCCCAAATCTGGTATATATGTCCCCAACCTGATATACTGTATGGCCTACATCCTGATATATATATATATATATATATATATATATACATATATATATATATATATATATATATATATATATATATATATATGTCCTTACTCTGGTGTATATATGTCCCCCATTATGGTATATACTGTACGTCCACCATCCTGGTAGATATGTGACCCTTCCTGGACACATAATACCACCCAACTCTCAGCGCTGACTTCAATGCAGAGAGGTGGGTAGAATTATGGGCATGTGGAGCAGTGAATATTCCTTTTCATTAATAGCGGACGCACTTATTTGCCCCCACCTGCCCACATGTATGTTAAGTGCAGGTAATTATTTTATGTGCCCTTAGGTAAGGAAAATATGTTTGGGATTTTCATTCAAACTTATATACAGCACTGTAATTATTAATCGCATTAAAAACGCACCGTTTTTCCCCAGTTCGTGACCGGGCACAAGTTCTGCTTTTCTTTCTTATATGCTGAAAAATTGTCCTTGTTCTATTAGTAAATTAACATTTTCCTTTAATTTGTGAAACATGGGGCCTAATTTTTACATCATTTTTTTAATATTCATGTTTTTAATTGTTTTGCTGATACCAATGGTAAAATGTAAAGAAATAAAAACAAATACCTGTATTATTTCTAATATTTTTTTACAAGCATAAATACAGTATATTACATGTTTTTTTATTATTTTTGTTTCAAGATTTTTATTTTTTTCACAAATTGTGTGCCCTGTAAGTTCATAAAAAATTCAAACATATACAGTATTATTTTTTATTATTATTATTATTATTATTTTTAGTCCTAGTTAAAGAGCACACTCAGCTCCGGGAGGATAAATCGTGCGATCGCATAAGCGATCGCAGCCGCCCCCATCGTTTGTGCGTCACAGGCAATTAGTTGCCCGTGGCGCACAAAGTCATTAACCCCCTGTCACATGCACTTACCTCCCGGGCGAGGTCGCTGTGGGCGGCGAACATCCTCTTCCTGAAGGGGGAGGGACGTTTGCCGTCACAGCGACGTCACACGGCAGCCGGCCAATAGAAGCGGAGGGGCGGAGATGACGTAAACATCCCGCCCACCTCCTTCCTTCCGCATAACCGGCAAGACGCAGGTAGGCTACAGTTCGTCGTTCCCGAGGTGTCACACGGAGCGACGTGTGCTGCCTTGGGAATGATGAACAACCGGCACGCAGAAGGAAGATCGAGTTTTTGAAAATGAACGATGTGTCAACGAGCAACGATAAGGTGAGTATTTCTGCTCGTTAACAGTCACTTGTAGCTGTCACACGCTACGATATATCAGATGATGCCGGATGTGCGTCACTATCGACGTGACCCCGACGACTTTTTGCCCGATATATCGTACCGTGTGACGCCCGCATTAGTCTGCTCCGATCAGCAATGTTTCTACTTCTTATACTGTATATATTGTACATCACTCATTCACACAATTGTACAGTGATTGTACAAATCACTCGTCAGACCACACTTGGAGTAGTGTGTGCAATTTTGGGCACCGGTGCTCAAGAAAGACATTACTGAGCTTGAAAGGGTTCAGAGGCGGGCTACTAAAATAATAAATGGAGTGGGTGCATTACAATACACGGAAGGGTTATCAAAATTAGGTCTATTTACTCTAGAAAAGAGAAGACTTAGGGGAGACCTAATAAATATGTACAAATATATCAGAGGGCCATATAGAGATCTCTCCCCTGATCTGTTTGTACCAAGGACTATGACAAGAACAAGGGGGCATTCTCTTCGATTGGAGGAAAGAAAATTCCTACATCAGCATAGAAGAGGGTTCTTCACGGTAAGAGCAGTGAGGCTCTGGAACTCTCTTCCTGAGGAGGTGGTGATGGCCAACTCACTGAATGAATTTAAGAGAGGAATGGATGCTTTTCTTGATAGCAAAAGTATAGAAGGTTATAAATAGCATAATCTTACAGGTAGATAGAAGAGCGACCAAGATTATTAGAGGAATGGGTGGGCTGCAACACCAAGACAGGTTATTAAACTTGGGGTTATTTAGTTTGGAAAAACGAAGGCTTAAGGCTACTTTACACACTGCGATATCGGTCCCGATATCGCTAGTGTGGGTACCCGCCCCCATCTGTTGCACGACACGGGCAAATCGCTGCCCGTGTCGCACAACAGCCGTCACACATACTTACCTGTCCGGCGACGTCGCTGTGACGGGC
This sequence comes from Anomaloglossus baeobatrachus, assembly GCF_048569485.1. NCBI lineage: Eukaryota > Metazoa > Chordata > Amphibia > Anura > Aromobatidae > Anomaloglossus > Anomaloglossus baeobatrachus. The sequence goes on along the minus strand of NC_134356.1, from coordinate 667,828,243 downwards.
GAACCGCCTCCTTTCTAAGGGGGCGGTCCGTGCGGCGTCACAGCGACGTCACTGAAGCGTCACTGAACCGCCGCCCAATAGCAGCGGAGGGGCGGAGATGAGCGGGACGTAACATCCCGCCCACCTCCTTCCTTCCGCATAGCGGCAGGGAGGCAGGTAAGGAGAGCTTCCTCGTTCCTGCGGCGTCACACGCAGCGATGTGTGCTGCCGCAGGAACGAGGAACAACTTCGTTACTTCTGCAGTAACGATTTTTAAGAATGGACCCCCATGTTGCCGATTAGCGATTTTGCACGTTTTTGCAACGATGTCACACGCAGCAACATCGCTAATGCGGCCGGATGTGCGTCACAAATTCCGTGACCCCAACGACTCCGCATTAGCGATGTCACAGCGTGTAAAGCCCGCTTTAGGGGGGGATCTAATCACAATGTATAAATATATTAGGGGACAGTACAGAGACCTTTCCAAAGATCTTTTTACACCTAGGCCTGCGACTGGAACACGGGGGCATCCGCTATGTCTCGAGGAAAGAAGGTTTAATCATAATCACAGACGAGGATTCTTTACTGTACGAGCAGTGAGACTATGGAACTCTCTGCCGCATGATGTTGTAATGAGGGATTCACTACTAACATTTAAGCAGAGCCTGGACGCCTTTCTTGAAAAATATAATATTACCAGTTATGTATATTAGATTTTATGACAGGGTGTTGATCCAGGGAACTAGTCTGATTGCCGGATGTGGACGAAGGAAGGAATTTTTTTCCCCATTGGAGCTTGTTTGACACATTGGGGTTTTTTTGCCTTCCTCTGGATCAACATGTTAGGCTACGGGTTGAACTAGATGGACTTAGGCGGGCTTTGCACGTTGCGACATCGGTAACAATGTGTTACTGATGCTGCAGCAATAGTCCCGCCCCCGTCGCACGTGCGATATCTAGTAAAAGCTGCCGTAGCGATTATCATCGCTACGGAAGCTTCACACGCACTTACCTGCCGTGCGGCGTCCCTCTGGCCGGCGACCCGCCTCCTTCCTAAGGGGGCGGGTCGTGCGGCGTCACAGTGACGTCACACGGCAGGCAGCCAATTGAAGCGGAGGGGCGGAGATGAGCAGGATGTAAACATCCCGCCCACCTCCTTCCTTCTCATTGCAGCCGGCGGCAGGTAAGGTGATGTTCCTCGCTCCTGCGGCTTCACACACAGCGATGTGTGTTGCCGCAGGAGCGAGGAACAACATCGTACCTGTCGCTGCACCGGCATTATGGAAATGTCGGAGGCTGCAGCGATGATACGATAACGACGCTTTTGCACTCGTTCATTGTATCAAAAAGGTTTTACACGTTGCGATATCGACTGTGACGCCGGATGTGCGTCACTTTCGATTTGACCCCATCGACATCGCACGTGCAATGTCGCAACGTGCAAAGCCGCCCTTAGAGTCTCCATTCAACCTTAAAAACTATGAAACTATGAAACACATTCAGCACTGTATATGCAGCTATAAAAAGGCAGAGATAGTAGTAAACCAACTCTGCCTTCTCTATAGCTAGCCTGGCTCTTCTCACAGCTGGATCTTCACTCCTGAAATTTGTAAAGTCATTTATGGGCCACCATGTTCTTTTAAGATGTTCAGTGTTCATGTGTAGTTAGTCTATAGAGAACATAAGTTCTAAGTAAAAATGAGTGTGGGTGTTTGGTTTATAGTTTCATGAAGAAATGTAAAAAAAGGGGGGGATTCATATGTCCCACACTCAATGAACCATCTGCCATAGAGGAGAAAATTAAAGCTACTCAGCATTAGTGGCCACATTGATAAAAAGATCATAAAGAAGCCTTTTCTCAAATACCTTGTGTAGTAAATTCTGACTCTGAGTGGCGCTATTGTGGTCCACTGAACCCCATCAAGTGATCCCCGGGCTAGGTGACCCCTGAGATCTTGTGATGTCACGTCAACTTCCAGTTGACCCGACATCACAGAGGCGGGACCCTGTCTCCCTGAGTGACTGGGCTGTAGGCAGAGTTTCACCGCTCGTCACAGGTCATCACTCACATTCTCTCTCCTTCGCTGAAGAGCAGGAACAATGACGAGCTTTAAATCTCTGCCCATGGTCCAGTCACTCAGGAAGACGGGCCACCTCAGTGATGTGGGGTCAACTGGAAGTTGATGTGACATCACCGAATCTCAAAGGTCCCGGAGCCCACAGGTCACGTGATGGGGATGAGCAGACCGGAATAGCGCTGCTCAGAGTCAGAATTTACTACACAAGGTATTTGAGAATAGCCTTCTTATGAACTTTACATTGATGCGGCCACTAATGCTGAGTAGCAGACCACCTCTTTAAGGGGCCAAATTGAATTACTAAAAATTATTGAGGGATTGGTTAGACATTTTGTCTCCCAATGCTTTTCCTGAGAGTAACATAACTTTCTATATGCAATGGCTATGTGTCAACTGGCAGATGCTAAATATAATGGCCGTGTAACCAGTATTAGTAAATTTTGACACTTACCTGGTACATATAGTCATGGAAATAGTGGACTTGGCCCCTTCTGGTCTTTTAGCTGTTTAGAGAAACTCCATGTTATTTAGGTTCACTTAATATTGATTTACCAAAAATTGCCAATCTGACATTTTAGTTGCTAGTGATATGCTAAATATCTCTTTTTTTCCAATTATTACTACAGTAAAACAATACCAGAGTTCCCTTATTCATTTTTAGCATTCTAGTGTGCAGCTGTATATGTTTTGTAGTTATACATGTGTGAGTCAGTCTTTTTGAACATTTATAGTGATATAATGCGTTACAGCCAAAGTTGCTACAGGAAAATCCCCGTGCAACCAGTCAGTTCAAGAATTCTTAAAGGGATTATGTAGGATTGTTTTTCTGATTAGATTTTCCCAAACAATGGCACTCTCACCTAGAGCTGAGCTACAATACTAAATGCAACCTATAGACAGGCGTGGTCATGAAGCCTCTGATCCCAGATCACAATCAATTCAAGAGCTAAAAGCAGACTTGTCACACTATGGAGATCGCACAAGGTACCCATCAATCTATTATCTGTGATTGATGATTGTGATGTGATCCAGAACATCAGCTTTCCTACACTCAAAATCAGTGTATTACTCTTCTTAATTAAATTTTAAAATTCCCAAAAAGTTCACTCAAGTCATATTAAATTCACACCCACTTCACTAACAGTATACCCCCTAAGGAACAAAACAAAAAATAGACTTGATCTCTAACCGCTCACATAAGACCATGTACGTCTTTATCGATTTGAAGGAGATAGAAGAAAAGGGTTAATCCGCGCTGCCAGAAGAAGATCACTGACGATCAATGGAGATTAAGACATCAGATTTTATTGTTCTAATAATGTACATTATTGATTTTTGTTCCGAAAAAGGGGTTATACAGCTCCGAAATGCATAGAACAATAAAATCCGATGTTTTAATCCCCATTGATCTCCAGTGATCTTCTTCTGGCAACGCGGAATAACCCTTTTCTTCCATCAACTCCAACGCTATTGTCGCGGGCGTCGGGGCGCTGCGCTCGCTAATGCTCAGGTCCGGCGCTGCTGCTGCTGCTGCTCGGTGGCTTGAGCGGTGGGCAGGATCCGGGGACTCGAGCGGCGCTCCTCACCCGTGAGTGAAAGGGGTAGTTTGTTTGGGGATTTGAGTCCATGACGCCACCCACGGGTTGTGGTGAAGATGGGCACCACCGCTGCTGCTGACGGGGATCCCGGGAGCGATGGTAGGGAGCAGCTGGGATGTTGTTTTCCCCCTCTGTGGGTAGGGGTTGGTGGTCCCGGGGCCCGGTAAGGTGACGGGGAGGCAGGGTTGGCAAGGTGCAGGGTCGCAGGGACTGCGCAGCGCGGTGCCGGATGGCACGGTTGTACTCACTCAGCCACAAATAAACGCAAAGTCTCTGGTAAACCAAACGGCTGGATGGACGGGTCCCGCAGCCGGCTGCTGTGACTTCTCCCGGACGGTTGGTGATGGCTGCCTTTTCCTGCACCTGTGTGTTTGTTCAGCTCCAGTGGCTTCCCAACTGTAACCCACTCTCCAGCGTATATGTGCCGGAGGAGCCCTTTTGCCCGCAGGCTCTGGCCCTTGGGATCCTAGCTTTGGCGGTAACTGTATTCCCTTCTGCTGGTTGGACGGTTGCCTTCTATCGGGTCTTGGCTGCTAGGAAACCCCTAGGGTTCCGGTCACTAACGGATTTGACCTTTTCGGCGGCTCCAAGCCTGGTCGGGGTCCGCAGGCCCTGCCTGTGTGTGCTGGCTTCACTTCGCTCCCCGGTTCGGTACCGGCGGGCCACCGCCCGACCCCGGTCCTACGGTTTCACGTTGATTCGCCTCTCCTGCAGACGGCCACCACCGCCTGCCAACCTTGCTGTCCGTGTCTGGACCACGCACCCAGACACCAGCAGACACTCCTTCCACTTTCACCTCCTAAACTGGTCTGCAGACTACAACTGCACTCAAGCTCTGCCCGAGCTTAACTAACTGCTTTTTCCTGCCTCCAGGACTGTGAACTTCTCAGTGGGTGGGGCCAACCACCTGGCTCCACCCCACCTGGTGTGGACATCAGCCCCTGGAGGGAGGCAACAAGGATTTGTGTTTGGCTGATGTGCTTATCTCGGGGTGGGTGTGTGTGTGTTGCAGTACCTGTGACGACCTGGCTAGTCCAGGGCGCCACACTATCTTCCTGGGTCCTCCACACATGGTTATAGTGGTTGTGTCTATAACACAACCATACCAGGTTAGTGCACCTAATTCAATTCTTTCTGGTACCACTGGATAAGACACCATTTTCGTCCCCCTTCTGTGTCATTACAGTTTCACAACATATCTATCTGTTTGAAGAAGGGTGCTGGCGGCCACGCACGCACCGTGCTCCTTCACAAAGGAGACTGGGTGCAGAGCGGACTTTGAGCGGGGTACATGACACTTATTTGCTGCTTCAGGCCGGTGTCCTTCACCCCTGATGACGGTCATCAATGTAGTCGGGTAGTAAGACATGCAAAACCAGAGTTCACTTAACCAACAAGATTTTGTTTACTTTTTATTCTTTACCTTGTTATGGCAGACAGGCCTTCCTTGCTCTTTGTGGGTACTACTCTTCGTGATGTCCCCCACTATTTTGAACCATGTCATTAACACTCTAGGGTCAGTGCCCCCTAATATCACACACCTTTGTCTGCTTCTGGACCTGGATGACTTTTCTAGCCGGATAACTCTTTAAGCCTGACAGGGTGAGCCGCAGGCTTTGGACTTCTAGAGGATAGCTTTGGTATTAGCACTGAGGTCATGTCTTCTTATTTTGAACCCATTTCTAGACTGACTTCCCTCTGGAATTTCCTCTCCCAACAATACACTCTGCCATTTGTTATTCCTCCCTTTTCTATCTCAATATGTCCTTTTGTGATGCCTAAACCATCTAACCTAGTCCGGCTAATCATAGTAGGAACCTTGAATGGCAGCAGGTAGGAGGAAATTTGCAGTGCACCAGCCCGGCAACCTCAGAATACCGCAGAGCTCTTGCATGGTCAACATTACTTAACCTTCAAGAGGTCTGAAAATATTAAAAATCTGCTCCTTTACTTAAGTAAAACTTTAAAGGGTGCTAGTTTTTAATACCTCACAGTACAGCCAAGATTCTTGAAGAACGAGGAATCAATTATATTTTTATTACTTCATTCAAAGGCTCTTATGCTTAAGAGTGAAGCCACTCCAGAAGACAACTTCATTGAGTAAAGGCGGCGTTACACGCTATGATTTATCTGACGATATGTCATCGGGGTCACGGATTCCGTGACGCACATCCGGCATCGTTAGCGACGTCGTTGCGTGTGACACCTATGAGTGACTCCGAACGATCGCAAATAGGTTGAAAATTTTTGATCGTTGACACGTCATTCAGTTTCAAAATATTGTTCGTCGTTTGGAACGCAGCAGACATATTGCTACGTTAGACACCCTGCCAACGATGAACAACATCCACACGACCGCCTTGGTCAAACAATATATCGCTGAACGATTTAGCGTCGTTTGTGAGATGTGTACGTGTGACCGCTAATAAACGATCTATGAGCGATTTCGGCAAATCGTAACTACGATCTGGGCGTGTCACATCGCTAATGAGATCGTCAGATAAATCGTAGCGTGTAACGCCGCCTTAAACCACTTATAACCATTACCTGTGTAAAGTATTCAGTTCTAAATACTCTATATTTACTAGATGTCTTCTTTCACAAGATCACCTCTGTAGAAGACCAAAATTATTAGGTGATAGTCTCAGAAAACATTCTCTGCACTTTGTGAGTCTACTGGTTCAGCTTTCCAACTACCGTTACATGGATGCTTGTAGAGTATGTGTGTTGGCACGGTTGCTCGTTGTGATGAAAATTCTCTAAAATGCCATATCACAATGTGTAAAGGTAAGATCACAAAATACCAAGATGGATAGTGACTGAAATGTTTCTGGTCAGTATATGCAAACTAAAGGGCTATTTTGCTAGGACATTGCAGCTTAAATAGGGAGTTTTTAGCGCTGATTTACTAGGTTTTTTTTTAAATTGCTTCCTGGAATGTTATTAAAGAGTTAATATCTTACCGTCCGGTTCATCCTTAATAGTTACCGACAGATCAAAATTGTTGCATTTTTTCTCTTTTTCTGTCTCAAGGGCATAATAAACTGACAACACCTAGAGGTCAAAAGCAATATGAAACATTTTTAGAAAAATATCGCAATATCACTTAATATTTTGATCAGAGTAACTTATTGGTCAGTGATTGTAAGGTAACATTTTAGATGGGGAGTCTAGAGGTGGTTTTTTTTCATATTTTCAGGCTGTCCATGTATTGTCCACAATATATGAGCTGTTATGTAATTTATAGACAACCAAAGGCGTGAATTCCTTGCATTTGACTGAAGCTGCAAAACTTCAGTGGAAGCGTTACAGACTGAGCAAAACTACACATGTCTGGACGCTGCCTGCAGAGGCTGACAAAATCTACTTGCAAAGATACTGCAAGTTATTTAAAATCTAAGGAGCTATAAACTACTACAACACTATCTTATATAGATAAAATGTCTCACCAGTGTCACATACCTTCTTTTACATTTCTGGGGAGTACAAGCTTAAGGCTGGTGTCACATTTGCGATTGCCTCGCGTGTATTTCGCACGAGCCTCGCGGTGCATCACCCGGCACGGACTCACACTCTCTTCACAGGAGTGGGTTGGTTGCATAGAGATGCATGCAACTGACCCGCTCCTGTGAGGAGAGTGTGAGCCCGTGCCGGGTGATGCACTGTGAGACTCGCCCGAGATACATGCACGGCAATCGCAAATGTGACACCGGCCTAAGGGGCACTTTGCACACTGCGACATCGCAGCCCGATGCTGCGATGCCGAGTGCGATAGTCCCCGCCCCCGTCGCAGCAGCGATATGTGGTGATAGCTGGCGTAGCGAAAATTATCGCTACGCCAGCTTCACACACACACTCACCTGCCGTGTGACGTCCCTGTGGCCGGCGACCCGCCTCCTTGTTAAGGGGGCGGGTCGTGCGGCATCACTGCGACGTCACACGGCAGGCGGCCAATCGGAGCGGAGGGGCGGAGATGAGCAGGATATAAACATCCTGCCCACCTCCTTCCTTCCGCATAACCTGCGGAAGCCGCGGTGACGCCGGTAGGAGATGTTCCTCGCTCCTGCGGCTTCACACACAGCGATGTGTGCTGCCGCAGGAGCAAGGAACAACATCGGACCGTCGCGTCAGCGTAATTATGAATTACGCCGACGCTGCACCGATGATACGATTACGGCGCTTTTGCGCTCGTTAATCATATCATCTAGGCTTTACACACTGCGATGTCGCATGCGATGCCGGATGTGCGTCACTTTCAATTTGACCCCACCGGCATCGCACCTGCGATGTCGCAGTGTGCAAAGTGCCCCTTAGTCTCAAAGACGCACCATGACAAATGATGAGCAAACCCGTGGATATTTGGCTTGCCAAACCACCACAGGGGGCACAAAAAATATTATGGAACTTGATGTTGAACTTAACCATGAACAACAAACCCCAAACAAATCAATGGGCACGAGGCGTATAGGGTTGTAAAATAACTGTAAAATAGTCTTAGTAAGCGCTAGGAGGCTGTGGTGGAAGTTAAATGGTAGTAAGAGCAGGATAGTTATACAAACTCTTTTCTGGGCCTGCTAATTAAGGTTCATGAATATTCATGAATATTCACTGCTTCCCTCACCCACTCTCTGTACCAGTGCCTGTGATTGTTTGCAGACTGCTATATACGCCGCCCCCCCCTGTGTCCGCATCTGTGATTTTTTTTTGCAGTTAATTTGCTGTGTAGTAGTGTAAAAATAAATGAATAAATCATTTAAAAAAAACGACATAGGCTCCAGACATATTTGGATAGCCAGCACAGGTAAACAACAGCTGTAGCACCTACCTGTGAGCTTTACCATGGCTTGATATCAATATAGAGAGGGAAAAAAGACATAGGGTTTCCCCATTTGTGATATACAGCCACGGAAAAGCAGACAGGTGGGGCTTGTATTACCACGATGGGAGCCGCAATGGATTTTGCGGCCCCCTGCCTAAAACTGCCAGCCTGCAGCTGCTCAGAATTGTTGCATCCCATTAGATAATTAGATAAGACAATTCCAATCTTTATTCGGCCCATCCAGATTGCCTGGTGCGGTGGCAATCGGGGTATTATAAAGGGTTTAATGACAGCTCACAGCTGCCACCAAGCCCTAGATTATTAATGGGAGGTGTCTATGAGACTACTTCAATTACTAATCTTATAAGATAAAAAAAATAAACACAAACACCGAAAAAATTATGTATTTTAAATAAAATACACACAACTTCTTTCACCCCTTTATTAACTCCCAAAACACCCTTGAAGATATAACGTAATTCATACAAGGTCCCACAATATTTTCCCTCTCTTCAGTCTCTGGATGTAGCAGTGACGGGATCTTCATGGGACCTCGTATGGATTACTTTGGATCTGCAAGGGTGCTTTGGGGGTTAAAGAGGGTGTGTATATTTTATTTCAAATAAAGGATTTTTTTCTTTGTTTAATTTCTTTTCACTTACAAGATTAGCAGTGGGTAAGTTTCATAGACACTCCCCATTACTAATCTAGGGCTTAGTGGCAGTTGTGAAGTCATTAACTCTTTATATTACCCCGATTGCCTCTGCACCAGGGCAATCAGGATTTGCCGGGTAAAGCCTGGAATTGTTGCATCTAATGGATACAACAATTCTGAACAGCTGCAAGTTGGTATTTTTAGGCTGGGGGGTCCAATATCAGTAACACCTTCTATCCTGATATTACCAGCCCCCACCAGTCTGCTTTTCAGTGGCTGTATATCAAAAAGGGGGATACACTACATCTTTTTTCCCCCCACTATTTTGATGACCAGCCACAGCAGTGGCACTAGTGGGGGCTACAGCTTGCTACTGTAGTTTTACCCAAGCTATGAAAAATATGGCAGGAACCTATGTCATTTTTTACCCACTATTTATTTATTTCCTCTTACATTAGTATACAACAAACTAACTGCAACCAATCACAGATGTGAACACAGGGTAGGGATGTGTATAGCAGTCTGTAACCAATCATATCCACTGGCACAGACTGTTTGGAGGGGAAAGCAGTGAATACTCATGAAGCTTAACTAGCGGCCCAGGAAGAGAGTCTGACTGCAGCGTGATCCTCCAGGAAACACGGTATGTATAACTATCCTGCTCTTACTACCATGTAAATTCCATTTACAGTCCAGGTCATTTTATATATTTTTCCCTGGCCAATCACAGCCATGCCCACAGCCTAAAAGTTTGCTGATTGGCTGCTCTGCAACTTTTCAACCAGCTTTATTTGGGTGACAAACCGAACACACCGTGTTTGGTATGAACCCCAAACTTTAGAGTTTGGGTTCACTCATTCCTAACCATGACAGCTCTCATCATGAAAGCCCATGAGCTGTACTATGGATACAAGATTAGTGATTAAGACAACGCCTCGGCTCATCATATATGTTGTGAAGATGTGCTGTTGATCTTAGAGGTTGGCTGAGAGGTTCTCGCAAGTCGATGCCACTTGCTGTCCCAATGATATGACGGGAACAGAAGGTCCATGTGCCCCACTGTTACTTCTGTTTAACCAGTGTCTCTGGTTTCTTTGCTATGAATATGAAATCCATCCCAATCTGACTTCAGATATGAGTCCAGTGCCAAATGATGACTCTTTTCCAGTACCAAAGCCAGCAAAGACATAGAGCTGACAAGAGGCAGCCGATGAAGATGTTGCATTCTATGAGTCAGAGATGGGGAACTATGCTGATTCAGACTTTGAAGTATGTCTGTCGAACTTTGTCTTATTGCAAAGCCAAAAGTGAATGACTTGGTCTGGGACTTACGTTTATCAAAGACAAATTCAGAGTTACTAACTTCAAGATTTGCATTTGCTGTCACCTGGTACAAAATATTCTCTCCCTCGAAGCCACCAAGATGACATAACACAGATTTTGGAACAGGTTGAAAACCTGTGCTTCTGCATCGAGATTCATGGGTTGTTGCAGCTTTGGGTTGTGAGCATAAGCCAAAAGAGTGGCATCTCTGTAATGCCCATATCAGCATCCCTGCACTGTCCTGCTCCCCTCCTCCAGCAGGGACATTGGTTTTCTCACCTGCCTGGCCGTCCTGCAGTGGCTGCCCTGTCCCCTGTTCATGTAGCTGTCTCCCAGAGCAAGTGTACACCTCACAGGCTTCCTGGTTCTGCCTGAAGGGTGCACACGTGGCCAAACCCCTTTTCTTCAAGAGCCAGAACACCGCACCTGACCCGGTTTCAGGTTAGCTGAGAGCTTGTAGGTATTTAAGGCACCTTTCCCTTAAGGGAGGTGCCTGGACAATGAGTTAGTTATGTTTCTATTTCTCAGGTCCCTTCGTGCTGCTGTTGTCATTGTGTTGAGTGCTGCTGTTGACATTCGTCTATATTTCAGTGCTCTGCCAGTTTTCTGATCTGCTGCTGCCACTAACATTCACGCCAGCCGGCTACCATGATACTCACCATTGCAAGTATCCACGCTGGTCGCTGCTGCCATATCTATCCATCCATACATATGTACCGCCCCGCGGGCTCGGCTGCGACCGCCGAGCTGCTCGGATTCATGCTCGTACTGCGGGTGGTGGCTCGAGCCTCTCACGGACCCGGGGGTCACGTCGCTCTGCAAGGGAGTTGGCGCTAATGTGGCGCCCTGGACAAGCCAGGACGTCACAGGTACTGCAACAACACACCCCACACCCCGGTTAGGCACATCAGTCACACACAAATCCTTGTTGCCTCCCTCCAGGGGCTGATGTCCACACCAGGTGGGGCGGAGCCAGGCGGTTGGCCCCGCCCACTGAGGAGTTCACAGTCCTGGAGACAGGAAACAGTGGTCAGTTAAGCTCGGGCAGAGCTCGAGTGGAGTGTAGTTAAGGAGAGTGAAAGTGAAGGAGTAAGAAAGTGTTAGTAGAGGAGCAGTCTGACAGTGTCCGGGTACATGGCCCGGGCACATACAGCAAGGTTGGCAGACGGTGGTGACCGTCTGCAGGAGGGGCCGATCGACACGGAACCGTAGGACCGGGGACGGGCGGTGGCCCGCCGGTACCGAACCGAGGAGCGAAGAGAAGCCAGCACCATTCAGCAGGGCCTACGGACCCCGACCAGGCTTGGAGTCGCCGTAAAACCGGTCAAATCCGTTAGCGACGGGAACCTCCGGGGTTTCCCAGCAGCAAAGACCCGATTGAAGGCAACCGCTCAACCGTGAAGGGAAATACAGTCACCGCCAAGGCTACAGTTCCCAGGGCCAGAGCCTTCGGGCAAAAGGGGCTCCCTGGGCATCTATCCACGCTGGGGAGCGGGTTACCGGTGGGAAGCCATCGGGGCCGAAAACACACTACAGGTGCAGGGAAAGGCAGTCACCTCCAACCTACCGGGAGTGATCACCACAGCCGTCTGCGGAACCCGTCCATCCAGCCGTTTGTTTTACCAGAGACTCCGTGTACGTTACTGGCTGAGTGAGTACCACAGTGCCGTCTGGCACCGCGCTGCCCCCGCGACCCTGCACCTCACCAAACCCGGCCATCCACTATCCAGTTCCCCTCACCGGGCCCCGGGACCACCCAAAAACCCCCCTACCCACGGAGGGGAGAGAAACATCTCGGCTGCTCCCTGTCATCGCTCCCGGGATTCCCATCCAGAGCAGCGGTGGTGTCCCAACCTCACCACAAACTGTGGGTGGCGTCACGAACCGACTCCCCCAATCCCAAAAACTACCCCCTTTCACTTACGGGCGAGGAGCGCCGCTCGAGTCCCCGGATCCGGCCCACCGCTCGAGCCACCGAGCAGCGAGCAGCGAGCAGCAGGCTGCAGCAGCGCCGGACCAAAGCGCCAGCGAGAGCGCAGCAGCGACGGCCCCCTCCCCGCCCGCGACACTACACGCGGGGATTTGGGTGTTTGGTTTGGAATGATAGTTCGTGACGCCACCCACGGGTTGTGGTGATCGTAGACACCACCGCTGCGATGGAGCGGTGTAATGGCGCAGCTAGGTGTTGACCCCTCCGTGGGTAGGGGGTGTTGGTCCCAGGGCCCGGTAGGCGAGGGCCGGGGTGCAGGGTGAAGTGTTGCGATGCAGTGCGGTGCGGTGCCTGATGGCACTGGTGTACTCACTCTGATACAAGACACTGGAGTCTCTGGTAAACCAAACGGAGTGATGAACGGGGCCCACAGCCGGCTGCAGCTTCTCCCAGAGTAGGTTGGTGGTTTCCGCCTTTCTCTTGCACCTCTGTGTGTAAATGTTTGACTCCTATGCCTAGACACCGGTAGTCCGCTCCCCGACTTGTATATGCCGTAGGAGCCCGTTTGCCGCAGACACTGGCCCTTTGGGTCTCTATGCCTTGGTGGTGGCTTTACCCTGTATGGTTGGGCTGTTGTCTTCTAAAGGGACTTGTGTGGGATAGGTCCTTAACTCCAGTCCGCAATCAGTTGATTCGACTCGGCCCTGTCGGTTCAGGGCTTTGTGCTGGGTCTAAGTACCCTGCCTGGTGCTCCGGTATCCAGTTGGCTCCCCGGTTCGGTTCCGGTGGGCAACTACCCTGTCCCGGTTCCTTACGGTTCCACTGGTCGTCTTCCTGGTCTCCTGCAGGCGGCCACCACCATCTGCCTCCTTGCCAATGGTGACTGGGCCCCGACCCAGCCACCTGGTAGTCTCTTAGCAGGCCCGGACACAGGACTGCCCGTGACCTTGACTGCTCTTGACTTGCACTTGAACTAGACTCTGTTTTTTCCCGTCTCCAGGCCTGTGAACTCCTCGGTGGGCGGAGCCAACCGCTTGGCTCCTCCCCCCTGGTGTGGACATCAAACCTGGAGGGTGGTGACAAGGTTTTTAGTTTGGCTGGTGTTACCTAATCAGGAGGGGGGTGTGGTGTTGTGTGTGACTACCTGGGACGACCCGACTAGTCCGGGGCGTCAAACATACATACATCCCTGATGGATCCACTACTCTGCTTGCTGCTGTTGTTACTACTTCCAGAGACTGTACTGTGTCTGAGGCACCAGATGCCAGGGTATCGCAGATCCTCAGGGGCTGCCGTCTGCTTGCTGTTTACTAGCGTGTTTATCTGCGGCCACCTCCGGTGGCAGTAGTAAAGACTCAGTGGCCAGTCCAGTTCACTCCTCCTGGCAAGTGAACGGTACCTTTGGTCCAGTGGACCCACTAATACAGTGCTCATCCCATGAGCACAAAAGCCTCTTTATTGACTCATCAGTGTTAAACCTCAAGGCTGTCTTGTTACACAATGGTAAAGTTCATCCTTGAATACCTGTAGGCTATGCTGCACACAGGAAACATGCGAGAACAAGGAATTGTTGAAACATATCAAGTGCAGCAACTACAACTGGAACATCAGGGGGAATTTAAAAGTAGTGGCACTGCTGTTTGGATTACAGCTCGGATATACCAAGTACTGCCATTTCATGTGCATATGGGACAGCTGTGCTAAACACTCACATTACAGTAGAAGCAAGTGGTCAATCCATAACCAGTTGACTACTAGGCAGAAAAGTGTTGCACATAAAGTGACACTTGTGGACCGGCAATTATATTTCTGCCTCCAGTTCAAATAAAAATTGGGCTGATGAAAAATTTTGTGGAAGCAATGAACAAAGAAGAAGGAGGGTTTTGTTATTTAGGACAAATATTCCAAAGAATAACCAATGGCAAAATTAAGGAAGTCATTTTTGTTGGTCCACAAATTCGACACCTCGTGAAAGACAAGAACTTCGAAGAGTTGATGGTGGGGCCTGAGAAACTTGCTTGGAAATCATCAATCAAATCAAGGAAGTTTCCGAGATTTTCCTTGGCAACTATCAAGCACCAAACTACATTGAATTGGTCGACAACCTTCTTGAAGCTGAAGTGCAACATGTCATTGAAAATTCAATTTTTGCATTCACGTTTGGAATTCTTTCCTGAAAATCTTGGTGCATCAGTGACGAACATGGGGAATGGTTTTACTAAAATATTGCCACAATGGAAAAGTGTTATCAAGGCTACTCAAATCCATCAATGCCAGCTGACTATTGCTGGACACTAAAGGCCACTTTACACACACAGCGACATCGCTAGTGATGTCGCTGCCGATTGCACCCGCCCCCATCGGTCACACTATAGTTACCTTCCTAGTGACGTCTCTGTGGCCGGCGAACTGCCTCTTTTCTAAGGTTGCGGTTCGTGCCGCGTCACAGCGACGTCACACGGCAGGCGGCCAGTAGAAGTGGAGGGGCGGAGAGCAGCCGAAAGAAAGACACGCCCACCTCGTTGCCGGAGGACGCAGGTACGGTGTTGTTCGTTGTTCCTGGGGTGTCACACGTAGCGATGTGTGCTGCCTCAGGAACGACGAACAACCTGCGTTCTGCACCAGCAACGATGTTTGGGATTAGGACGTGTCAACGATCAACGTTTAGTTGAGTATTTTTGATCGTTAGTGGTCGTTCGTACCTTTCACACGCAACGACGTTGCTAACGAGGCCGGATGTGCGTCACGAATTCCATGACCCCAACAACATCTCGTTAGTGATGTCGTTGCGTGAAAAGCCCCCTTAATACTCAAAATTTCTACATGATGCAGAATATTAGAATTTAGATTTTGGCTTAGCTCGCATGGGTTTACCATAATCACCCAAATTTTAAAGGAAGCAAAACTTTCAAAAAATGTGTTGTCCAATAACTGATTTAAAATGATTATCAGGCAGCAGGAAAAAAAATAACAATGGATATCATTGCAATGAATATTTGTGTAATGTGTAGTTGTGACGAAACATATAGAAAGGGTGATCTAAAACGTACTAAAGATTTAAGCATTGGAAAAATATATTATTTCCTTACTGTTAAAGTCCCTTGACCCTTCCCTTTTGCAGTGACTATAAAGTCTCCAAGTTCACTTGTCTGCAAAGAAAAAAAAATTAAGTCACAAATGTCCAGAGAATATTTATTTCTACCAGTAAAGGATTTTTATTTTTACCAATAGAGGTTTAATTACTACTGACCCCAACACATCTTTGGGTTCTTACCTGCTCCGATCGGGCCAGCATGGCGTTATTCAGATTAAGACGGACAGTTGTACTTTGAGATCTCCCCGGGAGCTTGAATGAAATGTCCATGTTCAAGTCTTTAAAAGTTGGTACATCTATCATATACTGAGCGAGAGCTTCAAACTGCATGATGGTAGACTGGAAAGCAAGAGGAAGAGAAAAATGCAAAACTGTAGACCTGATTAGTGCATCACCCCTATTAATCAAAGTCATATCTATATTTCAGAATTTGGAGTGCTAGAAGATATTGTAAAGTCCAGTAAAAATAATCCCAAAATAAAATATCCATATCTGTAGCTATTTATCTATATCTACAGTTGTCGAAAAAAGACACATCTGCAGGTTTTTCCCCTCTGCTCTCTATACAGACACATCTGCAGGCTTTTCCCTCCGCTCTCTATAATAACACATCTGCAGGTGTTTCCCTCCCTCTCTATACAGACACATCTGCAGGTTTTTCCCCTCTGCTCTCTATACAGACACATCTGCAGGCTTTTCCCTCCGCTCTCTATAATAACACATCTGCAGGTGTTTCCCTCCCTCTCTATACAGACACATCTGCAGGTTTTTCCCCTCTGCTCTCTATACAGACACATCTGCAGGCTTTTCCCTCCGCTCTCTATAATAACACATCTGCAGGTTTTTCCCTCCGCTCGCTATACAGACACATCTGCAGGTTTTTCCCTCGCTCTCTATACAGACACATCTGCAGGTTTTTCCCTCCGCTCTCTATACAGACACATCTGCAGGTTTTCCCTCTGCTCTCTATACAGACACATCTGCAGGTTTTTCCCTCTGCTTTCTATACAGACACATCTGCAGGTTTTTCCCTATGCTTTCTATACAGACACATCTGCAGGTTTTTCTCACTATCTGACATGGAATCAGAATAAACTTTTGCCGTTTAAGGTCAATTAGGAACCAAAATTATTTCAATTTGTCAAATGTCAGAATAAAAAGAGAGAGAATGTTTTAATGCATTTATATTACTTTCTGCAAAGTCAAAAGTTTACATACACTAGGAGTACTATGCCTTTAAACATTATTAGACAGCCCATATGATGATGTCTTGTCTTGTCTTTGGAAGCCTCTGATAGGTTTATTGTCAACATCTGAGTTAGAGACACCTGTGGATGCATTTTAATGCACACTTGAAACACACTGCTTCTTTGTGTAGCATCATGGGAAAGTCAGAAGAAATCAGCCAGGATCTCAGGAAGAGAATTGTGGACTTGCACACGTCTGGTTCACCCTTACATGCAATTTTCAGATACTTGAAGGTGCCTTGTTCATCTGTACAAACAATTATACACAAGTACAAACAAGATGGGAATGTCCGGCCATCATACCGCTCAGGAAGGAGACATGTTCTGTGTACCAGAGATGAATGTGCTTTGGTAAGACATGTGCATATCAACCTAAGAACAAAAGCCCTTGTGAAGATGCTGGCGGAAGCTGGTAAGATTGTGTCATTATCTACAGTGAAATGAATACTGTATCAACATGGGCTAAAAGGTCACTCTGCCAGGAAGAAGCCATTACTCCAAAAGAAACATAAAAAAGCCAGATTAGTGTTTGCAAATGCACACAGGAACAAAGACTTCAGTTTTTGGAGACATGTCCTGTTGTCTGACGAAACTAATAATGGCCATCATTACATTTGGAGTAAAAAGAGAGAAGCTTTGAAGCCTAAGAATACCATCCCAACAGTAAAACATTTGGGCAGGAGCCCAATGATGTGGGGTTGTTTTGCTGCAGGAGGGACTGGTGCACTTCACATTATAGATGGCATCATGAGGAGAGAATATTATGTGGCAATACTGAAGAACATCTCAAGACATCAGCCAGGAACTTACAGCTTGGGCAGAAATGGGTCTTCCAAATGGACAATGACCCAAAGCTACTGCCAAACAGGCTACAAAGTTTGGCTTATGAATTGAGGAAAATCAAGCGTGAAGCTGCCAAGATGCCATTTGCCACCAGCTTGTCCATATTTCAGAGCTTCAATGTTACTGGAGTATCAAAAAGCACAAGGTGTGCCATACTCAGGGACATGGCCAAAGTAAGGAAGGCTGAAAAACCACCACCTCTGAACAAGAAACATAAGATAAAACCTCAAGACTGGGCCAAGAAATATCTTAAGACTGATTTTTCAAAGCTTTTATGGACTAATGAAATGAGAGTGACTCTTGATGGACCAGATGGATGGGCCAGAGGCTGGATCAGTAAAAGGCAGAGAGCTCCACTCCGACTCAGACGCCAGCAAGGTGGAGGTGGGTACTGGTATGGGCTGGTGTCATCAAAGATGAACTTGTGGGACCTTTTCAGGTTGAGGATAGAGTGAAGCTCAACTCCCAGACCTACTGCCAGTTTCTGGAAGACAACTTCTTCAAGCAGTGGTGTCGCGGGCGGGGAGGACGCCATCGCTAACGCTCGGGTCCGGCGCTGCTACTGCTGCTGCTCGGTGGCTCAAGCGGTGGGCCGGATCTGGGGACTCGAGCGGCGCTCCTCACCCGTGAGTGAAAGGGGTGGTTGGTTTGGGGGATTTAGTCCGTGACGCCACCCATGGGTCGTGGTGAAGATGGGCACTACCGCTGCTGGTGACGGGGATCCCGGGAGCAATGGTAAGGAGCAGCTGGGATGTTGTTTTCCCCCTCCGTGGGTAGGAGTCGGTGGTCCCGGGGCCCGGTGATGTTGTGACAGGGAGGCAGGTTTGGTGAGGTGCAGGGTTGCAGGGACAGCGTGGCGCGGTGCCGGATGGCACGGGTGTACTCACTCAGCAAGAAAGGTACAAAGTCCTCGGTAAACCAAACGGCTGGATGGACGGGTCCCGCAGCCGGCTGCAGTGTTTCTCCCCGGACAGGTGATGGCGGCTGTCTTTCCCTGCACCTTGATGTTCTCCTTCTGACTACTATGGATTCCCAACGGTAGTCCGCTCCCCGGTGTATGGGTACTGGAGGAGCCCATTTGCCCTCAGGCACTGGCCCTTGTGTCTCTAGCCTTAGGCGGTAGCTGTATACCTTCACGGTGTGGGCGGTTGCCTTCAATTGTGACTTTTGCTGTTGTGAAACCCCTGGGGTTCCAGTCACATTCGGATCTGACTATTGACGGCGGCTCCAAGCCTGGTCGGGGTCCGATGGCCCTGCCTGTGTGTGCTGGCTTCACTTCGCTCCCCGGTCGGTACCGGCGGGCCGTCGCCCGACCCCGGTCCTACGGTTCCGCGTTGCTCCACCACTCCTGCAGACGGCCACCACCATCTGCCAACCTTGCTGTCAGTGCCTGGGCCACAAACCCAGACACCCAAGTGCTTGCTCCTCTCTCTTCAAACTCCTACACTAAACTGTCACTTTTCCTGCCTCCAGGCCTGTGAACTCCTCGGTGGGTGGGTCCAACCGCTTGGCTCCTCCCCACCTGGTGTGGACATCAGACACTGGAGGGAGGCAACAAGGGTTTTTGTTTGGCTGGTGTCCCTGTCTAATGGGGGTGGGGGTGTTTGAGTGTTATCTGTGACGACCTGGCTAGGCCAGGGCGCCACAGTGGTACAGGAAGAAGTCGGTATCGTTCAAGAAAAACATGATTTTCATGCAGGACAATGCTCAATCACATGCATCCAACTACTCCACAGTGTGGCTGGCCAGAAAAGGTCTAAAAGATGAAAAAATAATGACATGGCCCCCTTGTTCACCTGATCTGAACCCCATAGAGAACCTGTGGTCCCATAAAATGTAAGATCTACAGGGAGGGAAAACAGTACATCTCTGGGAACAGTGTCTGGATGCTGTGGTGGCTGCTGCACGCAATGTTGATCGTAAACAGATCAAGCAATGACAGAATCTATGGATGGTCGGCTGCTGAGTGTCATCAGAAAGAAAGGGGGCTATATTGGGCACTAATTTTTGGTGGTTTTGTTTTTGTATGTCAGAAATGTTTATTTCTAATTTTTTTGCAGTTATATTGGTTTACCCAGTGAAAATAAACAAGTGAGATGGGAATATATTTGTTTTTATTAAGTTGCCTAATAATTCTGCACAGTAATAGTTACCTGCACAAATAGATATCCTCCTAAGATAGCCAAATCTAAAAAAACCCCTCCAACTGCCAAAAATATTAAGCTTTGATATTTATGAGTCTTTTGGGTTGATTGAGAACATAGTTGTTGATCAATAATAAAAAAAATCCTCTAAAATACAACTTACCTAATAATTCTGAACCCGGTGTAGTGTATGTAAACTTCTGCTTTTAACTGTATATATTACTTTTTTTGTAGAATGATGGTAATTGATAATGGTATCCTGAGAAACATTTAGGATTTGCCACAATTTTTCTACAAAACCTCCTAATTTCAGGGGCTCAAAAGTAATTGGACCAATTTACTTTACCATAAATAAAATGTTCATTTTTAATACCCTGTAGGGAATCCTTTGCAGGCAATGAGTGCCTGTTGTCTGGAAGCCATGGACGTCACCAACCACTGGGACAAGAAAAAACCAGCTCACCCTTTCAGGAGATTAGAGTAAAAATAAAAAGGTGTAAAAATGGATACGCGTTTCGGACGTATGTGTCCTTAGTCTAGAACAGGACACATACGTCCGAAACGCGTATCCATTTTTACACCTGCTATGATGCGCTTTTAATGCAACTATGGAACATGGAATTTTAACTTTTTTTCTGAATAAAATTGATGTTTTAAATTTCTGGAACTGGATGCTGGATTATCTTCCTCTCCCGTCACCAACCACTGGGTATACTCCTTTGTGATTCTTTGCTGGCGTTTACTGTAGTTGCTTGTTTGTGAGTCTTTTCCATTAAGTTTTGGCCTAAGCATATTAAGTGCATACGCGATAGGGTTGAAATCTGGTGATTGACTCAGTTATTGGAGAATATTCCACTTATTTTCCTTAAAAAACTCCTGGATTTCTTTTGCGGTTATGTTTTGGGTCATTGTCCATCGGTATGGTGATGTGCCATCCAATTCATCTTGCTGAATTTGGTTAACTCTGAGCAGAAATTATAGCCATGTACACTTCATAATTCATCCGGCTGCTTCTGTCTTCAGTTACATCATCAATAAACACTAGTGACCCAAGGCTATTGGAAGGCATGTGTCCCCATTCCATCGCACCGCCTCCGCCATGTGTTACAGAGCACGTGCTATGCTCTGGATCAGGAGCCGTTCCAGGCCTTCTCCAGACTATCTTCTTCTCATAATTCTGGTACAGGTTGATCTGAGTCTTACCTGTAATTGCTGCTTTTCCAGAACTGGGCGGCTTTTTTAAATGTTTTTTTGGCAAAGTCTAATCTGGCTTTTCTAATTTTAAGGCTGATTAATGGTTTGCATTTGAAGAGGAACGGCACTCACCAGTTCTTGCTGTGCAGAAGGTAGTTTATTCAAACGTGGATGTTACATATGTGGGGGGGCTGGCGGGGAGGGAGCGCACCACCAGACACGTCAGACAACGGCCGTTTCGTACTTACACTCACTGATTGTAAGTGTGAAACGGCCGTCGTCTGACATGTCTGGTGGTGCGGTCCCTCCCCTCCAGCCCCCCCACATATGTAACATCCACATTTGAATAAACTACATTCTGCACAGCAAGAACTGGTGAGTGCCATTCCTCTACAAATTCATATCATTATATACTTTTCTATAATGAGCACTCCAGAGCAGCACCAATCTTTGCCTGTCTGCTACGGACTTTAATTACATAGCAGGTGAACATAAGTGTGGAGCAGTGCCCTGGATTTCTTTCCTTCTCTCTGATGATTAATGGTTTGCACCTTGTGGTGAACTCTCTGTATTTGCTCTCATGGAGTCTTCTCTTTCTAATAGACTTAGGGCTGCTTTACATGCTGCTACATAGCTAGCAATTGCTAGCAATGTTGAGCGTGATAGCACCCACCCCCGTCGTACGACCAATATGTGGTGATCACTGCCGTAGCGAACATTATCGCTACGGCAGCGTCACATGCACATACCTGTTCAGCGACGTCTCTGTGACTGCCGAACAATCCCTCCCTCAAGGGGGAGGTTAGTTCGGCGTCACCGCGACGTCACTAAACGGCAGGCCAATAGAAACGGAGGGGTGGGGATGAACGGGACGTAACATCCCGCTCACCTCCTTCCTTCCTCATTGCCGGAGGACTCAGGTAAGGAGATGTTCGTCGTTCCTGCGGTGTCACACATAGCGATGTGTGCTGCCGCAGGAACGAGGAACAACATCGTACCTGCAGCTCCAACGATAATTGGGAAGGGACCCCCATGTCACCGATTAGCGATTTTGAATGTTTTTGCAACGATTCAAAATCGCTCATAGGTGTCACACACAACGACATCGCTAACGCGGCCGGATGTACGTCACAAATTCCGTGACCCCAACGACATCGCTTTAGCGATGTCATAGCGTGTAAAGCCACCTTTAGATACTGAAACACCTACTTCCTAAAGCATATGCACTTGTGGGGATGTTGAAGGAGGTTTTCTCCAACATGTAAAGCATTCTGCGATCATCCATCACTGTTGTTTTCTGTGAAGATCCAAGTTTTTTACATTCCTAATCTCACCAGTGTGCTCTTTTTTGCAGAATGTACCAAGTTATTGATTTGGTCACGCCTAACCCATAACCATAACCACCATATTAAGTGGTGGCCCTTTTAGTCAATATCCAGCTCTTGACGAGTTTAAAGATATGACAAGGGAAATGCCAAGGCCAGGTATCCATCCACAGACAGCTGTTTCGGGGTACTGCCCCTCATCAGTGTGGAGTAGGATTCTGGCTAGGTGGGATTCTGGCTAACAGAGGCTCCACGGACCTTTCTGATTTGCATACTTCCTAGGGGGCAATGCACCTAGGATTTCACTGTGTTAAGCGCCCTCACTGGCTGCCGGCAGTGTTTTCTCTGGCTGGTCTCCCCGAGATCAGTGATTGTTTTGTCTTGCTAGTCTACTAGGCATTGCTCCCATTGAACACCGAGCAAAGAACCATGGGTGCGCTCATCTCTAATTATAGTTCCAGCTGCCGTTCCTGTCACATCAACTTATCTAGCAGAAGAAAAGAACAACCTGAATTGGAGCCAAAGTCAACAAGGTTATTGTCTCTTATCATTCCATTAGACAAATCACTTTAGAGACCTTAACTAAAGTCGCGAAGTATCATGATCAGTAGACTGAAATACCTGAGTTGATCCTAAAACCGTTCCATGGTATCTCTGTTCGGTTATCCATTTCACCAATGGTCCAGCTGTTGCAAACTCTTTCAACTTCAAGAGTGTGAGAAGTGCATAGGACGTAGCCTCAAGGGACAAGAATTTGGAGGCTAGCACATTCCACTGGTTATTGTCTTAAAGAAAAGTTGAACACACATGTATTTTTGGATAAACATGGTTTTACAAGAGTGTTTCAATAAAAACAATTTGGCTTTCACAGTCTACATATATTTGTCTACGTAGCAAACTGTCAGTGAGATCACAGTAGACTTCCTAAAACTGTTTTTGTAGTTAAAAGTATATATATTTAGCTAATAACTTTACTGGAAAATAAAAAAATGCATATTATATATATTGTTACAAGTATACAACATTGTAGAACGTCTGATATTTTACCTGTAGATGCAGACATTAATTTATTGATGTCCTTCAGATCATCAGCCTTAGCCAGTGCGTAGGAAGTGATGGCTATGGAGTAGGGTTGCTTCAGGGATTGATAATGATCTTTTAAATATTGTTTGGCTTTTGTAATGCTTCCTGGTAGAACCTGAATGGATTAAAAATGAAGTTTGTAAGTTTGATATTTGTTCCCTATGTTACCCTATATCTGCTATATTGCTTACCAGTATGCTTCCAATAACAGCGCACCATGTGGTTAGGAGTGGTATTACATAATACAAATCAAATGCTATTATCACTTAAAACACTACTCAAGTGATGAAGATTATTATTATTATTAGTGTGAGGACATAGGGATATTCTGAGCTATAAGCCATATTGCTATAGCCGCCATCTTGTCAGGGGTATGACCATATCCCTTGTGTGTGACTGGGCCTTCAGGCCTAAAGAGGCTCCAATCAGTATGCTAATTAACTTGAGCAAATTTTCTATTAGCAGTGGAGTGAGCATAAGGCAATCTCCTCTGATTTGGAAATTAGGTGTCCTGTTCAGGCCTTGAGAACAAAGGGGGAGGAAGACCCCCCTCGGTGACCCTGTAGAAGAAGTTCCTAACTAGTTAACAGGCATCCTGAACACCTCAGACAGACAGGCACCAGTAATAAATGTGTAATATCTCGTGAGCTGTGCTTCCTATAAATATGTCAAGCAGAAATATGGCATCCAGGCATGCTGACGATCCCAGCACATATTTTATATAGGTGTGGGACCTTTGTAGGTATCCCAAATTTCATATGGGCCAGTGGGGTACCAGCAAACTACCCATGTGTCCTATCATTGTGAAGGTAAAATCATAACTATAAAAATGAGAGCATTGGCGTCCGCCTACGACGTTCCCAGGCAAAGTTATGGCCAATAATCACTTTGGGATATTATTTTAGAGTCAGGACAGGGGTGGAGCTGTACACTCATGTGAGGTCACCAAAAGGGGAGGGGACCCGAATTGTAGCCAGTTGATAAACACAGTACAGCCATTTTTAGCTCGTCTTTACTCGGGGCTCTGTGTCTGAAACACATGTGAGAAAGTCCCTGGAACCCTGGTCGAACAGCGCCCCCCTGTGGCCAGAGGCATAAGGTAACTGCCTGATCTGCCTCTGTTTGTAACCATGCCTTATTTGTAGATGTACTCTGACCTATATATATGTATAGATACTCTGTAAATTCCATATTGTATATATCATAGTTTCTAGTGTGCCTTAAGCCCGCTTTACACACTGCAATGTATCTTGCAATGTGTCGGTGGGGTCACGTCGTAAGTGACGCACATCCGGCATTGTAAGGTAAATTGCAGTGTGTGACAGATACGTGCGATTGCGATTGAACGTTAAAACGTTCATCGCATACACATCGTACCTTTCTCTAGAATTGCACGTCAGATTGTTCATCGTACCCGGGGTAGCACACATCGCAGTGTGTGACACCCCGGGAACGATGAACAGATCTTACCAGCATCCTGTGGCTCCCTGCCAGCAATGCGGAAGGAAGGAGGTGGGCAGGATGTTTATGTCCCGCTCGGCTTCGCCCCTCCGCTTCTATTGGCCGGCTGCCGCGTGACGTCGATGTGACGCAGAACGTCCCTCCCACTCCAGGAAGTGGACGTTCGCCGCCCACATCGAAGTCGCATGGAAGGTAAGTACATGTGACGGGGGTTAATCGTTTGTGCGGCACGTTCAACAAATTGAATGTGCCGCACATACGATGGGGGAGTTGCAAATCGCATACGAGATCGTATGCGAAATTGCAACGTGTAAAGCAGGCTTTAGGCCAATTAAAATATATAATTAATCTTGGGCTGTTCTGTTATCTCGATCCTAAACTCCACGTCTGTGTGCTTGGCGAATAGTTATCGTAATCGATTGGTGGCAGCAAGTTTATGCCAAGGATCATTGTGGGGCGACCAGTGAGATTTGGGGAGGTTTAGATATATTCCGTCCGCTGAGGTCGGGGGAATATATACCTTACTCTCACCGGGAACCCTTCAATCATCGGCATAGTAGAATAGCGGCCTCCTGGCTTATTGTCGGTCAATTCCATAATTGGTCTGACTGTAAGAGAGGCGCTAGAGAGCGCGTCGCGTGCTCTGTCTGTTGGGTGGTAGAAAGGAGGGGTGTAACTTCCGCTTCCTACCCCTGTTTTGTCACAATTAGTATTATTATTTTTTTTACTTCCAGAGTTGTATCACTAATGTCTGTTCTCTGCCCTTAGTAAATTTATTACCAGCCGCCACCTTCTGCTCTTCCCGGTCCAGTGCCATTATCTAATGGCTACAGCTCCTGATTGGCTGGACGTCAAAGTAATGGTCTCAATTTCCCAATAACAGCCAACAAGGGCCTCGTTCCAACCCTCATAAATTTAGAATTGGACTAGCAAACAGTTGAGCGATCCGGCAAAAGCTAACCGAAGCGGACCTGAAGGACACGATGGCTGGTAAGTAGAGATGAGCAAACCTTTGGCGATTTGGTTCACCGGCAGCAATTGAGCCTAGCTCCCCAGGCTTGAGCTTGACCTGAACCCCGGATCAAGTTCCTGATTGGAAGTTTGAGTCTCTGCCCACATATAGCCCATCATAAGCAGATCCCTTCCGGGGGAGGGTGGGTGAGCTTTTTCAAATTTTTTTTTTAGGGTTGAACACTACATCCAATTATGCTGTTGTTACCCCAGTGTGCGCCATTCAAACACATCAAGCAGCTCGCACAAGGCTGAGCACCGAGCGTACCCGAGCACAGCAATGCTCGCACAAGTTTTGTTCACACATAAAGCCTCCGATTCACAAAACTGAACCTTGATTTTTAAATTTGGTGCTTGATTTGAAAACCGAACCTCAGGTTCGCTCATCTCTACTCGCAAGTACTTCACTACGGTTAGTGAACATGCATTAGTGACAGTGAAATCGAAAAAGCACCATAGTGATGCTTTAAAAGATAATTCTGATGGACTGGTGGAAATAACAAGAGATGTTTTGATTCATTTCATGACATTTAACTCATTCACCCCCAGCGATTTTTTTCATTTTTCGTTTCTTACTCTCCTATTTCCAAGAACTATAACTTTTTATTTGTCCCTCAGGGCCTGTTTTTTGCGGGACGAGTTCTACTTTTGAATTAAACCATTAGTTTTATCAAATAGGGTACTGGAAAATGGGAAAATAGTTCGGTGCGGTGAAATTGTTCGGTGAAATTGCAAAAAAAGTGCAATTGCAAGATTGTTTTTGGGATATCTATATATTCTATGTGTTCTATATATGGTAAAACTGATGTGTCGGTATGATGCCTCACGTTGGTATGAGTAGATACCAAACATATAAACTTTTACTTTTATCTAAGGAGTGAAAAAAATTCAAAAGTTTGTCCAAAAAAAGAATTGCTCTTTTGTTGCCATTTTCTGAGACCCCCTAGTGTACTCATTTTTCGAGATCTGGGGCTCAGTGATAGCTGATTTTTTTTTAATCTTCAGCTGATGTTTTGAATTATACAATTTTTGGGTAGGTGCGATGTTTTGATCGCCTGTTATTGCATTTTAATGAAATGTTGCGGCTACCAAAAAATGTAATTTTGGCGTTTGGAATTTTTTTTCTAGCTATGCTGTGTACCACACAGATTAATTGATTTCATATTTTGATAGGGCAATTCTGAACGCTATTATACCAAATAAGTGTATATTTTTCATTTTTTTAATGTTTTATTTTCGATGGGGCAATAGGGGGGTGATTATTATTATTATTATTATTATAGCGTCATTTATTCCATGGCGCTTTACAAGTGAAAGAGAGTACACGTACAACAATCATTAACAGTACAAAACAGACTGGTACAGGAGGAGGGAGGACCCTGCCCGCGAGGGCTCACAGTCTACAGGGAATGGGTGATGGTACAATAGGTGAGGACAGAGCTAGTTGCGCAGTGGTGTACAGGACTGAGGGTTATTGTAGGTTGTAGGCTTGTTGGAAGAGATGGGTCTTGAGGTTCCTCCTGAAGCTTTCCACAATAGGGGAGAGTCTGATATGCTGAGGTAGAGCATTCCAGATTATGGGGGAGGCACGAGAGAAATCTTGTACGCGATTGTGGGAAAAGGAGATGAGAGAGGAGTAGAGAAGGAGATCTTGTGAGGATCTGAGGTTGCGTGCAGGTAGGTACCGGGAGACTAGGTCACAGATGTAAGGAGGAGACAGGTTGTGGATGGTTTTGTATGTCATGGTTAATGTTTTGAATTGGAGTCGTTGGGCGATGGGAAGCCAATGAAGGGATTGGCAGAGTGGCGAGGCTGGGGAATAGCGAGGGGAAAGGTGGATTAAGCGGGCCGCAGAGTTTAGGATAGCTTGGAGGGGTGAAAGAGTGTTGGAAGGGAGGCCAGAGAGCAGGATATTGCAGTAGTCGAGGCGGAAGATGATGAGGGCATGCACTAATGTTTTTGCTGATTCTTGGTTAAGGAAAGCATGGATCCGGGAGATATTTTTGATTTGCAGTCTGCATGAGGTGAAGATTTGTTATTGTTTATTGATTTTACTAGTCGTATCGGGTATTATAGAATTTATTGTGTAGTTAATGTATGATTTTTGTTATATATACAGTGCCTACAAGTAGTATTCAACCCCCTGCAGATTTAGCAGGTTTGATAAGATGCAAATAAGTTAGAGCCTGTAAACTTCAAACAAGAGCAGGATTTATTAACAGATGCATAAATCTTACAAACCAACAAGTTATGTTGCTCAGTTAAATTTTAATAAATTTTCAACATAAAAGTGTGGGTCAATTATTATTCAACCCCTAGGTTTAATATTTTGTGGAATAACCCTTGTTTGCAATTACACCTAATAATCGTCTTTTATAAGACCTGATCAGGCCGGCACAGGTCTCTGGAGTTATCTTGGCCCACTCCTCCATGCAGATCTTCTCCAAGTTATCTAGGTTCTTTGGGTGTCTCATGTGGACTTTAATCTTGAGCTCCTTCCACAAGTTTTCAATTGGGTTAAGGTCAGGAGACTGACTAGGCCACTGCAACACCTTGATTTTTTCCCTCTAGAACCAGGCCTTGGTTTTCTTGGCTGTGTGCTTTGGATCGTTGTCTTGTTGGAAGATGAAATGACGACCCATCTTAAGATCCTTGATGGAGGAGCGGAGGTTCTTGGCCAAAATCTCCAGGTAGGCCGTGCTATCCATCTTCCCATGGATGCGGACCAGATGGCCAGGCCCCTTGGCTGAGAAACAGCCCCACAGCATGATGCTACCACCACCATGCTTGACTGTAGGGATGGTATTCTTGGGGTCGTATGCAGTGCCATCCAGTCTCCAAACGTCACGTGTGTGGTTGGCACCAAAGATCTCGATCTTGGTCTCATCAGACCAGAGAACCTTGAACCAGTCTGTCTCAGAGTCCTCCAAGTGATCATGAGCAAACTGTAGACGAGCCTTGACATGACGCTTTGAAAGTAAAGGTACCTTACGGGCTTGTCTGGAACGGAGACCATTGCGGTGGAGTACATTACTTATGGTATTGACTGAAACCAGAGTCCCCACTGCCATGAGATCTTCCCAGAGCTCCTTCCTTGTTGTCCTTGGGTTAGCCTTGACTCTTCGGACAAGCCTGGCCTCGACACGGGTGGAAACTTTCAAAGGCTGTCCAGGCCGTGGAAGGCTAACAGTAGTTCCATAAGCCTTCCACTTCCGGATGATGCTCCCAACAGTGGAGACAGGTAGGCCCAACTCCTTGGAAAGGGTTTTGTACCCCTTGCCAGCCTTGTGACCCTCCACGATCTTGTCTCTGATGGCCTTGGAATGCTCCTTTGTCTTTCCCATGTTGACCAAGTATGAGTGCTGTTCACAAGTTTGGGGAGGTTCTTAATTAGTCAGAAAAGGCTGGAAAAAGAGATAATTAATCCAAACGTGAAGCTCATTGTTTTTTGTGCCTGAAATACTTCTTAATACTTTAGGGGAACCAAACAAAATTTTGGTGCTTTGAGGGGTTGAATAATAAATGACCCTCTGAATAAACTTTTCACAATTTAAAAGAAAAAAAAAAAAAAAGAAATAACATTCTTTTTTGCTGCATTTCACACTTCCAGGCTGATCTACAGTCCAAATGTCACAATGCCAAGTTAATTCCGAATGTGTAAACCTGCTAAATCTGCAGGGGGTTGAATACTACTTGTAGGCACTGTATATATAGATGTTGTTGTGTGTAGTTGCAAAGTGTTTGTGTAGGGCGCTGTAAATGTTCTGGGTGTTGTCTGGCTGTGGGGGGGGTGTGTGTGATAGCGGTGTTGTTTCTGTGTTGCGTTTTGTGTGGAGCACTGTGTGTCTGCAGCATTGTGTGTGTGTGGTGCTGTGTGTGTTGCGCGGTTTGTGTGGGTGTGGGTGTGTTTTGGGGGGAGGTATGTTTTGTGTAGTATGTGTGTGTTGGAGTAGTAGTCCTGGGGGAGAGGAGTATAATAGTAGGAGTAGTCCTGGGGGGAGAGGAGTATAATGGAGTAGTAGTCCTGGGTGGAGAGGAGTATAATAGGAGGAGTAGTCCTGGGGGGATGAGGAGTATAATAGGAGGCGTCCTGGGGGTGTGAGGAGTATAATAGGAGGATTAGTCCTGGGGAAAGAGGAGTATAATAGGAGGAGGAGTCCTGGGAGGAGAGGAATATAATAGGAGGAGTAGTCCTAGGGGAGAGGAGGATAATAGGAGGAGTAGTCCTGGGGGAGGGGAGGATAATAGGAGGAGTAGTCCTGGGGAGAGAGGAGTATAATAGGAGGAGTCCTGGGGGGGAGAGGAAGATAATAGGAGGAGTAGTCCTGGGGGGAGAGGAGGATAATAGGAGGAGTAGTCCTGGGGGGGAGGAGGATAATAGGAGGAGTAGTCCTGAGGGAGAGAGGAGGATAATAGGAGGAGTAGTCCTGAGGGAGAGAGGAGTCTAATAGGAGTAGTCCTAGGAGGAGCGGAGTCTAATAGGTGGAGTAGTCCTGTGGGGAGGTGTCTAATTATGTGGAGTAGTCCTGGGGGGAGAGGAGTATAATAGGAGGAGTAGTCCTGGGGGGAGCGGAGTCTAATAGGAGGAGTATTCCTGGGGGGAGGAGTCTAATAGGAGGAGTAGTCTTGGGGGAGAGGAGTATAATAGGAGGAGTAGTCCTGGGGGGAGAAGAGTATAATAGGAGGAGTAGTCCTGGGGAGAAAGGAGTACAATAGGAGGAGTAGTCCTTGGGGAGAGAGGAGTATAATAGGAGGAGTAGTCCTGGAGGGGGAGAAGGATAATAGGAGGAGTATTCCTGGGGGAGAGGAGGATAATAGGAGGAGTAGTCCTGGGGAGAGAGGAGTCTAATAGGAGGAGTAGTCCTGGGGGGAGAGGAGTATAATAGGAGGAGTCCTGGGGGGAGAGGAAGATAATAGGAGGAGTAGTCCTGGGGGGAGAGGAGGATAATAGGAGGAGTAGTCCTGGGGTGTGAGGAGTATAATAGGAGGAGTCCTTGGGGTGAGGAGTATAATAGGAGGAGTAGTCCTGGAGGGGAAGGAGGATAATAGGAGGAGTAGTCCTGGGGGGAGAGGAGGATAATAGGAGGAGTAGTCCTGGGGGGAGAGGAGTATAATAGGAGGAGTCCTGGGGGGGTAGGAGTATAATAGGAGGAGTAGTCCTGGGGTGTGAGGAGTATAATAGGAGGAGTAGTCCTGGGGGGAGAGAAGGATAATAGGAGGAGTAGTCCTGGGGGGAGAGGAGTCTAATAGGAGGAGTAGTCCTGGGGGGAGGTGTCTAATTATGTGGAGTAGTCCTGGGGGGAGAGGAAGATAATAGGAGGAGTAGTCCTGGGGTGTGAGGAGTATAATAGGAGGAGTAGTCCTAGGGGGAGAGAAGGATAATAGGAGGAGTAGTCCTGGGGGGAGAGGAGTATAATAGGAGGAGTCCTGGGGGGAGAGGAAGATAATAGGAAGAGTAGTCCTGGGGGGAGAGGAGGATAATAGGAGGAGGAGTCCTTGGGGTGAGGAGTATAATAGGAGGAGTAGTCCTGGAGGGGGAGGAGTATAATAGGAGGAGGAGTCCTTGGGGTGAGGAGTATAATAGGAGGAGTAGTCCTGGAGGGGGAGGAGGATAATAGGAGGAGTAGTCCTGGGGGAGAGGAGAATAATAGGAGGAGTAGTCCTGGGGAGAGAAGAGTCTAATAGGAGGAGTCCTGGGGGGGAGAGGAAGATAATAGGAGGAGTAGTCATGGGGTGTGAGGAGTATAATAGGAGGAGTAGTCCTGGGGG
Source organism: Anomaloglossus baeobatrachus (assembly GCF_048569485.1). Lineage (NCBI taxonomy): Eukaryota > Metazoa > Chordata > Amphibia > Anura > Aromobatidae > Anomaloglossus > Anomaloglossus baeobatrachus. The sequence goes on along the minus strand of NC_134356.1, from coordinate 667,796,687 downwards.
GAGAGGAGTCTAAAAGGAGGAGTAGTCCTGGAGGGGAAGGAGGATAATAGGAGGAGTAGTCCTGGGGGGAGAGGAGGATAATAGGAGGAGGAGTCCTTGGGGTGAGGAGTATAATAGGAGGAGTAGTCCTGGAGGGGGAGGAGTATAATAGGAGGAGGAGTCCTTGGGGTGAGGAGTATAATAGGAGGAGTAGTCCTGGGGGGAGAGGAAGATAATAGGAGGAGTAGTCCTGGGGGGAGAGGAGGATAATAGGAGGAGTAGTCCTGGGGGGAGAGGAGGATAATAGGAGGAGGAGTCCTTGGGGTGAGGAGTATAATAGGAGGAGTAGTCCTGGAGGGGGAGGAGTATAATAGGAGGAGGAGTCCTTGGGGTGAGGAGTATAATAGGAGGAGTAGTCCTGGGGGGAGAGGAAGATAATAGGAGGAGTAGTCCTGGGGGGAGAGGAGGATAATAGGAGGAGGAGTCCTTGGGGTGAGGAGTATAATAGGAGGAGTAGTCCTGGAGGGGGAGGAGTATAATAGGAGGAGGAGTCCTTGGGGTGAGGAGTATAATAGGAGGAGTAGTCCTGGAGGGGGAGGAGGATAATAGGAGGAGTAGTCCTGGGGGAGAGGAGAATAATAGGAGGAGTAGTCCTGGGGAGAGAAGAGTCTAATAGGAGGAGTCCTGGGGGGGAGAGGAAGATAATAGGAGGAGTAGTCATGGGGTGTGAGGAGTATAATAGGAGGAGTAGTCCTGGGGGGAGAGGAGTCTAAAAGGAGGAGTAGTCCTGGAGGGGAAGGAGGATAATAGGAGGAGTAGTCCTGGGGGGAGAGGAGGATAATAGGAGGAGTAGTCCTGGGGGGAGAGGAGTATAATAGGAGTAGTAGTCCTGGGGAGAGAGGAGTATAATAGGAGGAGTCCTGGGGGGGTAGGAGTATAATAGGAGGAGTAGTCCTGGGGTGTGAGGAGTATAATAGGAGGAGTAGTCCTGGGGGGAGAGAAGGATAATAGGAGGAGTAGTCCTGGGGGGAGAGGAGTCTAATAGGAGGAGTAGTCCTGGGGGGAGGTGTCTAATTATGTGGAGTAGTCATGGGGGGAGAGGAAGATAATAGGAGGAGTAGTCCTGGGGTGTGAGGAGTATAATAGGAGGAGTAGTCCTAGGGGGAGAGAAGGATAATAGGAGGAGTAGTCCTGGGGGGAGAGGAGTATAATAGGAGGAGTCCTGGGGGGAGAGGAAGATAATAGGAAGAGTAGTCCTGGGGGGAGAGGAGGATAATAGGAGGAGGAGTCCTTGGGGTGAGGAGTATAATAGGAGGAGTAGTCCTGGAGGGGGAGGAGTATAATAGGAGGAGGAGTCCTTGGGGTGAGGAGTATAATAGGAGGAGTAGTCCTGGAGGGGGAGGAGGATAATAGGAGGAGTAGTCCTGGGGGAGAGGAGAATAATAGGAGGAGTAGTCCTGGGGAGAGAAGAGTCTAATAGGAGGAGTCCTGGGGGGGATAGGAGTATAATAGGAGGAGTAGTCCTAGGGGGAGAGAAGGATAATAGGAGGAGTAGTCCTGGGGGGAGAGGAGGATAATAGGAGGAGTCCTGGGGGGAGAGGAAGATAATAGGAAGAGTAGTCCTGGGGGGAGAGGAGGATAATAGGAGGAGGAGTCCTTGGGGTGAGGAGTATAATAGGAGGAGTAGTCCTGGAGGGGGAGGAGTATAATAGGAGGAGGAGTCCTTGGGGTGAGGAGTATAATAGGAGGAGTAGTCCTGGAGGGGGAGGAGGATAATAGGAGGAGTAGTCCTGGGGGAGAGGAGGATAATAGGAGGAGTAGTCCTGGGGAGAGAAGAGTCTAATAGGAGGAGTCCTGGGGGGGAGAGGAAGATAATAGGAGGAGTAGTCATGGGGTGTGAGGAGTATAATAGGAGGAGTAGTCCTGGGGGGAGAGGAGTCTAAAAGGAGGAGTAGTCCTGGGGGGGAGGAGGATAATAGGAGGAATAGTCCTGAGGGAGAGAGGAGGATAATAGGAGGAGTAGTCCTGAGGGAGAGAGGACTCTAATAGGAGTAGTCCTGGGAGGAGCGGAGTCTCATAGGTGGAGTAGTCCTGGGGGGAGGTGTCTAATTATGTAGAGTAGTCCTGGGGGGAGAGGAGTATAATAGGAGGAGTAGTCCTGGGGGGAGAAGAGTATAATAGGAGGAGTAGTCCTGGGGAGAGAGGAGTATAATAGGAGAAGTAGTCCTGGGGAGAGAGGAGTATAATAGGAGGATTAGTCCTGCGGAAAGAGGAGTATAATAGGAGGAGTAGTCCTGGGGAGAGAGGAGTATAATAGGAGGAGTAGTCCTGGGAGAAAGGAGTATAATAGGAGGAGTAGTCCTTGGGGTGAGGAGTATAATAGGGGGAGTAGTACTGGGGAGAGAGGTGTATAATAGGAGGAGTAGTCCTGGAGGGGGAGGAGGATAATAGGAGGAGTATTCCTGGGGGAGAGGAGCATAATAGGAGGAGTAGTCCTGGGGAGAGAGGAGTATAATAGGAGGAGTAGTCATGGGGAGAGAGGAGAATAATAGGAGGAGTAGTCCTGGGGGGAGAAGTGTCTAATAGGAGGAGTAGTCCTGGGGAGAGAAGAGGATAATAGAAGGAGTAGTCCTGGGGGGAGAGAAGGAGAATAGGAGGAGTAGTCCTTGGGAGAGAGAAGGATAATAGGAGGAGTAGTCCTGGGGGGAGAGGAGTATAATAGGAGGAGTAGTCATGGGGAGAGAGAAGGATAATAGGAGGAGTAGTCCTGGGGGGAGAAGTGTCTAATAGGAGGAGTAGTCCTGGGGAGAGAAGAGGATAATAGAAGGAGTAGTCCTGGGGAGAGAGAAGGATAATAGGAGGAGTAGTCATGGGGAGAGAGAAGGATAATAGGAGGAGTAGTCCTGGGGGGAGAAGTGTCTAATAGGAGGAATAGTCCTGGGGAGAGAAGAGGATAATAGAAGGAGTAGTCCTGGGGGGAGAGAAGGAGAATAGGAGGAGTAGTCCTTGGGAGAGAGAAGGATAATAGGAGGAGTAGTCCTGGGGGGAGAGGAGTATAATAGGAGGAGTAGTCCTGGGGGGAGAAGTGTCTAATAGGAGGAGTAGTCCTGGGGAGAGAAGAGGATAATAGAAGGAGTAGTCCTGGGGGGAGAGAAGGAGAATAGGAGGAGTAGTCCTTGGGAGAGAGAAGGATAATAGGAGGAGTAGTCCTGGGGGGAGAGGAGTATAATAGGAGGAGTAGTCCTGGGGAGAGAGGAGGATAATAGCAGGAGTAGTCCTGGGGAGAGAGGAGGATAATAGGAGAAGTAGTCCTGAGGTGAGAGGATTCTAATAGGAGGGGTAGTCCTGAGGGGAGAGGAGTATAATCGGAGTAGTAGTTTTGGTGGGAGGTGTCTAATAGGTGGAGTAGTCCTCGGGGAGGTGTCTAATAGGACGATTAGTCCTGGGGGTAGGTGTCTAATAGGTGGAGTAGTCCTGGGGGGAGGTGTCTAATAGGTGGAGTAGTCCTGGGGGGAGGTGTATAAGTGCCAAATGTGTGCGGGGGGCGTGGCCGAGCGGGCACAGTGTGCAGGGGGCGTGGCTGAATGGGCAGTGTGCAGGGGGTGTGGCTGAGTTGGCACAGTGTGTGGGGGGGCGTGACCGAGCGGCCAATGTGTGTGGGGGGCGTGGCCGGGCCAAGCCAAGCGGCCAATGTGTGTGGAGGCGTGGCCGGGCCGCGCCGAGCCGAGTGGCCATTGCGTGCGGGGCGTAGCTGAGCCGAGCAGCCAATGCGACGGTTGTCACTGTAATGACATCATTTTGGAGCAAGACAGACAGACAGAGACAGAGACAGACAGACAGAATAAGGCAATTATATATATATAGATAGTTTTTCATTTCTCCAGCAAAATTTACAACTCCTATTTTTCTACTTACCACATCACTTTTGAAGTGACTTTGAGGGTCTTATTTGTCAAAAACCCCAAACAAAAACCCCATTATAAAAAATGGTACCCCTCACAGTGTTCAAAAACTGTATTAAGAGAGTTTGTGAACCCTTTAAGTACTTTAAAAGAATAATAGCAGAGTAGAGGTTAATAATAAAAAAATATTTTTTACAGCCATGTTGCAACTGAAGAGCCCCGAAGAGGCCAAAACAACAGAACAGAATCCCCCACCCCATATTTGAAACTACCACCCTCAAGAAATCTATCTAGGGGTGTGGTGATCATTTTGAACCCACACATGAGCCCCATATTTTTTTAAAACATTTGACCGTGAAAATGAAAAATCAATGTTTTCCCTCAAAAATATTGCATGAGGCCCAAATTTTTCATTTTCACAAGGTTAACAGGAAAAAATGGACCACTCAATTTGTTGTTGAAGTTATCCCGAGTAGGCTGATGCCCCATATGTGGGGGAAAACTACTGTTTGGGCACGTGGGAAGGTTTGGAAGGTAAGAAGTGCTATTTGACATTTTGACCACCGTTTTGGACAGATTAGACTGTAGAGACCCCTAAGTGACCAAACCACAGAAACCCCACAAGTGACCTCATTTTGGAAAATACACCTCTGTAGGAATTTATCTAGGAATTTGGTGAGCATTTTGAACCCAGATGTGCTCCACGGAGTTTCAAAACATTGGAAAATGAAAATTAAAAATTATTTTTTTCCCTGAACATTTTGCTTGAGGTCCAAATTATTCATTTTCAAAGGGTAACAGGAGAAAATGGACCACTTAGTTTGTTGTGCATGCATGCCTATCCCACATATGTGGGATAAAACTGTTCGGCATATAATAGAGCTCCAAAATAAAGGTGTGTCATTTTGGAAAGCAGACTATGCTTGAATGGTTTCTGGGCACCATGATGCATTTGTTGAGTTCTCAAACTGCCAGAAAAGCGGTAACTTTCCACAAATTACCCCATTTTGGAAACTATACCACTCTCAGAATTTATCTAAGGATATGTTCAGCATATGGAAACCTTAGGTACTTTACATCATTTTCTAACATTGTGACTAGTAAAAAAAAAACATTATGTTTTTTCCATGATAATGCTGGTTTAGGCCCACATTTTTAAGCTTTTAATTCTTCAGGATGCAGCAATACTCATATGTGGTTGGAAACTTCTATTTATGCACATGGCAAGGATTAGAGGGCAAGAATTGCTATTTGGTTTTTGGAGCATACGTTTGGCAGTAATAGCTTGTGGGCACCTCTTAAGGTACCAGAACAGAAGAAACCCCCACAAGTGACCAATTTTTGAAACTATATCCCTCAAGGAATCCATCTAGTGGAATAATTAATATTTTAATCCCATAAGTGTATTACCAATTTCTATACTATTGGGAATGTGAGAAAATAAAAATAACATTTGTTAAAATAATAAGTAAATTTAGATCAAAATGTTTCACCTTTACCATGGCTATAAAGCAAAATGTACCCCATAAATTCTTATGCCAAATACAGCATTACTATATATGTGGTCATACACTTCTGTTCAGGCATACGGCAGGGCTTAGAAAAGATGGAGTGCTATTTGGCTTTTAGGGTGCAGAGCATATACGGCCCCAAAAATACATATATTTTTATTTGCTTTTGGTTCTAATTTTTAAAATACAGAATGAACAATTAAGAAGCAATTCAGGAATTATCTTTAATTATTATTAATTATTATTGTTGGTATTATTATTATTATAGCGCCATTAATTCCATGAAAAAGGGTATATATAAAAACTAGTACAACAATCATTAACAGTACAAAACAGACTGGTATAAGAGGAGAGAGGACCCTGCCCGCGAGGGCTCACAGTCTACAGGGAGTGGGTGAGGATACAATAGGTGAGGACAGAGCTGGTTGTAGGTTGTAGGATTGTTGGAAGAGGTGGGTCTTCAGGTTCCTCTTGAAGCTTTTCACGATAGGAGAGAGTCTGATATGCTGGGGTAGAGCGTTCCAGAGTATGGGGGAGGCACAGGAGAAATCTTGTATGTGATTGTGGGAAGAGGAGATAAGAGAGGAGTAGAGAAGGAGATCTTGTGAGGATCTGAGGTTGCATGCAGGTAAGTACCAGAAGACTAGGTCACAGATGTAAGGAGGAGACAGATTGTGGATGGCTTTGTAGGTCATGGTTAATGTTTTGAACTGGAGTCTTTGGTCAATGGGAAGCCAGTGAAGGGATTGGCAGAAGGGTGAGGCTGGGCAATAGCGACAGGAGAGGTGGTTTAAGTGGGCTGCAGAGTTCAGGATAGATTGGAGGGGTGCAACAGTGTTGGAAGGCAGACCAGAGAGCAGGAGGTTGCAGTAGTCGAGGCAAGAGATGATGAGGGCATGTACTGTGAAGGTAGCCTGGGCTATAGGTTGTTTGGTCAAATGTAATAAGATTATCTGTGTATGTAAATAATCAAAATATAGATGTAGTTGCATAATTATCTGTGTGTCTATATTGCAATCGCACAGATGCCATAATATGATTCTAAGCTGTATAGTCAAAAAAGAGTTAACCAAGGACAGTGAACAGATGTACAAACAATGAACAAAGAAGTTATTCATGCTTATCAGTGATTTCACACAAAGAGAGAATGTATTATCCGTGGGATAAAATGTGGGTTTCTATGTCCCTACACATCTCCCTGCACTGTTTCGATGTGTGTGAAAAGATGAAAAGATAGATTGACACCTTTGTACATGTCTGAAAGTTAAAATGTAATGCTGATATTTGATCTATTGAATACATGAACCAGTCTGATATGACGGCTCAAAGAGTGAACACGTCTGTGGTCATTGTCTTCTGAGTCATTTATTATATCTGCTCAGATACCTAATTTGGCCCCGTGCCTCTGGTACCATGACCAAAGACTCCATTAGCAGTCTTACCTAAATTTCTCCCTTGACAGTACTAATGTTTTGCTGATTCTTGGTTAAGGAGGGCACGGATCCGGGAGATATTTTTGAGTTGTAGTCAGCATAAGGTGAAGAGGGCTTGGATGTGTGGCTTGAAGAATAGAGCAGAGTCGATGGTTACTCCGAGGCAACGAGCTTGTGAGACTGGGGAGAGTGAGCAACCATCAACTTTGATGGAAAAGCTTGGTGGAGGAGTTGAATTAGGAGGAGGAAAGACAATGAATTCTGTTTAGTCCATGTTAAGCTTTAGGAATCGCGCAGAGAAGAAGGATGAAATAGCAGAGAGACATTGTGGGATTTTGGTTAGTAAGGAGGAAATGTCAGGTCAGGTTTACGCCATTTTATGCTGTTCTTTTTTTGGTAAACGTGATAAGATGAATTTATTCTTCGGGTCAGTATAATTACAATGACACCAGGATTCTAAAGTATTTTCAGAATTTTCCAGCTAAAACGGCTGATTTACAAAAAAACCTCTCCATCTTCTGAGTGGGATAACTTTTTATTTTTACTTTTCAGCTCATTGAGCTTGTTTTCTGCGGGGTGAGTTGAAGTATTTACTCGTAGCATTTTAGACTACTAAACATTTTTTAATCACTTTTTCTATTTTTGGGTGGCAGAATGAAGAAAAAAAACTATTTATGAATTTCAGATTTATATAATTTTTTTCCCATATCGTTCAGGCATTTTTTTCTTCGGACAACACATTTGCAGCGATACCACATTTATAGGTTTTGTTATGTTTTGCTACATTTGCACATTAAAATCAATTTTTTTACAAACAATAATTTGTTTTTTCAATTGTTATATTCTTACAGCTGTAACTTTATTATCCTGGGGCGACAGAGATATATAATGGCTTCTTTTTTGCAGGACAAAATTATATTTTTATTAATATCTATTTTTTTGGATTTGATTTTTTGATCACTTTTTATTCTGTTTTGTGTGTCACTATAATGAAAAAAATCTACATTTTTGACTTGATTTTAATTTATTTATGCTGTTCACTGAACGGGTTAAATAATATGAAAGTTTTGTAAATTGGTTCACTCTGGATGCCATGATGCCAAATATGTGTTTTCCCTTTACTTTTGTTTTTACAGGAAAGACAGGGTTTTTTTTGAAAAACATTTTTCCATTTTTTTTTAATAATCTCATTTATTTTTTTCATATTTCTACAAACTTTATTTTCCTTTTTTTTTTTTTTTTTTTTTTTTTTATACTGTATTACTTAGTCCCAGTATGGAACATCAACTTTCCCATGTTTGATTGCTGGTCTAAACTGCAATGCTTTTGCATTGCAAAAGTAATAGATCAGTCAATCACACACAAGGAGGAGGCGTTTAAGGTCCATCTCAAGACATGACCTTATCTTACAACACTCTTCGGTCATTTTTAGGCTTTGGGACATCATGGAGATTATAGGCAGAATGCAATCACAATCACGTTATGCCAATCAAACCAAAGAGGGAGATACTTCCCTCTAGTAAGTAGATGGGTGGCACTGTCGCTATTGGTGAAGCACCCCACGGGGCCTTGGAAATACTAATCACCAGGCCGGTGAGGATCAGGTGATGTCACAGGTGGCCCTGCCCGGTTTCGTGACCCCGAGGTGTCCACGAAGGGATGGATGGTGGGAGATTGTGGGATGACGAGGATGAAGGGTTTGAGGATGTTGGGAGTAATTGTCTCGTGACGCCATCTGTGGTGTGCAGCCATGGATTAGCCGCCACTGCGGGTGCTGTCCTCTGGGGTGAATAGTGTCGCAGCTCTGATGGTTTGGCTCCCTACAGGTAGAGCTAGGCCCCAGGGAGGATGATGGGGGTGGCAGTCTATGGTGGTGTGCGCTGGGGTGCAGGACTGAGGGCACCGACAGTAACTGGACACACCGGCCGGTAGTTTCTTTTACCTTTAACTAGTCAGTCTTTATGGTCCTGAAGTTACAGTGGCCCAGTCAGCCTGGTAGCAGTGAGGAATCTCACTTTGCCAGGTGGGTTGGAAGCCTTCCTTAGTGTGCTCTGTGTATGGGTCGCTGTGGCCTTAAGCAGCACAGCGTCCCTCTTCTGAGATGCTATATGCCTTGCCCCTTGTGGCAGGCAGCATGAGCCAGATGTAGGGCCCGCTTGTATTTCTGCGGCCTCAGGTTCTATAATGCTACTTCATCTTGGGAGTGTCTGGTGAGCCAGGAGATGTGGAATCTTCCGCTCTCTGGGTTTTACAGCTGAGCCGTTAGCACCCGACAGTCGAGGACCACGGTGTCCTGATTCTTGCGCTCGGTCCTGGAAAGCTTACACGACAGCTCTCTTACAGCGACCGTTCTATTTTCTCGCCTCTCGTGTTCTGAGGTCCCTCTTCCTGTTTCCCTTTCTAACCCCTCCCCAGCCCAGAATGCACAGGAAAGCTCGTCCCAACCAAGACCTGAGCTCCCCCTTCTGGCCTGAGTTAGGAAGTGTTGTGTGTGATTGTGCCTGAGAGGAGAACACCACTACTGTGGCTCCCATGACCACTGGTGTGCCACATTGGCAATGGTATCATAAGGGTCCAACGCCCACAATCGGCGCTATCACCAGTTGTGGGCATTACTTACACATCAAAGCTGGTATTCGCTGATGATTTCACCAGCTCTGTCTCTGAGCCGACATGATCGTTGAGCCATACATGTACATCGGTTTGCACTTCTTGCTGCAATGTGCATGTGCAGTGAATGTTGTGAATGGGTTCATGAACCCAGTAGTGTTGCAAAAAGGAAGACAACATACAAATATGTAAATACATGTGCAGAACCTGATGTATAGTATTATAGAAGCCATTAGATAAAGTGACTCTGATATCAGAAGAATAACTTACACCAACTTTGTCATTACAGAATTCTGCACTCGTCAACA